>NC_133658.1:455343561-455668957 GCF_037893015.1 Macrotis lagotis
GATGCATATAAATTGAGTAGAATATTTTACTCCTAACTTTTTTCAGAGATTAAAACACAAATGGCAAAACAGTTTCAATGTCAAATACTTTTGTTTACTTTCAAATAGTGGATACCATTCTCCCTAGCCCCCCTCCACATCTCCCTCCTTGAGTACATTGAGCAGGGACTATTTTTTAAAGCACTGAATATATGTTGCTACTCTTAACATTTCTGTCACTTTCTAATGACAACCCTCTCCCAACAGCAGAATCTACTGAATATTTCTTAAACAGCAAAAAAAAATGTTTCTGGGGATTTTACAAACAGAAAATTCTTCCCAAGAATTATTTCACCTGGAATAGATTCTTTGAGTTGTGATCAAACTGTTTCAGAAAAAAAATCTTCCTCCATTTTAGTCAAACATTTATAGCACAGAAAATCTGTGGCCTAATGAATAGAAAGCTGTACTTGAGGACACTCCCCCCCCACCAGAGAGACAGTTTAATTCTTCCATCTGTGACTTCCATCTGTTAATTATTTATCATGTATATAATTTGACTTGTACATATTTGTTTACATGTTGTCCTCCCCATTAAGTTCTAAGCTCCCTGAAGAAAGGGACTGTCTTTTGACTCTTTTTATATTCCTAACACTTAGCACAGTGCTTGCCAAATAGAAGGTACTTAATATGTATTGATGGATTGATTAATTTATTAATTGATAACTCCTCAAGAGTGAAGGTTTGGTCACTAGAGGTCTGGACCTACTAACTCTCCCTGATGTATATATCAGCATTTGGGGGGGGGGGGACTAATCCCTACCTATTTAAAATATTAGCAGCATACTACAAACAACAATTAATTAGGAACCCAGTATCTCTACTTTTTGATCATCCCTTCAGGAAAATAGACAAAGGATGACCATATAAATCATGAGAGCACTGGCTAAAGGTTTTCATTCATGACCTGACTTGCACATACTTCCACCATAATCCTCAATTCTCTTGAAGGAATGTATCTTTTGAATAATGATAACATACCTGGGTATAATTTATGATTCAAGGTTCCAAATGATGTGATTTTTGAACCATGGGAGTATTTTCATACAGTTAATGGCCTCTTCTGGATTTTAGTTTAATAACAATTTTGTCCATTGCCAATTTTAGCAGATATGTGGAATGTCAGAATGTGAAAATAAAACCATTTCTTGGCATACTTGCATTAATTATTTTGTTTTGTTTTTCTTATTATGTTCTCCTGAAGCTAAAGTTGTGAGTGCAAATGTCAGCTCTAAAATTGAATCTTATAAAAAATGCCATATATTAAAAAACAACTCTAGAGTAGTACACAAATTGGAGATAAATTATGAGATCATTGTGGGAAAATACAGCTTACCCTGAAGAGACAAAGATTTAACCTAGAGACTCCAAAATGGAGATTCTGCTTTCTTCTGAAAATTTAGAGTAAAGTTATCTTTCTGGGATTAAAAACTGACTTGTCAGATTGACAAGTAACAACCTCTTAATGCACAAATTTATCTCATTTGCTATTTAGCTACACTTCAATGACTGAGGGAGGATGGGACATTAATGATGAAGTACACTCTGGAATAGATGAACAAAATCACAAGCTAAAAGGAAAATTAGATTGTGTGGAAAAAGCATAATAGAAGCAGTAGCTGTTTACTGATCCTTTCCCATAGATTATTGAATAACCAGGACCAAATCAGAATTGTTCTAACCCATCCTCTATGCCCACCCTAAGATCACTGAAAATAGACTTAGGAAGAGTTCAGAAATCTCATGAATCTAATATATGCTAAGAGGTGAGAATATAATCTTGCAGTATTTTATCACAACTCAAACATTGCTATTTTATTCCTGTATGGGGAATGTAGAGAGAGGGTCTAGATCACCAGTCTATCCCTAAAGACAGTCCTTATAGACTCTATATCTTTTTTAAAATGTTATTTTTTCAAATCCCTGCAAAGATAGTTTTTCAGTATTCATCCTTGTTCTGCTCACTTCACTCAGCATCAGTTCATGCAAGTCTCTCAAGGCTTTTCTGGTCTGCCTGCTTATGATTTCCTGCAGAACAAAAATGTTCCATGATATTCTTATACTATAATACAATCAGCCATTCCTCAACTGATGGGCATCCCCTCAATTTCTAATTCTTTGCTACTATAGAAAGAGCTGCTATAAATTTTTTGTACTTGTGGCTCTCTCCCTTTCTTTATGATCTCTTTAGGATACAGACCTAGTAGTAGAATTGCTAGATCAAAGGGTATGCACAATTTTATTTCTCTTGGTGCATAGTTCCAAGTTGCTCAGAGAAAAGTGTCATGTTTTCTCCTGCTTGGATGGTTAGATCATTTCACAACTCCACCAACAGTGCATTAGTGTCTTAGTTTTCCCACATCCCAAATTATTTTCCTTTTTTTGGTCATTTTAGCCAAGTTGATAGGTGTAAGGTAGTACCTCAGAGTTGTAATTCTCTAATCAATAATGATTTTGAGCATTTTTACATATGACTATATATAGTTTCAATTTCTTCATCTACAAACTCTCTGTTCATATCCTTGGTCATTTATCAGCTAAAGAATGACTTGTATTCTTAGAAATTTTCAGTTTTCTATATATTTTAGAAAAGAGTGCTTTATCAGAAAGACTAGTTGTAATAATTGCTCCCTAACTTTCTATATGCCTCCTGATCTTGGTTGTATTAGTTTTATTTATGCTAAGCCTTTTTAATCTAATTCAATCAAAATTATCCATTTTGTAATTTATTAATGTTCTTTATCTCTGTTTCATCATAAACTTCTGCCCTTTCCATAGATCTGGGAGATAAACTATTCCTTGTTCTCCTAATTGGCTTATGGTATTACCCTTTATGTCTAAATTCTAAGACATGGTCTATGCCTAGTTTCTAACATACTATTTTCCAGTTTTCCCAGCAGTTTTTGTCAAATAGTAAGTTCTTATCTCAGAAACTGGTGTCTTTGGGCTTATCAAACAGTAGATTACTATAGTCATTTACTACTATTTCTTTTGTACCTAATCTATTTCATTGATTTATAACTCTAATTCTTAGCTGGACTCCATATCTTGACAAAGACTAGGCTCTCAATCTTCCCACTTGCCCTAGTATTCTGCAAGTTATTCACCATTTCACTTATTTTGACCCTCTCTTACTCTGTCACTCTTCAAATCCTTTGTAACATACAACCAAAACATTGTCACTACACCTCTGCTTTGCCCATTTGTAACCATTTACTTGATCAACACCAGCTCTGAGGTTCAATATCTCAACACCCTTTTCAGAAGACCCAGAAAAATCAGAGTAGCAATATCCCTTAATACCTTAAATCTGGGGGTGGGGGGAATCCCATTTGACACCTTCTAATTCTGTCATTTTGTGCAATTCATTTTAACTTTTTTAAGTCTCAGTTTTCCCATCTGCAAGACAGTGAAATGGACTCAGTTCCAACTCTGAATCTGTTATCAACTCTTGGAATTATATATTCTAGGATTAAAGAATAACAGAGATTAACACTTTCAAGGATTCATATAAGAAACTTTATCATGTTTCACATGACTAGGCTCAGAGTCACATAATCAATTTTTCCCTGACTGGCATCATGCTATCCATTCCTTCCCATTCGATCCTTCTATATAGCTCTCACAGTCTTCTTCCCACAAACTGGGATACAGACAGCATGTTCTACAACTCAAAAGGGCTGCTAGATAGTACAGTGGGTAGAATGCTGGGTCTGAAGTCTGGAGGACCTGAGTTCAAAGCCAACTTCAGACACTTAATACTTACTTTGTGACCCTATGTGATCCTGAATAACTTAACCCCAACCACTTTGCCCTCTCCCCCACCCCAATAAAATGTGCATTGCAACTTAAATCATATAATGTGCTTTTATGGTCAACTCACTTGTCTCTGGATTCCAGCTTCTTATTTTCTGTTAGAAGTAGCTATACTCAGTATCTATCTGAAACTATCAACAAGCATTATATTCAATGGGGAGAGACTAGAGGCATTCCCAATAAGATCAGGGGTGAAACAAGGATGCCTATTATCACCACTACTATTTAATATTGTATTAGAAATGTTAGCAGCAGCAATTAGAGAAGAAAAAGAAGTTAAAGGAATTAGAATTGGGAAGGAAGTGACAAAACTCTCACTCTTTGCAGATGACATAATGGTCTACCTAGAGAATCCCAAGAAATCATCTAAAAAACTACTGGAAACAATTAGCAATTTTAGCAAAGTTGCAGGTTATAAAATAAACCCTCATAAATCCTCAACTTTTCTATATATGTCTAGCAAGAAACAGCAGGAAGAGCTAGAAAGAGAAATCCCATTCAAAGTAACCTCAGACAATATAAAATATTTGGGAGTCTATTTGCCAAGACAGACTCACAAACTTTTTGAAAACAATTATAAAACACTACTCACACAAATTAAATTAGATTTAAATAACTGGGCAAATATCAACTGCTCATGGATAGGTAGAGCTAATATAATAAAAATGACAATTCTACCAAAACTAAACTATCTGTTTAGTTCCCTACCAATCAAAATTCCAAAAAATTACTTTAACAAGTTAGAAAAAATTGTAAGTAAATTCATATGGAGAAATAAAAAGTCAAGAATTGCCAGGAGCTTAATGAAAAAAAAGTGCAAAAGAAGGTTGCTTAGCACTACCCGATCTAAAATTATATTATAAAGCATCAGTCATCAAAACTGTTTGGTATTGGTTAAGAAATAGAGTGGTGGACCAGTGGAATAGACTAGGTGTAAAAGCAGGAGATGATTATAGTAAGCTGCTGTTTGATAAACCCAAAGAGTCTGGCCATTGTGATAAAAACTCCCTTTTTGATAAAAATTGCTGGGAAAATTGGAAGTTAGTATGGAAGAAACTTAGATTAGACCAACACCTCACACCCTTTACCAAGATAAGATTCAAATGGTTACAGGACATAGACATAAAAAACAATACTATAAGCAAATTAGAAGATCAAGGACTAGTCTACCTGTCAGATCTATGGAAAGGGGAACAGTTTATGACTAAGGAAGAGTTGGAGAACATCACCAAAATCCAATTAGATGATTTCAATTATATTAAATTAAAAAGTTTTTGCACAGATAAAACCAATGTAACCAAAATCAAAAGAAATGTAGTGAATTGGGAAACAATCTTTACAACTAATGATTCTGACAAAGGACTCATTTCTAAAATATACAGAGAACTGCATCATATTTTTAAAACAAAATGCCATTCCCCAATTGACAAATGGTCAAAGGATATGCAAAGGCAATTTATAGATGGGGAGATTAAAGTAATCTATAGCCATATGAAAAAATGCTCTAAATCATTAATTATTAGAGAAATGCAAATTAAAGCTTCTCTAAGGTACCACCTCACACCTCTCAGATCAGCCAGTATGACCAGGAAGGATAATGATCATTGTTGGAAGGGATGTGGGAAATCTGGGACACTATTACACTGTTGGTGGAGCTGTGAACTCATCCAGCCCTTTTGGAAAGCTATTTGGAACTATGCCCAAAGGGCAACAAAAATGTGCATACCCTTTGACCCAGCAATACCACTACTGGGTCTATACCCTGAAGAGATGAGGAAAAAGGGTAAAAACATTACTTGTACAAAAATATTTATAGCAGCCCTGTTTGTGGTAGCAAAGAATTGGAAATCCAGTAAATGTCCTTCACTTGGGGAATGGCTTAGCAAACTGTGGTATATATATGTCATGGAACACTATTGTTCTATTAGAAACCAGAAGGGACGGGATTTCAAGGAAACCTGGAGGGATTTGCATGAACTGATGCTGAGTGAGATGAGCAGAACCAGAAAAACACCGTACACCCTAGCAGCAACATGGGAGTGATGCTCAAACTTGAAGGACTTGCTCATTCCATCAGGGCAACAATCAGGAACAATTTTGGGCAGTCTGCAAAGGAGAGTACCATCTGTATCCAGATAAGGAGTTGTGGAGTTTGAACAAAGTGCAAGGACTATTGCCTTTAATTTAGAAAAAAAATAAAACAGATAGCTTATTGTCTAATCTTGTTACCTCTTAGACTTCTCTTCTCTTTAAGGATATGATTTCTCTCTCATCATACCTAATTTGGATCAAGGTACAACATGGAAACAAAGTAAAGACTGACAGAGTGCTCTCTGTGGGGGGGGGAGGGGGCGGGAAGCAAGATTGGGGGAAAATGTAAAACTCAAATAATATCTTTAATAAAAATAAATTTAAATCAAAAAAGTAGCTATACTACTTCTTTATTGTCTCTTTTTTCCTTTTGCATCTCTTCTGTAGTGCACTTCAATCTCTAAAAACTAGTAATGCAGTAATATACTCAATCCTTGGAATGTTTCCACATTCTGCCAAGCAATGGATTGGGCAGGAAAAATAAAAATGGCTTTCGTGGCTATCAAACCTTATGTCCCTGGGTTTAAACCAATTTTTGCATAGGCCTACCTGGCTAACCAAAGTTAACTAGAGTGCTGGACCTGAAGTCAAGAAGACTTATCTTCCGGAGTTCAAATTTGGTCTCAGACACTTACAAGCTGTGTGAATCTAAGCAAGTCAGTTAACCCTTTTTGCTTCAGTTTTCTCAACTATCAAATGAGTTGGAGAAGAAAATAGAAAACCATTGTAATCTCTTAGCACAGAAAGTTAGTCATAAATGAAAAAACAATTCAACAACAACAGTAACAACACATGGTTTAACCTCTCAAGCACTGTAATATCATTGAGTGCCATTTTCTTCTTTTCTCTTTATTAATCAATTTATCAATGACTTGGAAATTTCCAAAGGGTGTACAGAGCTTGGAGGAATGGTTAATATACTGAATGGCTGAGTTGGGATCTATTAATATTTTGAAAGCTACAATTGTGGGTTGAATTTAATAGGAATAAATATAAATTATGCACTTGTGTTTAGAAACTCAACTTCCTAAGCATAGGATAAGAGAATGATTTAACATGTTAAAAAAACTGGGTTTCAAGTGGATTAAAAGTTCTATATGAATCAACAGTTGGGTATGGCTGCCAAAATCTGTGATCTCAGGGTACAGTTAAGTAAATAATGTCCAGATAAGAAAGGTGACAGATGTACTACCCTAATTATCTCCCTTCTGGATTATTTGATTCTAGAATCAACATTTTAGAAAGGACTATAAAAAAGTGGAGAGAGTCTAGAAACGGTTCTCATGAGGAGGGAAAACAGTACTTGCAAAAAAAAAAAAAAAACCAAAGCAAACAAAAAGTAGATTTCTATGACACATGCAGGATAGTAGATCCTCTGGAAACAGGTAACAAAGGACAAAAGCAAAAAAATGGCATTGTGGTGTAAAAATGGTATTAAGTGCTAGAGGTCAGAATTTTCTTCATAGTGTATGATTAATTAAGTATAGATATAAGATCCACGATTTCATTGGCATAAAGAACTACCCCATGAGGGAACTCCCTCTTTCAATTAGTAGACAGCACCATCTCTACAACTACTAGTTTTAGAAAGTTGTACTGAGCACTGAGAAGTTATGACTCTTGCCCAAGTTTATAGGGTCAGCATGTCAGAAGTGGGACTTGAAAGTCACTCTTAACATTTTTTATAGCCAATCCCAGTCACTACACTGAGCTACCTCTCTGACACTAAATAAAGGTAATCTAATTTTTGCATTAGGGAAAGGAAAGAAGGAAGGAAGGAGGGAGGGAAGGAAGGAAGGAAGGAAGGAAGGAAGGAAGGAAGGAAGGAGGAAGGAGGAAAGAAGGAGGCAGGAAGGAAATCAAAGAAGGAATACGAGCTATGCTCAGGATAGTAAACAATGGTGATAACTGACAACAGAGAGGAAATAGCTGCTCAATTTTTATTTCACTTCCCTTTTCTTTACCAAAAGATTGATCTTTTGATAAGAAATGCAAATGAAAAATTGCCCATTGGGAATTGCTCCCCAATTGGCTAGTAGGGAACTGCAGATTGGGAGAAAGTCAAATGTCCCAATTTTCTTTCTTTCTTTCTTTAAGATTTTATTTATTTTGAGTTTTACAATTTTTCCCCCTAATCTTGCTTCCCTGACCCCCACTCCCCACAGAAGGCAGTCTGTTAATCTTTACATTGTTTCCATGGTATACACTGATCTAAGTTGAATGTGATGAGAGAGAAATCATATCCTTAAAGAAGAAAAAAAGTATAAGAGATAGCAAAATTACATAATAAGGTGAGTTTTTTTTCTAAATTAAAAGGAATAGTCTTTGGTCTTTGTTTAAACTCCACAATTCTTTCTCTGGATACAGTTGGTATTCTCCATTGCAGACAGCCCAAAATTGTCCCTTATTATTGCACTGATGGAGTGAGCAAGTCCATCAAGGTTGATCATCACCCCCACAACACCATCAGGTTGTACAATGAAAATGTCCCAGTTTTCAAAGGAAAAAGGAATTTTTAAGCTGCAGGTTGGTAAATTTGCCTTTTTGCTTCCTAGAAAAAAAATACGGGGGATTATTAAAGAAATGATTACTGAATTAGTGAAGAGAAAGTGGTGAGCCCTAAGCCAACATGGCTTAATCAAGAACAAGTCATACCAGGCTAATTATCTTTTTATTTTTACAAGGGTTACTGAACTGGTCGATCTGTTCCATATCTGTAGATACTGAACTATAGATAGAGCTAACTAGATTTTAGTTAGGTTTTTGAGAAAGGATCTCCTGCTATTCACATGGAAAAGAAATGAGTTGGTGTGCTAGACAATTATACAATTAGGTGGCCTTCAAAATGATTAAATGACTAATGGAGATACTAATTTGTGTAGAATTGGCAGGAAGTCCCCTATGGCTCTGTGGTGCTTAATGGTTCTCAGCAATTGCTTGGATAAGGCAACAATAGTATCTTTATCTAATTTTTCAGATAACCTAAAGTTGATGAAGGTAACTGACACTGAATAATTGATCAAGATCTAAAATGATCAGCACAAACCAGATCATTGGACAGAATTTAATCAAATAAAATTGAATGGGAATAAATATAGCATATACTTGAATTTTAAAAAAAATCACTTTCCACTAACTGAAATGTTCAATAGTTTCAAATTTAAAAAAAGGTAAAAATATTTAGATATTGATTGATCACAGGTAACCTTTGAAGTAAATATTTTCAATAGGGTGGTGGGGGCAGAAACAAGATTACAAAGGATTAAGAAGCAGATTGTGAAGCATCAGCAGCCAACAAAAACCTTTTGTCATTATTATTGGTGTTGTTATCACTAACATTTAAATAACATTTACTATGTCTCAGGCATGGTGCTAAATGCTTTACAAATATCTCATTTGATCAGCATCGCCTTAATTTTAGCAGCAAAGGGTAGGAGAGAGATGGGAGAGCAATAAGATAGGCAGAAGACTCAAGAGAAGTGAAAAGGGGTAGAATTCTCATTCATTCATTGCTTTAGGAAACTCCTTCTAACCAGTATAGATCAGCACCTTCTAAGCAATTTTATAGTCTTGGAGAGATGCCTAAGACACTAAGGTAAGTGACTTGTCCTTTTTAGAACTGTAGTTTAAGGACTGAGAAAGTCTGAAGATAGTTGAAAATGAATGTGGAGTCAGCAGAGAGAGCAAGTTTTCTTGAAGAGGTGGCATTTAAGTTTGTCTTTAAAGGATGGGTAGAAAAGAGTTATACCATTTCCCCAGGGATTCTCATGAAATTGGATATGGGAACTTTGATATCATCTTTAATATTAATGATAATATTTATAATAATAAAATCTAAGACTTAAAAGTTAATGTTCACATGTTATATAATTTGATATTTACTATAATCCTGTGATATATTATTCCTTTCATTTTGTACATGAGGAAACTGAAGTTTAAAAGAGTTAAATGGTTTATGCTCAGTTACACAGAGGTCTGGTAGGCAAGTTATGAACTCATTTCTTCCTGACTCCAAAAATAGTCTCTCTACGGTCAACAGAGCAAATACAGTCACATCATATTCAGTTCCTACCCTGCTATCAAAGAGTAATATCTATTAAACATTGTTGGAGTTAGTCCCCTTCATGTTGCTATTTCTCTGATAACTGAGGAACTGCATTGTCTTATCATGGCCAAAAGTGCCATGGAAGCCTTTGTTCACCTTTAAAATTATCTATGTATCTATAACCCTGAGGAGTTGAATTCAATTCATTCATTCAATTCATTCAATTTTCACACTGCCAAATAGCGTTAGAGTGTGGATTTAGCAGATAACTATAGGCTCAAAAAATTTTAATTCATTCATTGAAAAATATTCATTCAATTTTCATTCAAAGATTGAATAATCCAACTCCCATTATACAAATAAGGAAACTAAGAGAGAGGCTAAATGACTTGCCAAAGGTTGCTTTGGAGGGGAATAGCAGAGTCGGATTAGAAGACTTTCAATACATTAGTCTTCTGACTCAGAATCCTACACTTTATCTACTATGCTATACTGTTTTTCACAGAAACCCTGAACTTTTTTTTTTAGATTTTATTTATTTTGAGATTTACAAAAGATTGATCTTTTGCTAAGAAATGCAAATGAAAAATTTCCCACAGAAGGCAGTCTGTTAGTCTTTACAATGTTTCCATGGTATACATTGATCTAAGTTGAATGTGATGAGAGAGAAATCATATCCTTAAGGAAGGAAAATGTAGTTTAAGGGATAGCAGAATTACATAATAAGATAACGGGTTTTTTTGTAAATTAAAGGTATTAGTTTTTGGTCTTTGTTCAAACTCCATGATTTTTCTCTGGATAAGATGGCATTCTCCATCGCAGATACCCCCAAATTGTGCCCAATTGCTGCATTGATAGAATGATAGAATGAGCAAATCCATCAAGGTTGTTCAACACCCCCATGTTGCTATTAGACTATACAGTGTCTTTCTGGTTCTGCTCACCTTGCTCAGCATCAGTTCATGCAAATCCTTCCAGGCTTCCCTGAATTCCCATCCTTCCTGGTTTCTAATAGAAAATAGTATTCCATGACATACATATACCACAGTTTGTTAAGCCATTCCCCAATTGAAGGACATTTACCCACTTTCCAATTCTTTGCCACCACAAACAGGGCTGCTATGAATATTTTTGAACAAGTGATGAAACCCTGAACTTTTAACTTAGCTTCCACCAATAGACTATATAATGAATCTAACCATGAGTAAAAATAATGAAGTGAGAATGAACTTATAAAAATTTCTTGAGGAAATCTTTTTCTGTAGCTGTGGCAGCAGATGATTCTATGATAGCTTCACCCTCCTCTAGAAAGCCTGCTCTTAACAATGTCTCCTTTTCATATGTTTACAAACATGTGCAGATATCCTTTTTTTTGTAAAACCATTTGACCTTTCTACTTAGTCTATTCCAAACTTAATTCTCCCCTCCAATTTACTGCTTAACCTCTGGAGAGTTGTCTTTCTTCATCTTTCTATATACATGGAACAAAATACTTTTGTATAGTAATTATGTTAAATTACTTATTATCATAATAAATATATATTATTATTATTATTATTTATAACATAATCCCCAAAACCTCATAGGGGCAAATATATGCAAGATACCATTTCCCTGTGCATCAGCTTTTCTAAAAACTCATATATCTTAAGGAAACTAAAAGAGCTCAGAGCAGGGAAGAATAATGCACCATTCACTTGGAATTTTATGAAAAATAAAACTACTGATCTAAATCTAAATCAACTTGATGATTTAGTTCCTACTAAAAATGTTCAACCCATCTTCAGTTAACCCCTCCAACATATTAGAAATAATACAGACAGAGTACAAAATATGGTCTAGCTGTTTGAAACTGAGTGTCAATTACAGTCAAAAGAAGTGCTAGACAAATCACCAAAAAAATGTGGGGACTGTTTAGGGAAACAGCAAATAGTTCACACAATTCAGTCAATCCAAGAGCATTACTGTGTTGTTCAGTGTTCCATTAACAGCGATAGATAACAATCAATGGTATTACCAATGAACTGATATTCAAATAACACTTGGTTTAGAACATGCTTACATGCATTATTAATTTGAGTTCAGAAATCAGTAACATTCATTGAGCAGAGAATATATACCAGGTCCTTTATTAAGTACCAGAGGAAAATACCAGAAAGAAACTAAAAAGTTACTTGAGTGAGGTGATGGTGGAGATGTCAGAAAAGTCCCAAAATAGTGTAGCTATAAGGAAATAAGAAAATGTCAGGCCTGAACCTCCCACTTAATTGGTGGTGCTGGAGTTCATGACTGTCCTCCAATCAAAGAAGCAGAGGATAGTGATGAGGTATGAGTATCAACACTGATGGTATCTTGCAAGATGATGAGGCTATCCCAATAATGAATTTCCTCATTAGAACATGCCCAAGAAAGTATCTTTATATCTTTTCCCATTAAGAGTATATATATACATATATCCATATCATGAGTAGAATATTTAAGACATGGTAATTTTATCATGCATTTTATTAGAGATATAAGCAAAGTCTACCTTTGGATGACAAAAGTAGTTTCTGAGATTTTTTTTTCATGTAGGTTTTTGAAAATTGAAAGCAAAATTCTGATGTGGTTTTTTTCCCCCTAGAAAGTATAATGCAATGAAAAACTTGAAACGTTTTAATTTGCTCTGATGATCAAGGAAAAAAAATTATCTTGGTACCAGTAAGCTATGATATGGTAAAGAAGTCATAGAAGCATCAATTTATTATGATCCACATATGACAAATGAAGTAACTCTGAGAAGGAAAGTACTTTAGCTTTACGTCACACAAGAAACAAGCCCTTGATGCTAGGATTGTCCATGAATTGAGGGCTTTTTCTTACTATACATCACCATTCTTCTACTTGGCATTTAAAGCCATTTACAAATTCAATCTGCCTAAATACAGATTTATCACATATTATTCTCTTTCCTTCACTGTCTGGGTCAGGGGAAACTGGAATATCTATTATCTTCACATAGCATTCCATTTCCTGTCTTCATACCCTGTGTTTCTGAAATGAACTTCACCCAGCTCTTAGAATCTCTAAATTTCTCAAAAGATCAACTCAGACTATATGGTGGTGCTTTTCTCAGTATCCCTCAACTCTAGGTGTTTTTTACTATTGTTTCCCTCCCCTGAAATTTTCTTCTATTTACTGTATACATATATATATATATATATGTATATTTTATATCAACTTAAGATCTTAATACCATAGATATACAACTAGAAGGTAATTAAGAGACCATCTATATGTGTGTGTGTGTGTGTGTGTGTGTGTGTGTGTGTGTGTGTACAGATTACTACTCCCATTAGAATGTAAATTTCTTGAGATTAAAAACAGTTTCATTTTTTGTCTTTATATTTCCAATACTCAGTAGCCTGGAATATTTCAAGTATTTAATATATGCTTGCTGATTAGTTGATTAATCAAGGCTAGGGTAACTATAATCAAGGCTATGTGTTTGCTTAGACATTCAGTATATATTTAGAAAGGATGGTGTCCAATAAAAACAGGGAAAAAAAGTTTCAATACTTAATAGAATAAGATTCTGTTATCCAGAAAATTGGCTCATCTAGAATGATGTGAGATAAATGACACTCATTTTAAGTGATGAGCATAGTGCTCATTATTAATACATTGTGCTACATTTTAAACTAATTTCCCCTAAAAAAGAACTTCTACTGACTTCTTAAAGGAAAAAGGCAGGAGGTGATCTGAGGTTTCTTATTTAATATGTATTTAGTTACTTTGATGAAGAAATAAGTAGCTTCTTCTAATATCAGTCATCTTCCCTGGTTCCCTGAGGCATTTTTCTTTACAAGGCCATGAAAGAGGAACCAAAGATAGCATAGGACTTCTGTCTCAGAATTTAGAGAGCATCAAAGCAGCCCAGTAATCTCTCACTTAATGGATTAGAAAAAGGAAACATTGCCTGGTGCTTTTCTGGCAAAACAAAACAAAACAAAACAAAATTTGGCAGTCTTTTCTCATTAGCCTCTGTGAACAAGGGCCAAATCCAAATCTCTATGAATGAAATGTTTTCCCAGAGTTTCAGACTGGGACATAAGATTCCAGAATGCAGTTTCCCATGCTTCCTCAAAATTACAGTCTCCAGGCTCAGCTAGGCTAGATAGAGCACTGGCTCTGCAGTCAGGAGGACCTGAGTTCAAATTCAACCTCAGACAGTTAATTATTTAACTGTTTGATCTTGGGCAAGTCCATCAACCTTGCAAAAACCTAAAAATAAATTTAAAATAAATTAGAATTACAATTTCCAAGTTGGTAGGAACCTACCTCAGAGGTCATTTGGTCCAATACATACCTGAAATTTGAATTTCTCTGCACAACATTGAAGGTAAGTAATTATTTAACCTCTTTTTTGAACAACTCCAGATATGGTGAACTCAAGACCTTCCATGGTAGTGAGTAATCCCATTCCACTGCAGAATGACTGAACAGAAATAAATCCTCCTTTAATTGAGTTTAAAACTGTCTTCTGGTAAATTATCTCCTGTTTGGTGTACTTCAGAACAACAATCAATGAGAAAATATGAATTCAATAGCTATAGTATACCAGGTACTTAGAGGTGGAAAACAGGGATGAAGGAAGGGGAAAGAGAAGAGTTTTGTCCTATAATCTAGAATGCTGAAGGTTTAAAGAAATAATAACTATGTTCAAGTTTTTGAAGGATTGTTCTGTGAGTTTAGATTTGTTCTGTCTTGCCCTGATTTCAAAAGCAAGGCAACAACTAGAAACTGCAAAAGGGGATAATTTGGATTATTTTTGCCAGGAAATACACCCACACTAGAACAATCCAAGAGTGAAATTGACTGTCTCACAAGGTAGTAAACTTCATATTCTTGGAGTTCTTCAAATTATGACCACTTGCTGAGAAAGTTGGAGTTAAAAGTTCTCCTCAGCTTGGATTGGATTATATGGCATCCTTTTCACTCTAAATTTGTAGACTCCTGTGAGTCACATAAGAGAAACAACTGGATAACACAAAAGTTTTTTGTTCAATGGAGAGAGCACTAACTCAGGAATAAAAATCCTGAGTTCAAATCCCAGCTCTGACACTTTCTGCCTATGTGATCTTGGACAATTCACTTGACCAATCTGGATTTTAGTCTTCTTAACTATAAAATTGCATATTCCAAGTATATTGGTCACTCCATCAACTAAGGCTGTGCCTTTTCACTGACTGTCCTCCCATCTCTATATTTAAAATTTCTTCCTCACCAGAGGTAAGGGTTCTGCCTGGTTTCATAAAGACTCAGCTCAAATCCCATCTTCAGAAGGAAACTCTTCTTGATTCTCAACCCCCAACCTGAGATTCTTGGAATTTTATACACAGTTCATATTTTGGAGAGATGTAAAAGATTATGAGGATCAAAAAATGTCTGGTCTTCTTTTTGGAAATTGAGCCTCCATCACATCCCTCTCAAAGTCAGCACATCAAAACCCAATATGTATATATATATATTTAGAAAGATTTTATTTATTTTGAGTTTTACAATTTCCCCCCATTCTTGCTTCCCTCCCCCCACCCCCACAGAAGGCATTCTGTTAGTCTTTACATTGTTTCCATGATATACATTGATCTCAGTTGAATGTGATGAGAGAGAAATCATATCCTTAAGGAAGAAAAATAAAGTGTAAGAGATAGAAAAATTACATAATAAGATAACAGTTTTTTTCCTAAATTGAAGTTAATAGTCTTTGGTCTTTATTCAAACTTCACAATTCTTTCTCTGGATACAGATGGTATTCTCCATTGCAAATACCCCAAAATTGTCCCTGGTTGTTGCACTGATGGAATGAGCAAGTCCATCAAGACTGATCATCACCCCCATGTTGCCATTAGGGTGGATAGTGTTTTTCTGGTTCTGCTCATCTCACTCAGCATCAGTTCATGCAAATCTTTACAGGCTTCCCTGAATTCAATTCATTCATTCAATTCATTCAATTTTCACACTGTCAAATTGAGTTAGAGGAGTGTGGATTTAGCAGATAATTATAGGCTCAAAAAATTTTCATTCATTCATTCAAAAATATTCATTCAATTTTCATTCAAAAAATTGTATAGTCTGACTCCCATTATACAAATAAGGAAACTGAGAGAGAGGCTAAAATGACTTGCCAAAGGGTGCTTTGGATGGGGAATAGCAGAGTTGGATTAGAAAACTTTGAATACATTGGTCCTCTGACTCAGAATCCTACACTTTATCCACCATGCTATACTGTTTTTCACGGAACCTGAACTTTTAAGATTTTATTTATTTTGAGATTTAAAATATTTTCCCTAATCCTGCTCCCCCCCCCCACAACCCACAGAAGGCAGTCTGTTAGTCTTTACAATGTTTCCATGATATACATTGATCTAAGTTGAATGTGATGAGAGAGAGAGAAATCATATCCTTAAGGAAGGAAAATGTAGTTTAAGAGAAGCAGAATTACATAATAAGATAACTTTTTTCTAAATTAAAGGTAATAGTTTTTGGTCTTTGTTTAAACTTCATGATTCTTTCTCTGGATACAGATGGTATTCTCTGTTGCGGATACCCCAAAATTGTCCCTGGTTGTTGCACTGATGGAATGAACAAGTCCATCAAGGTTGTTCATCACTCCCATGTTGCTGTTAGAGTATACGATGTCTTTCTGGTTCTGCTCATCTTGCTCAGCATCAGTTCATGCAAATGCTTCCAGGCTTCCCTGAATTCCCATACCTCCTGGTTTCTAATAGAAAATAGTATTCCATGACATACATATACCACAGTTTCTTAAGCCATTCCCCAATTGAAGGATATTCACTTAATTTCCAGTTCTTTGCCATCACAAACAGGGTTGCTATGAATATTTTTGTACAAGTGTTGTTTTTACCCTTTTTCATAATCTCTTCAAGGTATAGACCTAGTAATGAAAACCAATATATTTTTAGCAGAATCCTAAAATATAAAAATTGGAAGGGATCTAATAGGGCATAAGGAAGCAGCATTATATTGTTCAAAGCTTACTGGTTTAGGAGGTACAGGGCTTGTGTTCAAATCCTTACTGGTGCATACTTCTTCCTTGTTAAAAATATAATTGTATTTATCATTAAATATTTCCCAATGACATGCAAAATAAATTTTAATATTAATTTTTAAAAATTCTTTTCCTTTTTTCTGCCTCTCACCTACCCCTTGAAAAAGAATGTAATATGTTTTTGATTATACATATGAAGATACATAGATATGAAGATATATAAACCATATTTCCACATTATCCCTGTTAGTAAAAATATGCAACAAAAAAAGAAAAATAAAGTAAAAAGTATACTTTAATCTGCACTCAAAGTTCATCAGTTCTGTTTCTGGAGATAAAAAAGCATTTTTCATCATGGATCCTATAGAATTATCTTGGATCATTGTCTTGATCAGGGTAGTTAAGATTTTCACATTGCTCATCCTTACGATATTGCTATTATTACATCCAATGTTGATGTATGCTACTTGTGAAATCCTGAATAAGCCACCTAACTTTCTAGGTCTCAGTTTCCAACTTATGTAAAATGATGAGATGAGACTAGATCACCTCTGAGCTCTTTTCTGACTCATCTATGATCCTATAATATGATCCTATGAGGAAATTGAGAACCAGAAGGTATAGGTGATCTGTCCACACAGCTGTAACACTCTCCTATCCCAATTTCCTGACTGCAGAGGCAGGAAATGTCCTACACAACAGCTTCACAAACTTTTTAGGGAAGAAGAAGAAATTTCAGGTCCATTTGTGTTGAACAAAAGAAGGAAATAATGCGTGGATAATTGATGCTAGATATGATGCCCCTATTCTAGCCCTTCTTCTCCTGATTTCACAGTGACTTAGAGTAATTCACAAGCATAAAACTATGCCTGACAAGGTGAAAGCCCTGGTGCATCGAGAAATGTCCTCCTGTCAACAGACTACCCTAATCAACCTCTTCCACCCCACCCATCCCAAAAAATGTCAACTTCCTCAGCCCTGCATTCACAAAAGCTGAGACAAGTATGACTTTAGTAAAAAAAAAAAAAAAAAAAATGAAGCAGGTCACCACAATGGACAATCCTCAGGAGTTTCAAAAATGAAGAGGAAACAATCCTCCCCATCTGACATGGCCAAATCAATAAAATGTATCTTCTAGAGAACTTGCACAACTCCTGAAACCCACTGAGCAATAATTATAGGCTGAACTGTCAAGAGTACAAGAGCTCTGGAGCCAGAGAAAAATGCTTGAGGAGGAGTTAAATATTTACCTGGAAGGGAAGAGTAAAATGCCAAAGGGCTTCAGTGGCAGAGGGAAGACTAGGAAAGTGACAGTGGAGGTGGGAGGATCCCCACTAGTAAAGGGATGAAGAATAAAAGAATTGTTAGTCATTGATCATTTCCTATTCAGGAGTACTTTGGCAACTATTTGTCATAACAATAACAATAAAAGTCAACATTTCTATAGCATTTTAAAATGTTTTATAAATATTATATCATTTGATCCTCACAACAATCTTAAGAGGTAGGTACTAATAGTATTCCCATTTTACAAATGATGAAACAAGTCAGGTAGAGGTTAAGTGACATGACCACTGAAAGCAGGGGAGGCAGATGATGAGACAAATTAATATGTAAAGGATACTCAGAAATTCTGAAAATCTAAAGGGAGACAATTCCAATAAAGAGGGGAGAAATATCCATCTGAATGGATTGGTGTAGGTACATAAAGAATTCACTATCCAATTTAGATTTTAAAGGAAATATACAGAACACAGAAGCAAGAACAAGTAATGGAAGATAAATACAATCATAGGGTAGTACTTTTAAAATAATCTCAGGGATGCTAAATCTCAGAATGATCTGAGACTGGCAAGGGAAGTTAAGGACAACAAAAGACTTTGTGCATTGATTTGTTTTGTTTTGATTTGTTTTGAGAAAGGAGGATCAAAGAAGGGAAAGGACCTTTATTTGGAAAGAAATAACTGACAAAAGAGAGAAGGCAGAGCTGCTCAATTCATTTCATTTCTGTTTTCTTTTCAAGGAATGATATTTATACTGAAAATGACAAGGGAGAAAAATGACTAGCATGGAGTCAATACTTCAGAAAAGTAAAGAGCTAGTAAGTGAACAGCTAGCTAGCCTTAATAAATCAAAGGTACATTATATTCTCAAATGCTGCCCAAACCAGATTAAAATGTAATTAGGAAATTATAACAACATTCAATAAAATACAATCAAACATATGTGAAGTTAATTTGTAATTTTCTAGGTCAATATGAGGCCCAAAGAGATTTTATAAATATTTTAGTGCCACATTTGTATTTGAGTTTGACACTCCTTGCTGTGGAGGATCAGTAAATATTTAATGAATATTTACTATCAGTAATGAGTATGATATTCAATACCTAGTACAGTGTTCTGTACCAAACAAATTCTCAATAAATATTTATTTGCAATTAAGACAATTGTATGTATAACTATACCACATAAAGTATTCAAAGGATTTAGGGATTCTACATAAACTGAATTGTTTGCATTCTGAGGAGGAAATGTGTAATTTCTTCTTCTCCCTAGCCTCTTCTGTTCTTGGCAGACTTCTTTAGTTGTCAGCATCAAAAAGAGTCGTAGTTTTGTCCCAACAGTTGGAGAATTGTGAACAACTATGTAATTGGGATAGTTGTTAAAGAGGTGTTAACAGTGTAGTTGCTCTGGTCAAGTCTTCAGAGGTTCTGCTAATGGGAATGTTGAATCTGCATACCAGGATAGTTCCTTGCTATCTGCTCCTGTTTTAACAACAAGGTAACAGTTTTTAAAGGGCATATTTACATGTGGAGGAGGAGGAATCATGTGGATCATAGCTCTGGAGCTGCAAGGAACCTCAGAGTTCATTTAGTGCAAACTTCATTTTACTGATGGGGAGACTGATGCCCTGGGAGGTTAAGTCACTAGCTGAAGGTCACACTAATAATGAGCATCAAAGGTGGGATTTGGATCCAAATCATCTGATACCAGATTATGTGTTTAAATGTGATGATTCGATTCAATTATAATTTTTAAATGTTTGATGAACAATTCACAAATTTTCCCAAAAGTAAGATTTCAAATCAAATCAATGGGCATGATCTTTTGTAATTTTTTAAATTTTATTGTGAACTGAAGCATAAAGCATGCATTCCTATAACATAGTAGAATGCACATGAAACTACAACTCTAATGTATAACCTGCTATTCCTTTGAAATAAATAATAAGTTTTTCATGTAACTTTTCCCCCTTTTTTCTTCCCTCCTTCTCTCTCTCCCAAAGATGGCTGCCATTAGGTGCAACAATATCACTGCTAACTCTTGCCTTGCAGAAACCAATTTTGTTAATTCGAATGTATAGCTTGGAAAGGATAAGTCTATGATCAGTACAGCATTCTGTTGCTTTTGTTACCCTTACATCCTGTTTATCTCTTCCCTTTATAATGACATAATCTATTAAATGCCAATGTTTGCTGTAAGGGTGTGTCCACACAGTTTTATTTTATTTAGGTAAATGGAAAACAGTATTGGTTATGAGGTCACAAGATGCACAAGTCTTTAATCTAAGTGACCATTGTTATTGTTATTTCTAATTCCATTCCTCCCAAGGACTCCCTGCCATGTCTAGTAGTCTGGGTCTACTCTGGTATTAAAGTCATTGCTGCTTTGAAAAAGAAAATGACCCTTTGTCTTGGGCAACCTTTGTGCAAGGTTGTGGTTACATCTCCCAGTATATCCACATCTGCTGCTTCATCACTTGCCTGTTGTCATAGGATTTTGAGAAAGTAAAAATAGTGAAAATGGCATTGGTGATGTATTTTGATTCGAGCTTAAATCATATTAAGTGAGGAAGAGTTGAATAAAGTTGCTGGCCACACTCTCTCTTCAAGACTCATGGAAGTCAAGATGCTTGGTGATGACTCAAAATGCAGCAAATGACCTTGATATCTTCAGAATCCAACCAAGCTCCAAGCACTCCACAGTGCTTACTTCAAACACCTTCATAGCTTTGAAACAAATTGTTCATATCTGCTCATCTCAGTGGGGGCAATCTTCAGGTGTTTGGAATGGATAGACCCCCTAACTCAGCAATGGGTTGCAGACCCTTCATTTACCCTTAACTATCCTTGAAAATGGTTTACAGACTGTGACTGCTGTGCAGGCTAAAGCTTCTTTAGAGTCACAAGTAAGACTGGAGAATAAAGTGAACATCAAAGGTGAAAAACAGCCCTGAATTAGGTTCAGTAGCCCAGACCAGAAGTACTTCCCTTTCTACACCTATTATCTGTTGCACAAAGTAGGTGTCTACTTACTCCAAATGTTTGATGGGTTGAATGAGAGTTCTAGTAATCGATGTATGAATGTCTGAAACTGACCTTCTATAGATCTTTTTATTTAGTTTAACTGACATTTTCAACCAAAACCTTAATGTGTGCTGTGCCCAATAGATATTTCTTCTGTTTTTTGATTTTGTTTTATTTTGTTTTTTGCCAAACATAAAAGGAATGTGAAAGTAATGGTTCAATGTCTCTGGTTTTGTTTCAAGCTCACTGGCTTAGTTTGCTGACTGCCTGTGGAGCCTCCCTCTAAGGATGGTCAGGATAGAAGGGATACATGCATTATCACAGTTACACAGCTGGATGGGCTTCCAGCCATGACAGAATTGGCCTAAAACATATGGTAAATTAATAGTGGAGCTAGGTCTTCAACTAAACACATATTATCCATAATTGAACCACTGAGTCTCATTCCCTCTATATGTATATATTTGTATATACATATATATGTATTTATGTATATATATGTATATTGATATATTTCTAACTATATTATGAATATATATACATTTATTCAAGTATATATGTATATATATATATATATGTATATATATATATATATAATCTGTTTTGGCAGTGGTTTGATTCCCTTGTTAGAATCTAAATATAAGTTCTCAAAATGAGAGGAATTGATGTCTGAAATGGAACAATCTATCAGAATAAGAGCATCTCTTCCTGTCATTTTATCCACAGGGTGATTTAGTAATAGTAAGAAATAAATGAAAGAAACCGTGTGTTTGGGTGTTTGGAGGCTGATGACAGCTGAAAAAAAGTGAATAGAATAAAAAGGCCACCATTGTTATATAGCTATTCACCTTGGTCAACTATTCAATTGTTCATTTCAAGCCAAAAATAAGTATTACCTCCTTTTACAAATTTTAATATCCCTCAGAAACCTTCTCATTTCACATTTTTGATCTCGTCTTTGGATTGTCTCCAGATGGGTCTATGATTGGGATTCATACAAGTTTCTGATCTCAGAACTTCCTCTCTGCCATAAATCATCTTTTATAGCCTCACTCCCCTTTATTACTTCCTTTCTCCTGCTCATTGTTCATCTGTATTAAACAGTATTAAGTCCAGGGAACATTTGAGATCTGTTCCAATTTTGGTTGAAAATTACTCTGGAAGCCAACTGTTGAATTTTCCTAAACTTTTTTTTCCCACTTGGAACCCTTGTTTCAATTGCTGAAAAAGGTGACAGTGGGCCAGTTCCGGATAATATTCTTCCTTTTAGGGTCCATTTCTCAATGGCACCAAAAAGCATCTCATGTTTCCTCAAAAGTCTATCTCATGGGTCAGTATTTAGGAGCTAAGCTCATTTCCCTGTGCTAAGTATGACTTCTTCTTGGCAAGTTGTGAATCTCTATCTTATTAGTCATATAGCAAAATCTCAGAGCTATATGGGGGATCACCATTGAAAAGTTGATTCTTGTTTTTGTTGTATGGCACATGGAGTACTGGTTTCAAAGTCTATCTGCTCATAGGACTCATGGTCCTGTACCTTATCTCTTGCTCAATAAGAGCCTTTCCTAAGGGATTATATGTGTATTCATTGATTCCCTCTTTTATCTTCAGAAGACATCTGAACAGAAGGCCCTTTGTTCCTGGAACTTAATCTTCATCTTTCATGAATAGCAAATCTCCATAGAGAATTTTTTTTATTTTATATTATTACAATAATCTTGTTATGAGAATGAACACAACCCCCCAGAAGATAAGAAACCTCAAGAATAGTGAAAGAGAAAAAAATGTATTTCAGTCTGGGTTCAGATTCCAATGGTTCTGTCTCTGGAGTGCGTTGCCTTCTTTATCATAAGTCCACCAGAAAAGGTGTTTCAATATTTTTCCCACAGTTGTTATTATTAGCTGTATTTTCCTCCACTCTATTCCTCTCCACTCTCATTTATTCTGTTTTCTCTCTCTCCTTTTATCCTGTCCCTGTTCAAAAGTGTGTTGTATATGAGTACCCTCTCCCATATAATCTTCCCTCTCTTCTATCACCTATTCTCCCCTCCTTCCATTCCCCCTTTCTTCTCATTTTTCTCTAGGGTAATATAGATTTCTATACTCTATTAAGTGTATATGTTATTTCTTCTCTGAGCCATTTCTGACAAGAATGAAGGCTCACTCATTCTTCCTTGCCTTCCCCTGTTCCACTCCACTGAAAAAGTTTTTTCTTTACTCTTATGTGAAATATCTTAGCCCATTCTTCCTCTCCTTTCTTTTCCTCTCCGTACTTTCCTTTATCACCCACTAACTCCAACTTTTTATTATATTATACCATTATATTCCACTCCTTCCTGTGCCCTATCTATATATGCTCCTTCTAACAACTCTTATAAATAAGTTCTTATGAGTTATCAGTATCTTCTTCCCATGTAGGAATACAAAACAGTTCAACATCATTAGGTTCCTCATAGTTAATCCTTCTCATGCACTCCCCTTTGGTTCCTCTGAGTCCTGTACTAGAGATCAAACGTGCACTACTCAGCTGGTGAAATACTCAAGGGTAGCCTAAACTAGGTTAAAATGTAATTGGGAAATATTTAGCAAAATAAATAAAAATATAATGTTATAGATAATGTTAATAGATGATTTTCAAATTCAATATGCATGTACAGGGGTTTCTAATATATGGGGTAGCGGCCTCAGTTTCTAATGGAGTTGGACACCACTATTTAGCTATTAGAATATAAACCAAGAGATGATTTGTCTAAGATTATTACATAGCTAGTACAGACAAAGTTGAAGTGACACATAAGTTGCCTAATCTTTAGCATAGTGTTCTTTCTTTTATACTTTTTCTTTACTCTTATGTGAAATATCTTAGCCCATTCTTCCTCTCCTTTCTTTTCCTCTCCGTACTTTCCTTTATCACCCACTAACTCCAACTTTTTATTATATTATACCATTATATTCCACTCCTTCCTGTGCCCTATCTATATATGCTCCTTCTAACAACTCTTATAAATAAGTTCTTATGAGTTATCAGTATCTTCTTCCCATGTAGGAATACAAAACAGTTCAACATCATTAGGTTCCTCATAGTTAATCCTTCTCATGCACTCCCCTTTGGTTCCTCTGAGTCCTGTACTAGAGATCAAACTTTCTGTTCAGCTCTGGTTGTTTCAATAAGAAAGTTTGAAAGTTCCCTATTTCATTGAAAGTCCATCTTTTCCCCCTGAAAGAAGATGTTCAGTTTTGCTGCATACTTGATTCTTAGTTGTAAACCAAGATCTTTTGCCTTCTGGAATATCATATTCCAAGCTCTATGAGCCCTTAATGTAAGTGCTGCCAGATCCTGTGTAATCCTGACTATAGAGCCATGGTAGTTGTATTGTCTGTTTCTAGCAGCTTTTAGCATTTTCTCTTTGACTTGGGAGTTTGGGAATTTGGCTATGATATTCCTGGAAGTTTTTCTTTTGGAATCTCAGAAGGTGATTGGTGAATTCCCTCAATTTCTATTTTACCCTCTGCTTCTAGGATCTCAGAGGAATTTTGCTGTATTGTTTCTTGAAAAATGAAGTCTAGGCTCTTTTCCTGGTTGTGACTTTCAGGTAGCCCCAAAATTTTTATATCATTTCTCTTGGATCTGTTTTTGAGGTCAGTTTTTTTTCAATGAGATATTTCACATTTTCTTCTAATTTTGGGGTTTTTTGGAAGAGTTTTATTTCTTCCTGATTTCTCACAAAGTCATCAGCTTCCTGCATTTGAAGGAGTTATTTTCTTCAGAGAGTTATTTTTATCTCCTTTTTCCAGCTGGCCAATTCTGCTTTTTTGTTTTTCTCCTCATTTGCCTTTTGTTTGCCTTTTCCATTTAGCCTAAATTAGTTTTTAACATATTATTTTCTTCAGTATTTTTTTGCATTTCTTTCATCAAGCTGCTGATTTGGTTTTCATGATTTATCTGCATTGCTCTCATTTCTCCTCCCAATTTTTCCTCCACCTCCCTTAATTGCTTTACAAAGTCTTTTTTGAGCTCATCCATAGCCTGAGCCCATTTTCTATTTCTTTTAGAGACTTTGGATACCAAAGTTTCAAGTTTGTCATCTGAATCTTCCATGGGACCAAAGTAATTTTCTATGGTCAGATTCTTCTTTTTCTTTTCTTTTTTGCTCATTTCCTCAGTCTGCACTTCCAAGGCTTTGGGGGGATTTTGGGGGCATCCTACTGAGACTTTTATTCCTCCAAGGTCTCATTCTCTCTTTCCTGTGCTTTGATATGTAGATGACCACAGGTGGTCCCCTCTGCCCTGGAGCTGTGAGGAGGATCCCTGCTTGGTTCTCTTACTATGGAAGTCCAAACTGCAGTCTGGATCAGAGTGTGGGCAAAGAGATGCTCTAGGAAGAGCAGAGAGATTTTTGCAATCTCCCCCAACCCCCTTAGGTGCAGCATGGCTTCCCCAATTACTTCTACAGGTTCTCACTGCAGGGCTGTTCTGAGGCCAATGTTTCCACACTCACTATGGTGCAGCAGAGTTCTCTCACTGCCCCTTCAAGCTATTCCTGGTGATCCCTGGTACTGGTGAAACGGACCTTTCCCATGGAACTTCTAAGTTGTCTTGTGCTGGGAAATTGTATCACCCAGTCTTTCTGTGAGTTTTGCCCCTCTAAATTTTGACTAGAGTCATAATTTGACAGCTTTTGGAGTTTTGGGGGAAGGAGTTTCTGGGAAATCCTGTCTTCACACTGCCATCTTGGCTCCACCCTGAGAAAAACTTTGTAAAAGTCCAAAGACATTGGCTTATCTGTTTTAAAAGGATGAGCATAATAACAGAAAGAATTCCATACACACTAGCAATTTTAAAAGTTTATATCTCATCATCACAGTTCTGTGGAAGTGGGTATCCCAAGTCATCTTATTCACTAGCTCAAGGGTGTCAAACACACAGACTGTGCACTACTCAGCTGGTGAAATACTCAAGGGTAGCCTAAACTAGGTTAAAATGTAATTGGGAAATATTTAGCAAAATAAATAAAAATATAATGTTATAGATAATGTTAATAGATGATTTTCAAATTCAATATGCATGTACAGGGGTTTCTAATATATGGGGTAGCGGCCTCAGTTTCTAATGGAGTTGGACACCACTATTTAGCTATTAGAATATAAACCAAGAGATGATTTGTCTAAGATTATTACATAGCTAGTACAGACAAAGTTGAAGTGACACATAAGTTGCCTAATCTTTAGCATAGTGTTCTTTCTTTTATACCATGTAGCCTGATATTCTCTTTATATTCAGTATCATTCATCAGATTGATGATAAATAAATTTCATATATACCTTTTAGATTTGAAAAATGCTTTCATGTACAAAGTTCATGAGAAGTGTAGATAACCATATAAAATGAAATTTTATACTTTTTCACTAACATTCACAGGGTGGCTAATTTCACAATAATATTTTTTGATATCATGTTGTTTTATGATTTGCAGCCAAAGAGCATGCCCAGGGAACTTTTAAATCAGCAGTGAACTTTTTAAAACATTATTAAAAATAGGATCTTTTGTTCTCTATACAGAACACAAGTGTTTTGCTCCTAGACATTCATTAGAATACTGAGGGTTAAACAGTTATTTGAAGGGAACTTCTGTCCTAGATAAGAAGTAGGATTAATGAACTCTTCCTCTTTGACCTCTATGATTATTCTCTAATATAACAAATTGTATAGGCACCCATTTGCCCTGGCCAACCGCCTATCCTACTTCATCAAATAGAAGAACTTGGCTCTTTCTGGACTACATTATTTATAGGACACACAATAGAACTTTCCCTCTCAGAGGTCATCAAAATTTCAAGAGAATTGACATAGCCTTCTGTATTGGAAAAGTTAAGAATGTATTTATTAGTGTGAGTCAGCAACTCTTTTGAACCTGATATGTCATATTGTGGAAGACAATTAAACCAAACAATGACAGAAAGAATCTAAGTATATCTGTTCTTCAGGCTGTCCTCTCAACCCCTCCTATACAAAATGCCTATGAAACCTGAGAGCAGCACAACCTGCGCCAGGTAGCCAAAGAAACATTAACTACAAGGTACAATTCAATCCCACAGATGTTTGTTAAATACCTATTATGTGCTGGGTCATCCTCCATAGCCTATCCCTCATGAAAGGTGTACCCTAAGATTCTATCTGGATTGTCTCTTCTCTCTCTGAGCTTTCCCTGTGAATGACCTCATCAGCTCCCATGGATTCAGGAATCATCTCTTTGCAGATAACACCCAGATCTTTATTTCTAAACTAAGCTCCTCATCTCCAACTAACTGCTAGCCATATCCACCTGGAATTCACTATGTCCAGAAGAGAATTCATTCTCTCCCCTATCCCAAATTTCCTTTTTCTCTTAACCTCCACTATTCTTCCAGTCACCTTGGTTCAAAATCTAGAAGTTTATCCCTGATTCTTCTCTTTCCCCTGCCTCCAATATCCAATCATTTGCCAAGTCCAGTTTCTTTCACTGCTTTAACATTGCTCATATCCATTCCCTTTTCTCTACTCACACCACAGTTTCTCTGGTACAGTTTCTGTTCACTTCTCATCTAGGTTGTCGCAATAGCATTCTAAATTGTCTTCTGCAAGCATTCTCTCCCCCTCTTTAATTCTTCCTTTAAATAACCATCAAGCTTTCCTAAAAGAGAATAAAAAGGAAATAAAAGCTCTGAAGAAGAGTGGGGGGAAAAGTTTTTGGAGATAAAGTGGCAAATCTTGCCCTAGAAACAGATTCCCTGAAATCTACAATGAATCAAATGGAAATCAATGACTTTGTGAGACAGAAATAAATATAAAAACAAGAACAAATGATTGAAAAATAGAAGGGAATGTACTATATTATTAAAAACAACTGTCCTGGAAAATAGGCCAAAGAGGTAACTTAAGAATCCCTAGACTCCTTAAAAGACATAATTTTAAAAAGAAATTGGCCACTATATTTAAAGTCAGTCAATAGAATTTATTAAGCACCTATTAAATTCCAAACACTAAGTGCTAAAGCTATAAAAAAAATGTAAAAACAGTCCCTGCTCTCAAAGAGCTCACAGTTTAATAGGGGAGAAGACATGCAAATAGCTCTGAAAAAACAAAATTTATATGGGAAAAATTGAGGTTAGCCTCAGAAGAAAGAGCAGGATAAATAGGATAGAGGAAAAAGTTCTTGCAGAAGATGTAATTTATCTGAGACCTGATAGAAACCAGGAATCTAGAAAGTAGAAATGAGGAGGGAGTACAGTCTAGGTTTGAGTGATAATCAATGAAGACACTTTTAGAAGATGGAATGTTATTATGTTTGAGGAATAATAAGGACTCCAATGTCACTGAATTGCAGAGTATATAGAGCAAAGTAAGGTAAGGTATAAGGACTAAAAATGTAGAAAAGGGAAAGATATTGTTGTTACTTTTATTGAGTTGTTTCCATTCATGTCAGACTCTTCACAATTCCATTTGAGGTTTTCTTGGCAAAGATACTGGAGTGGTTTGCCACTTCCTTCTCTTGTTCATTTTACAGATGATGAAACTGAGACAAAGTTAAATGATTTGCCCAGGGTCACACAACTAATGTCTGAGATTAGAGTTGAACTCATGAAGATAACTCTTCTTGTCTCCAGACTCAGCACTCTATGGAATGGGCCACCTAGTTACCCAAGTCTCAGGAAGGGCTTTAAATCAAACAGATAATTTTATATTTGATATTGGGGGTTATAGGGCAGCTAATTGGTGCAGTAGATAGAGCACTGGTCTTGGAATCAGGAGGAAGGCAGTTCAAATTCAGCCTCTGACACTTACTAGCTGTGTGACCTTGAGCAAATTACTTTACCCTAATTGCCTCAAATCCAGGTCTGTCTTCAGTCATCCTGATTCATATCTGGTAACTGGATCCAGATGGCTCTGGAGGAGAAAGTGAGGCTGGTGACTTAGTACCACCACCCCCTCACTCAGATCCAATTCATGTGCTTGTCATAGCACCACCTCCCTGATTTTGTGGTCTTCTTCAAAATTAATTACAAACATTATTATAGGGAATCACTAGAGTTGATTGAATAGAGAAGTAATTTAGTCAAACCTGAGAGAGAATGAGAAGTTAAAGATAACACTTGGATTGTGAAGGTGATTTGGGAATATGGTAATATCTCTGATATTAGTTGGAAAGTTGGGGAAAAAAGGATAGTTTGGGGAGAGGTGATAAAAATAAGTTAAATTTTGAACATATTTATTTTAAAATGTCTATAGAGCATCAATTTTGAGATGTATCAAATGTGGTAGATATGCAAGACTGGAGTCAGAAAGAGCCTATGGCTAAACAAGGATAAATGAGAGTCAACTCAACAAGGAAGGAAGGAAGGAAGGAAGGAAGGAAGGAAGGAAGGAAGGAAGGAAGGAAGGAAGGAAGGGAGGGAGGAAGGAAGGAAGGGAGGGAGGGAGGAAAGTGTGTCTTCTCAAAGAGTTTAGTCACAAAAGGAAGATGAGATACAGCTAGCTAGTGGAAATGAATTTATCATCTGGAAGCTTTTTGAATATGAAGGAGCCATGGGCATGTTTGTAGGAAGTATGAAAATAACTATTGAACAGAAAAGAATTAAAGGCTAATTAATAAGAGCAAGAGAATGAGAGAGGGAGTGGTCTGATAAAGGACATAGGATAAAATGATATTATTTATGCATGGAGAGGGATTTACCTCAGCAAGGAGATAGGCTTCCACTTCATTTGAAATAGGAATGAAAGAGGAGATAATAGCAGAAGATAAACAAGTTATGTGAGATGAAGAACATTATAGAATAGGAAACACAGTGATTGACTTCAAGTTTTTTCTGTGAAAAATGAGGCATGATTCTCAGCTGAGACAGGGGAAGAGGAGCTGGACCTGTATTGAAGAGGGATCAAAAGTAGTAGAAGAAGCACTAGGTGAGTGGAATAGTGAATTGAAAATTGTTTTGATGCACTGACAGCCTATCTGAGATTATATAACACAAACTCTTAGTAGGCTCAGTCAACACAGTTCATTATTTTCTCCAGCATTGTTTAGCAATATGTGAGTAAGAATGAAGGCAGCGAATGTCAGGAGTGATCCAAGGCTAGAGTTTAGAAGGGCTAAAGGAATAGGGTCTCAAGAGAAGAAGACAAGACAGGCAAGGAAACCACTCACCTGTGCAAGAATGATAGCCTAGGAGAGAACTGGAGGGTTGACCATGATGTTGAGGATCAAGAACAGTGTTTGGGTTTACAATGTAGAGGAGAAAGGTGAACCACAACATCATATGATGAGATAAAGGAATTTCAGAGTTCATGAATATGGAAGAGGTTTATTTGTGGAGGGTAACAAGATTTAGAGCACAACTATTTATATGTAGCAGGGGTATAATGGAGGAATAGGATATGGGAAATGAGGACATTGAGAAATAGGAGATTATGCATGGAGAGGAATTGTAGGAGTATCATTTTTGTAGATGTCCTTCCTTTTCGAAAAAGATCATAACATCAGTAGAGATGATGCCATGGCAAGCACAGGAACTGGATTTAAGTGATGGGGGCTGTGCTAAATCACCAGTCTAACTTTCTCCTCCAGAACCATCTGGGTCCAGTGGTCAGATATGAATCAGGATGACTGGAGTTGCCCCTGGATTCAAGGCAATCAGGGTCAAATGACTTGCCCAAAGTCACACAGCTAAATGTCAAGTATCTGAGATCAAATTTGAACTCAAGTCCTCCTGACTCCAGGGTTGATGCTCTGTCCCCTGTACCACCTAGTTGCAGAAAAAAAGAACTGAAATCCCTACATGGTAGCAACACTAAGAAAGGAGAAAAAGGCTATGATCCAGATGTTGAATTCATTGAGGAAAGAAGAGGGTGTCCTGGAAATCTATTATAAATTGAATGAATCTCAAAGGACAAGAGGTTATTGAGTAATGGTGACAGAGAGAGTCTAGAACTGGGAGCAAATATAGTCTACCCCCTCCCCAACCATGAGGATATGAGTTAAAGTACAACTAATTCTGGAAAGGATATACAGGGAAGCTATGTCATCAACAAGAGCTCAATGACTGAAATAGCATGTAGGGAACAAGAAAGGAAAAAGTTTAATATGAAATCTAGCTTGATACCCGTGGAGCAGTATTTCAACATTAGCTGTGGAGTAGGAGCTTGTGAGGGGGAGGGGAGAGGGAGAGGGGAAATTAATTTAAAAAAATAATTAATAAAATATTGTAATTAGCAGTCAATGGGGGATAGTGAATGGGGTTTAAACAATGGAAAGCAAAGGCTCAGAAACACTATAAGTATATTAGTCATTAAAGAATGAATTAAGTAGGTTCTTGTTGTTCACAGCCTCTGGTAAATTTGCCCCAGGACTTTTGGTTGGCTGTGTGTGACTTAAAAGTTGGAGAAGGGAAAGGTGACACTTAAAGGGTTCCCAGGCAGGGCAATGCCCTGTGGAGCTACAAGTGATTGGAAAGGACCCAGATCTTTTGTAACCAGAGTACAAAATGAAGGTAGGAAAAAAATCCAACAATTACCACTTTTTTTTAAGGTTTTTGCTAGGCAAATGGGGTTAAGTGGCTTGCCCAAGGCCACACAGCTAGGTAATTATTAAGTGTCTGAGGTCGGATTTGAACTCAGGTACTCCTGACTCCAGGGCTGGTGCTCTATCCACCTAGCCATCCCCACCAATTACCTCTTGAAAGATACCTCAAAAGGAAAACTCTTAGGATTGTGATAGTCAGTATCTGGAGCTCTCATATAACAGAAAAATATTGCAAGTAGCCAGAAAGAAGCAGTTCAAGTACCAAGGAATCAGATTTAGGATTGCAAATAGCCTATAGCTTCTACTAAAGCCTAGAGGAGATTTTGGAATACCATACTCCAAAAGATAAAAGAGATATCTTATCTTGCAATAATATCTTACCTTGCAAAGCTAAATTCTATAAGGGGGAAAAAAATCAACTTTTAATGAAACAATATCTCTGAGATTATCTATAATTTATCACATGTGTGTGTCCATAAAAAGGTCACCATTATTATGTAATATTATGCTTGTGATATATTTTGGGCATACAAACATAGTTATACATACACATATTTATACATACATATACATATATCTTGTACTATTTGTATATTTTGTCTCTCAAAAGATTACAAGCTCCTGGAGAACAGGGACCAATAGGTAGCTTCCTGTTATTACTCCTTAGGACTTCCAAGATCCTACCTTGAGGATTTCTCAAGAGAGCAGTTGACTTTTGTTATGCTTGGACAGGTTACGTGTATACCTTCTTTGGTACCACTGGGAGGCAGTGTTTCTGGCTTTACTTATAATAGAGTTGAATCGGCCAAGTGAGGGCACTTTCCTCTTTCCTTTGGGATGCTATATGAGTTTTTTTTTTCCTTTTTGAAGCTTTAAGATAAAAGATGTGACTTATTGTAGTTTCTCAATGAATTTCTTAACCACTCAGTCTGGTGAAATTATCAGACTTTTACTTAAGTAGTTATGTGGGAGTTAGGCAGCCTCTCTCCTCTTAAGGTGATCATGTTGGCCAGACGTCTTCCTCTCGTTTTCTGTCACAAATGGAATGGTTTCTTCTGGCCAACGTTCCCATCATTTCTACTTCTGCAACCAACTTCTCATTGTTTGGTAGAATCCGATCCAGAATAACCATTCTCCTTATTAATTCTTCGATCTTTTGTAGAATGAGATTAAGAATGTATTATAAAGCACACCGTTTTTGGCGGAAAGAGAGCTATAACAGATGTCCACATGATGGAGGCCCCCATTATCACTATGTAATGTTATGCTTGTGATATATTTCTTGGACTCCTTGTCTATCTCTGCCTTCTTTCCAGGTGGCCTGTAGTTTATGATATCCCTCAATTGACCCTCATCCAAATTATCTCCCATTTCCCCCCTCCCTCCAAATTCTGGATTTCATCAAAAGCATTTCTTCTTAATATGCTATATCATTCCCCACATCCCTCCTTTTATTTATTCTGTTCCTTATAAGAAAGATACACTTTTGGAGTGTATTCTATTCATCCTAGTTTACTTCTGAAAGTTTTAAATCAAAGAATAAGAAATTTTAATTGCAACTCACAAGGAGATTGAGGGCTAATTCCTGATGTGACTGATATGTTGCTAATGATAGTCTTCTAAAATTCCTTCCTAAAATTCCTGAGCTAAGTGATACATTGGAGAAGATTCTAATGGGAAGTTATATTGGGTGAGATAATCACTTTAATAATTTTAGTATTACAGTATGCTAGGCACACTGGCTAGGAGTATTTTTACAGTGTAATGTAATAGAATCTTCTTGCCATGGAGAGAATCATTTGTTAAAATCTTAAAAAGGAGGATAATGAAGGGTTAGGGAAAGCATTACTTATATTCTCTGACTCTAAAACATGAAATCTTTCCACTAAAATACTAATCTGCTCACTGACCATCCCAAGTAAATGTTTAAATGTGATGTTTAAAGTCTTCTTTTTAAGAATACGGGGGGGGGGGAATCATCCAATTGATTTCAACAAGCATTTATATTGATGCATTGAAGGTACCATTTTAGACTCTGGAGAACCAAAAACAAAACTGAAAATACTCCTTGACCTTAAAGAGCTTAAAGTCATAGACATTCTCCTGGACTCATTAAAGTAAGATATGACCACACAGTCAAAATTAAGATGGGGTTCAGTTATTTGGAAAATGCATTCCTATGTAATATCTAAATCTATATAGATAATGGAAGACTCCTTACATATAATCACTTACAACAAACATACTCTCTCTGAAGTCTACTCTCTCTACTGTGATCTATCTCTATCTCCATCTGTCTTCCCAAAGGAAAACAATCTTGACAGCCAAGATATTGCAGTAATGAAAGGAGTCTTTCATAATACAGCAAAATACAATTAGATAGATGAGAAATGATGCCTTAGACCAATTCTTCCCCACAAGGTAGATAGATTTTCTTGTTGTTCCCAAAAGTTTCGGTTATCCTATCTCCTTGCTCACTCCCACTTCCAAATCACAATTGGAAAACAGAACTATTAATAGTTTTATAATGATTTTTTATTATTTAAAGTTCAAATGAAGAAACCTCCATCTGACTTTCTCTATCTCATACCCTCATTAAGCATGTTGGTTAAAAACTATCAAAACATCTTCCCAAACAGTAATAGTAATAGACTATGGCAGTTTCACTAACAAACTTAAGTATTTGCATCTAGAAATATATGGAAACCTTGAAGGATAGGAGGATACAGGTGAAAAATAGAATTGACTTTCCCTTCACAGTTTTATCTGGCTGAGTTCTGGAATTTAGCATTTTATGAGAAAAGTATCTGAAATTACAATCTCACAAGGGTTTTGTGTGGAGAACATCACAATTCTTTTCCAACCAAAAATGGAGATATTATTAAAATAATTCCTTCCATTTGAAAGTGTTTTTTTTTCCCCTCTAGATTCAAAGCTCTTACCACTTTATTAAATCCCATAGAATCCCTGAAAGATGAAGCAGGGGAGGAGTCATCCCCCTGTTTAACAGAGAACTAGAATTCAGTGACTGGCCATGGTGGCATGAGAAGTAGCAGTAGAGATGGGAGAAGGATCCAACACTCCCATTTCTTAGTCCCATTTTCCTAGTAACCTTCATTTAAATGTACTGTTTCAGTTTTCTCTCTAGCAATTGATTAATACTAAATGATAACTGTCTTTTTAAGTGTACATTCATTCTATGTGTTTGGAATCCTCATTCTAGTATAATGGGTTTATTGAATAAACAAACATTAGTTAGTCCTCATTAAGAAAGAACATCAAATTGGATTTTTAAAGTAACAATCATCCTTGAGAGCCTAAAAGTAAACATAAAATTCAACTTCCCTTTGATCAGCTAACACCTTCAATTTGGGGAAGGAGAGTTATAAAGAGTCTTTTAGGTTGGGAATGAATGGTTGATACAAACTGAATCTCTGTCTTTAGACATTAAATGACTCACAGACTCTAGCTATAACATACCCATGATATAATAATTAAGAATCACAAGAAGTTAGTTTGAACTAGTAGAGAACCCTGATTCTGATGTACTTTCTATTAACTTTCTATTAACAGTTGCAACCACAATTCCTGCACTTACATGTTCACTTTTGACAAATAAATGTAGATTATTACTAGCTGGGCATTGACTTTCACTTTGACAAACCACATAGGGAAGTTGATATGACTGGCTGACCAGAGGCATTTCAAAGCCCAGGGGGAAAAGATTCAAACTTTCAATTGACAAAGGAATAAAATTTTGTTTGCTTCCCCCCAAAAAAATACTCCTGGTTTTTTCACTGGTAACTATAGTAACCTCAGAAAAGAAAAGGGAAAAAAACAGTAACTATGTATGGCCATAACTATGCCTAAGACCAACCATATGGAGCAGTCACTATCTTTATAGTTGATGGCATTTTCATATTTAGAGGATGCCTGGAATCAACAGATCTCACAGCTGCTCCCATGCCAACTTTTCAGAAGGTTTTCCCATTCCTCCTGCCTACATCTCTGAATGTGTTCTGACTGTGGAAATTGGAAAAGCTGGGAGAGTGAAGAGATCAGGAAAGATTTCTGAAGAAGGTAAAATTTGAGCTAAATCTTGAAAAAAAAATCAAGGAAGCCAAAAAATAGGTTTAAGTAGGGAGACCATTACAGAGATTGTCCAAAGACTTGGTGATAATCAACATACAGAAATATGTAAAAATTTATAAATTATATGCTCAGAATTTTAGATCCCTAACTATACAAAAACTATTGGGTTTGAAGTAGCAATTTTAATAAAGAAAGGAGAGGAGAAGAGGGTCAAATGATTTATTTTGTAACGTACTTAGTGCAGTGACTGACACATAGTAGGTGTTTAATAAAGTCTCAGAAGGGCAGAGTTATTTATGGTTAGCTATAGATAATACATTTAAATAGATTTGGAACTGTTCAGATTAATCAATCAGTAATGGGTCTACCCCAGGGAAATACCCTAGATCTGTCCTTGGCTCTATACTGTCTCACATTTAATCAGTGACTTAGGTGAAGCAACAAAGATCTGTTTCTTAGATGTTCAGATGACACAAAGCATAGAGGACTAACAGAATGACAGAAGAATGACAAAATCTGAATTAAAGAAGCTCTCTTTTCTGTAGAAGAAAACCAGAGTAGTAAAAGAAATGGAGACTATGTCTTATGATGATTGGTAGAAGGAAATAAGAATATTCAGCTTTAAAAACAAAAGATTTGTGGATAGTTGAATGCTAACAATCTTGAAGGAATATTGTTATGTGGAAAAGAAAATAGATATATTCTGTCTGGACAAAAAGTTAGTTCAAGAAACTATGTATAGAAATTTAAGAGAAGCATATTGAGACTACATATAAAAACAGAAGGTACCCCCCAAAAGGTATAACATTGCCTTCTGAGATCATGGGGTTTCCATCACTAGAAGTCTTCAAGCAAAGGTCTGATGACTAATGGGAACTGGTGTCAGAGATTATTATTTAAGTAGAAGTTGAATTAGATAGGTACCTTCCAAGTTATCTGATTTTGGGATGTGACAGTATTTATTCGTTGATTTTTTAACAGATAAAAAAAGAGAAGTAAAGATAACCACCAATAGATAGGTCTAAGGTTTATGTCTTTTTCTGTACCTTATGTCCATTTTCTCTCTGTCAGGAGAGTGGGTAATATCTTCTGAAGATATATTTGATGTTGCATTGCAGACTTCTTAAACCTTTCAAAGTTGCTTTGTTTTACAATGTAGCTGTCCTATAAATTGTTCTCCTGGTTCTGTTCACTTTGCTCTGTATTAATTCATATAACCAGGAATCTTTGAAAGACATTTTGTCATTTGTTATAAAACAATAATATTCTAAAATTTGCATCCATCACAATGTTAAGCCATTCTCTACAGTTTAACTAAGAGGAAATCTGAGGATCCACCTTAGATTCTAATTACTTGCTTTACTATTCCCTGTCTTTTAAATCCCGCAGCAGGTATGCTTGCCCCACCCCCCCACCCCACTCAAGCAGTCATCTTGGCCAGAAGTCTATATTATTTTTTTAATGTTATGTTATTCATTTTATCTTTTCCAATTGCATGCAAGTATAGTTTTCAATATCCATCTTTTTGTAAGCTTATGAATTCCATATTTTTCTAACACCCTCCCTTCCCTCCCCCCTTTCCATGACAGTGAGCAATCTGATCATGTACAGTCAGTCTACATTATTTTATTAAATTTTAAATTGTGGTCTGATGCCTAAACTTCAGTTTGCATATTTTGTATAATCATTTGTCCTATGTACTACAGGCTTAGTGGGAATTGAGGAGTGTGGAAATCACTTCTAGAAAGCAAAAGGGAGCTTTGGAAAGGAGGTAGGATTTCAAATGGCTGAAAGACTTATTAGGGAGGCCCATTGATTAGGATTAATTGATCAAGTGTTCAACAGATATTATTTTACAATTACTTCATAAGATCAGAGATCTAGAGCTAAAATGGGGCTCAGAGGACATCAGTTCAATCCTATTTTTTGAAGATCTAGAACCTAAGACTCTTGACGGTTAGGTGCTTTCCCTAGTATGAGACAGAACTTGAACCCAGGATTTCTTAACTGTAAGTCTAGGACTCTATCCATAATTGCCGATCTGTACTGAGCTATCCCGAATTCTTTGAGTTGTTTTTTCTGTTTGTGAGAACAGGATTATCAGAACCAATCATATTCTCTCACTTACTTCCTCTTATACTTTTATCTTCTGAATAGTTACCCCTCTATAAGATGTCCCATTAGAAGTACAAACTATGAATTCTACAACACTAAAGGAATGACAAATGCTTTAGCTCAGATTTTCATGTTTACCATTGACAGAACCCAGGCTATCATAACTAAGATGTAAGAGTCAGCAAACTGGAAGAGGACTTAGGATGCTATTGCAATGTGGGGCACACCTACCCCAGCATAAACCTAATAAAACTCTTGTCTCCCCCACAGCTGAATTAACTGAGCTGAGGACCCCCTGATTGAGCCAACATTAAATTTCATGCAGATGGACCTAAAATACTGTCCAATTAAAATATTCTAAACTATAGGCTCAGGGAAAGAGGGGAGGCCTACAATACATAATAGAGACATATACCAAAAATCATTCATACGTCAACACCTAATTCTCCCTAGGCTCCAGAATCCTAGCTTGTAACAAGAATACAGTAATGGTTCTTGTACATACAGGCATTCGTTATTGTTGTCTGTGAGCCATTCAAAATCAAACGTTCTCATAACAAGGCAATTGTGAAAAGAGCAGAGAATGCAGAATCCACATTGGGGGAAACATATGGGATAATTCCCAGACTAGAGTGGAATGGGGAATGAGTTTTGGCTAAAACCTACATATTCACTAGGAAGAATTCAAGCAAAAGTTCTACTTATTCAAAGATTGCCTTCCTTAGAGGTTTATCTCTTCCTGTCTAATTAACTAAAGATAAATCAATCTTAATTAACACACTAGAATCTTATTTAAGATAAAGGGATGCCTAAATAAGTACCCAAAATTTCTTAAACTTATAAATTTAAGTATATACAGCTGGTGGTGGGTATGCTAAAAAGTGGTGGAGGAAAAGGTGTTGGCTTGATTAAAAACAAACCTAGATTTGAATGCCACTTCTGACAGTGACCTTACATGCCATTTTAGGCAAGTCCTTTGACCTCTCTGGACTTCAGTTTACTGATCTGTTGATTTAAAAGAATGGAACTACAAAATTATATAATTATTTTGATAGGAAACAAGAAATTACCCAGGGCAAGCAGCACTTGTCTTTCCTTTAAATCAGCTTTGTAATTCTTGACATGAAAATAATACAAAAAAACAATTAAGACAAATTTGACAAATGAGAGGTGTGAATTATATACCACTAGAAGAGTAAAAATGTAAAATCTTTGCAACCTACAAATTTTGGTGCCTTGAGGAAAGACCTTATTGTTCTATTCTAGCTTTACACCTAGGACTGGATGACATTTAAGATCTATAAGTCTACATGCATAGAAAAGTCAAATTATTTAAATCAGGACAGCCTGGTTGATTAAAGGTCAAAAAGTATATTAGCTCATTGAGAGTAGGTTTAGAGGTAAAGGGAGATTTTATAAACCTATTCTGGGAAAATAATGCAGAGAATTCTGCCTCCTGATTATTCTGAATGCCATCTTTGAGATGACATCCCCAGTCGCTGAGGACTACAAGAAATCAACACCTGGACAATAGCTAACAACAGCATAGAGTGGTGTCATCGAGTTCCCAGAACCCACCACTTGAATTTCAAAAGGAGTTCTTTTTTGGTAGGTCATTTCCAAAGTACAAAGGCACAGTTCACTTTAGCCATATTTGGGGATTTCCTAGCACTGGAAATGGAGAAACCAAACAAAAGTTCTTCTTTTCTAATCCTTTCCTCTTCTGACTATTTTCACCTGCCTTCCCATCCCTCTTCACTACAATAGGAAAATGTTATTTAACTTATTGTTCAAGCATTACCTCTGTTTTCCTATATTCAAAATCTTGCAAATGATGCCTTGATTTTTCTCTCACATTTGTAGATCTGACCAAGGCCTTTGATATCATCAGTCATGAGGGCTTAAGGAAAATCATGTCAAAATTTGATTGCCCAGAGAAGTTTATAATGGATTAGTTAATCAATTCTCTATAATTCCACTCATTATCCTTATGACCTCTCAAAGCAAAACACTACTCCCTTAGTATTCTCCTACATATATTATCTCTCTCTTTTTAGAAAGTTAGCTTCTTAAGCACAGGGATTGTCTTGCTTTTGTACTTATCTCCCAAGAACTTAACAGAGTGCTTGACTTATAATACATGCTTAATAAATGTTTATTCATTATTAATTCAGAGAATAAAAGAACTACAGATCTGATGGTTCAAGCAACAGGAGATGAGTAGGCATGTGGATTGTGAGTTGAATCACTCAAGGTGAAAGGGGAAAAGAATGAAAGGAAATAGAATTATCTTGGAAGGAGTTAGAAGTAGGAAAAGGTGAGGAAGAAACATCTTATGCTTTAGATTTCCAACTAAGAAAAATGCCATTCTTATCCCAAACATTACTGGTTGTGCCTTGATTGTTCACAGTCAGCAATAAATTCAAATGAATTTGCACACCATAAATGTTTAAACATTGTGAGTTTGGCCTTGGATGTCAAATAACCACCCTCTATCAATACTAAGAGAAATGACTTTGATGAAGATACAAACAATCAATCTGACATGTATACTTGAGGAGTAAAGATAAAGAATGATCTTGTTTGGTCATTCCCTATAAATATTAGCAGATATTAGTGTTTACATAAAAGAGTTATAAAAAATATCTCATACATAAGACATATAAATATAAATGATCTTATAATATAAATATAATTTCAATGATATTTATAATAATTACTTTATTATATATTATAATCCAGTTATATGTCACTCAGAACAGGACCGCATCTTGACTTAACTAAGATAGACTAAATTATCAGTATATCAGAGCTAATAGCCAATAAGAATGATCAGGAAAGACAATGGTGAACCAAGATAACTCTGTCCTTGAATACAGTTTAAGAACTGTATGAGGGGCAGCTAGGTGGCGCAGTGGATAGAGCACCAGCCCTGGAGTCAGGAGTACCTGAGTTCAAATCTGACCTCAGACACTTAATAATTACCTAGCTGTGTGGCCTTGGGCAAGCCACTTAACCCCATTTGCCTTGCAAAAACCTAAAAATATTAAAAAAAGAATTTTATGAGAGCACACTCCCCCATAGAGGCATACAACATGGGTACACACACACACACACACACACACACACACATACACATGCAAACATCAAACACTTAATAAAAAGAAAATGAAAACAACCAAGAGTTATATATTTTGATCCCAGAGCAATAAAGGCAGCCACTGGTGCCAAACTTCACAGCCGTGGGAAGGATGTGGTGAAGCAATCTGTAGACAAGGGCTTTTAGGCTGAGATTCTTGAAAACAATGCACTGGCCCCAAAGCCCTGGAAACCAAGTCCTGTGGAAAATGTCAGCTCTATGAACTGCACATGTGAATAGTTGTCTCTCTCTAGAGAACTAGTCATACATTTTTCTATAATAATGGCTCACATTTGTATGGCACTTTAAGATTTACAGAGTACTGTCCTCAGGAAAAACTCTATAAAACAGATAATACAATTGTTTTCTTTATCCCAGTTGAGGAAAATACATGAAGCCATGCAACCAGGGTCACACAGCCAGTAATTATCTGAGGTAGGATTTGAACTCATCTCCTGTATCTAAATCCAATATTCTTTTTGTCCTGCAGAATGCCTATATCCATTGTGTGACTTGTTCAGAACACAGAAATATATGTGTATAAATTATTTTAATACCTGAAATTTGTTTAGAGTTTTAAGCTCTCTGTGTTTTCAAAGCTCTCTGTATACCTTATTTATCTTTTATCTGGCAATAATCCTATGAAGTAGATGTTATCAGATGAGGACACTGAGACTTTGATGTGTTAAGTAATTGGAACCATGTACTACATAGAACAGGACTAGAACTTCTGCTTTCCTATTTCCAGATGTGGTTTTCCATCTATTATATCATACTTCATGGAACCATGAACCAAGAATATTTAGGAATGTCCAACTGAGTATGTGAAGAAATTCAAGTGTAGAAAGCCTCTCTCAACTTGAATTATTCATAGCAGCCATAAGACCCAAAACAAATTAGCTAGAGCTGGGCTGTTCCACTACATTTTGGCAATGCATTCATAGCTTAAGGCAAAAATCATTTTAACCAATGAAAAAAATCACATCAAATTGTAAATGTTTGTTTACTTTCTCAACTAGAGGAAGCAGACAGCACTGCAGTTAAGGCATTTCTTTATAATTTCTTCCAGAAGTTGCATTTTCCCCACAATTCCCTTAATATTTCATTCTGAATGTAGAGATCTCTAATTCTTTTTCTGGGTCATCTTCTAAAAATTTATTTCAGGGGCGGCTAGGTGGCATAGTGGATAAAGCACTGGCCTTGGAGTCAGGAATACCTGGATTCAAATCTGATCTCGGACACTTGATAATTACCTAGCTGTGTGGCCTTGGGCAAGTCACTTAACCCCATTTGCCTTGCAAAAAAAAACCTAAAAAAATTATTTCAAATCCTAAGGGCATACATCTCACAATATCCAAGTACCAGAAGAGAATTCTTCATTTCATTTGGTTCATCCCCCATCTCCCCACCTCCCACCTCAAGGCAAAATTATATTTACCCCAATTTACACAGAAGAATATTTACTTCATTCTTAAAAACTTACAGAGACAGAGAAATGACAGTTTATTTTTGATGCTGATTTTAGTATCTGAGTTACAGTGGTAGAAAAACTATTTCTTTTATCCAATGCATTTCTTTAATATATTTCTTTAGTCCTTTTCATTGAAGAGGCAGAATTGTAGAGTAAAAAAATCAAATAGAGTGAACATGAGTGAAGAGGCCAGGATTTATTCCTAATTGAATTTCACCAACTAACTTGCTCTGTAACCTTGAATAAATCCCCTTCCTGTCTTTAGATCTCATTTTCCCTAGCTAAAGCTAGAGAATTAGAGGGATTGAGATGACAAAATTCCATGATTCTTTTTCATTTTTTACCAGGAATGTTGTAGTGGGGGGAGACCTTTTCAGGTATGGATCAGACTATAATGACCCATTAGGTCTCTCTCTCTCAGGGCTGAAATTATGAGATTCTTGGATCTAACATGATGGATGAACATGAAAATGAACACAGTATTCACAAAGGGAAACTAAAATAACTTGCAGGTGTGATATCTGAGCCACTATTGATGTTCTTTGGGAAAACATGAACAAGAGAAATGCCATTTGTACTGAGGAGAGGTAAATGTCTCAATCTGTAAAAAAGGAAAAGATTCTTCCAGTGGGATACTGGCAGTATCAATTTCACTCTTTAGATAAATATTGTAATGCATTTCATCAAAAGGATTGTTTATGAACACTTAGAAAGGCTGCCCAGTGAATAGAACCTTGGACTTAGTAAAAGATCTGAGTTTAAATATGGTTTTAGACACTTAACTAGTTGTGAGACCTTGGATGAGTAACGTAATTCTACCTGCCTAAGTTTCCTTATTTGTAAAATAGCAGCTATCTCCCAGAGGTATTGTGAAGCTAAAAAAGATAGTATTTCTAAAGCACTTAGCACAGTGTCTGTCACATAGTGGGCACTTAGCAAGTTCTTGTTAATTTAATTTAAAAGCTACCATAACCACTTTTTCATTGTTGGTAAGATTACTAATTCAGGCTAAAATTGGGCTGAATTTCAGCAAGCTATTTACAAAATTTCTCATAATATTTTTGATTAATTGATCTTTTTCTTTCTTGAAGAAAATCATGGTATCAGGGAGATGATGACATGACAAGCACATGAATTGGATTTGAGTGACAGAGGTGCTGTACTAAGTCACCAGTCTCACCTTCTTCTCCATTGCCATCTGGGTCCAGTGGCCAGATATAAATCAGTATGACTGGAGATGGCTCTGGATGCAAGGTAATCAGGGTTAAGTGACTTGCTGAGGTGAGTAAATGTCAGAAGTTGGATTTGAACTCCCTCTTCCTGACACCAAGGCCAGTGCTCCATCTACTGCACTGCTTAGCCACCCTAATGTTCTTAAGGAAAAGATGGAAAGAGTTGAGGTAGGTGTTAATATAGTAAAATGGAACCAATTAGTCAATACATTTATTAAATTATTTCTTTGTTCTAGAAACTATGCTGAGCACTGGGGTATTACAGTAAGAGGAGGGAGGAAAGACTGATGAAGAAGAGATCAATCCTTAAGCATCTGCTCAGCCCCCTGTACCTGACACAACCCTACCCTATACCATATATTCTGAAAACTAGGCAAGGGTGATTATTTCCAGTTGACTAACCCTGTTGCTATTGCTTGTCCTTCATTCTCGAAGAAGACTATGCTATCAAGGAGGTGATGAGGAGATGTCACGATAAGCAGGTGAATTGAATTTGAATGAAAGGGATTCTGTGCTAAGTCACCAGCCTCACTTTCTCCTCCCTGGCCATCTGAGTCCAGTAGCCAGATATGAATCAGGACAATGAGAGATGGCCCTGGATGCAAGGCAAGCAAGGTTATGTGACTTGCCCAAGGTCACACAGCTAGTAAGTGTCAAGTGTCTGAAGTTGGATTTGAATTCAGGTTTTCCAGTTTTCAAGGCCAGTACTTTAAGCACTGCACCACCTAGCTGCCCTAACCCTGTGGTAAAGAAATGAATATTTGACAAGGCTCTGAGCCAAAATCTGCATTGTAAAGTCAGTAAACCAGATTCTCTCTCTTCCCTTTTTTTCTCTCCTCTCCTCTCCTTTCTCCTTCTTTCTCTCTTCTTCTGTCTCTGTCTTTTTATCTGATCTTCTATTCTCTCTCCTCTCTGCTTCCTCTTATGTCTCTTTTTTGCAATCTTTGTCACTGTGTATGTGTGTCTCTCTAGGAGAAAAGATTGCTGTGAACCTCCAGATGGGAAAGAAAACTAGAATTAGATTTCTCTATCCACTGTGCACAGAGTCCCTCTATCATTTCTATTCCTGATTTGTATTTTTCTTTCCTGCCTATAGGGAAAGAGTACTGGTGATGTAATGAACTAGGATGAGAATTTGTGAGAAAAGGTCTAGAAAGGCACCAGAGGTTCAAAAACTTGAGTCTAGACCACAACTTGTGGCTAGCCCAGCCTAGTCCATCAGTATACCCCAGAGGAGGTACTAGGACCAATCCCAGATGTGGAAAGCTTAAATGTTGTATCCTTAAAGAGGAAAGGACTCATCCATGGACCCTGCCACATAGAGAAGTGAATTTGGTGGGTCAAATGCTTTATAGACACTGTTTTATATTTTTTCCTACTCTCCCAATGGAAAAAAGTAGTAAAGGGAAGAGTGTGTCCCTAGGTGTCAGGTTAAAAGTATGTACTACTACTCTTCTTGTTATATCTACTAAAAACTCTTTAAAATAGTCAAACTTGGGCAATTATCAGTGTAGGGTATCAGCGACATAAGGGAGAAACTAACTATAACTAGTGACTGACTGTTATTAGAATGTGCTCAGATTGGGGGTTGAGTCTATATATATATGTGTGTGTGTGTGTGTGTGTGTGTGTGTGTGTGTGTGTGTGTGTGTATGTATATAATGTATATCACTTTCAACATAGAAGTCCTGATTCATTGAAGGGATTAATGGGATAGTGGTTGGAGTACAGAATGTTTTGAAGTAGGTAGAAGGTTGCTGTAATAACCTAGGTTAGAGGTAATATGAGTGATATTAGTTGAAAGAAGAAAACATAGAAGAGATGCTCATTGTTTGGTTGACTCTTGTCCTTCATTACCAAAGAAGACCAAAACGACATCACTATGTTTGAGACAAATTACACTGTGTCCAACTGTGAATGATAAGACCAATACGAGTTCAGAATGCTCTACCACCTGTGAACACCTGAGGTGGGTTCTCTAAACTTAGATGTCATGTTTCTTTTGAGCTGCTTCTATTCTGCCTTCCTCATAGAGCATAGCCCCCTCACTAAAGAGGGCATGCAATGCTGGATGGTCCTGTGCCAGTGTCTCCCATGCTGTTAAAGCAATTCTAAAGTTCTTCAATAAGCCCTTCAGGGTGTCCCAGTATCATTTCTTCTGACCCCCTTGTGAGCACTTGCCTTTTGTGAGTTCTCCATAAAAGAGTTTTTTTGACAAGCATATGTCTGGCATTCTAACAACATGTCCAGTCCATTGTAGTTCACTCTCTATAGTAATGTAGTAAACTGCTGGGCAGTTCAGTTCAAGAAAGGACCTCAGTGTCTCGTATCTTCTCCTGCCAGGTGATCTTCAGAATCTTCCTAAGACAGTTTAAATGGAAGTGATTCAGCTTGCTGACATGGTGGTAGACTGTCCATATTTCAAAGGCAGATAGCAATGAGGTCAGCACAAGGTTCTCTGTAGACCTTCAGTTTGGTAGTTAGTCTAATACCTCTTCTCTCCCATACTTTCTTTTGGAACCTCCCAAATACTGAGCTAGCTCTGGCAACCATGGGTCAATGTATACTTCCCTGGAAAGGACACTGCCAAGGTCAGTGAACTTGTCCACAGTACTCAAAACTTCTCCATTTGCTGTAATCGATGGCTCCACATATGGATGGTGTGGTGCTGGCTGATTGAGCATCTAAAATTAGCACAAGAAGCAGAGAATCAGTCCAGACTTGCTGCATCTTGGCTTCAGAGGTTGCATTGAGTGTACAATCGTCTGCAAACAGAAGATCATGCACCAGCACTCCTTCCACTTTAGTCTTGTCTTGTAGCCTTTTCAGGTTGAAGAATTTGCAATCAGTGCAGTAGATGACCTTGAGGCCATGTTTATTCTCAGTGAAGGAAAGACAACATGGCTGAAAACATCATGCTAAAAAGTATGGGAGCAAAGACATATTCTTGTTTCACTCCAATGGTGACTGAGAAATCTTGAGAGTATCATTCACTATTCATAACCAGGGCATGTATGCCATCATGAGACTGATATACAATCTATTACAAATCAGAAGAGATGCTATATAGAGGGCAGATAGGTGATGCAGTGGATAGATCACCGGCCCTGGAGTCAGGAGTACCTGAGTTCAAATCCGACCTCAAACACTTAATAATTACTTAGCTATGTGGCCTTGGGCAAGCCACCTAACCCCATTTCCTAGCAAAAACTAAAAGGGGGGGGGCTATAAAGATAAGGAATATCAGGATTTTTCGAAGAAAGGGAAGAGTCAAGGGTAGTACCAAGGCTGTGGGAGCAAGTTCTGTTTTAGAGATAATGTGTTAAATTTAAGAAGGCTATAGGATGTCAGCTGAAAATGTCTGGGGGGTGGCGGTGCAGCTAGGTGGTGCAGTGGATAGAGCACTGGTCCTGGAGTTAAATCTAGATTAAGACAATAATTACCTAGCTGTGTTACCTTGGGCAAGTCACTTAACCCCATTGCCTTGCAAAAAAAAGTGAAAGAAAGGAAAAAAAAAGAAAATGTTCAAGTGGCAGTTGGAAATGCACGACTGTAGCTCAACAAAGAGATTAGGGATAGAGACAGGAATTATCTATCAAGCAACAATGACTAAACACACTAGAGCTAATTAGATCACCAAATGAGACAGTATAGAGTAAAAAGAGAAGTAAGTACATGTTTTAGGATTGATCTGCTTTTCAAGGCATAGAAGCAGAGACTTCTTTCCAGTTTATGGGCCACTAAGTCCAGCTGTCATCACTAAATGCCTACAACATAAAGAATCCTGTGGAAGATTACACAGAAAGACAGAACAGCAGTAGAAAAGGCTCCAGTTTATAAGGAAACCAAGATAGTATGAAGTAATGAAAGTATGTTAGATTTGGAATCATGAGAATTTCCCTGGAAGAGAAACTCTTACCAGCTGAGTGACTGTGGACAAGTCACTTAATGTTTATTTTCCTCCTTTGCCATAATCCTAATAGCATCTAACTCAATGAGTGATGTCTCAAATGAAATAATGTATGTAAAACACTTTAAACCTTAAATTTTATTAATTAAGGAGAAGGTAAGGCACCCCAGAAAAATATGGACTGCAATGCAGCATGTAAGCATCGTGGCTACTTGACATCAAGTCATTGTTGAACATGACCCACAATACAGACTCATCTACTAAATGTATCTTGAAGCAGGGTAGAGCTAATAAGGGAAGACTTCCTAGAGAAAGAATAACACAAATTTGAAGGAGATATGAAGAACATGATTCTGGGTGAGCAAAATGGAGTATGTGGAAGGCAAGAACAAGCAAATTATACAGAAGGAAAGCAGAAAATGCATTAGGATTAAATTCCATCATGAGAGTTGGTACTTGTTTCTTTCTCATAGGAATCTACCAACAACCAATAACATGACTACCATATGTTTGTTTGTCTGTCTCTCTCTCCCTCCAGTCCTCATAGTTGTACACTCCTAACCTTCCTCTTATAGTTTGATCCTTTCTATGGAGATGGTATACAGATAGAAAAGCAACTAAAATCATTAACTGACTTCAAAAGTGAGGCAGGAGTACTTATGATTCACTTACTTTTCCATAGATTAGGTTTGTTAACTGAGGTAGGAATGATGAAGAGAAGGAAGGAAATCTACACTGGAAGGAAATCTACACTCAACTTCCTGTGCCAATATATGTGAAGCAACATCTACACCCAACATCAGTCTTCTTTCCTAAGTTTCTTTTCCTTCAGAAGCATCTGCATTGTTTCTAAATTTCCTTTCCCTGGAACATGTGCATACACACACACACACACACACACACACACACACACTTCAGATCCCAGACAGTATGGACTGTCCCTCTCCTTCATTACATGTCCTTGATGTCAGCTCTTAGCTCTCACAGGTAATTATGAGATTATGACTGTTGAACTAAAAATAGCCTCCAACAAAAGAGGGGGAAAAAACTCACATGTGTGTCTGCAAGAAACCAACTAAGTCACAGTGTACACAATCAAATGTAGGGTTGAGCAGTTTTTCAATCTTAGTAAAATATCCCTCATATCACTACAGGAAAAATCCAATGTCAGCCCTATACACCATGGAGGATTTCCCAGCTGGTTTTTACTGTACATTCTGGACTCATGGGAAGAGTACCCAGAACAGAGAGCTAAAAGACCTGGACTCTTCTGACATCATTCCCTCAAAGTCTAATCCTTCTTACAGTCAGTGGCTTCTCAGGGATACCAAAAGCTTCCTATTGAACATGGTCTGAAAAGCATTTCTGTGGTCAGGAAACTTGCTCTCAAACTATAGAAAAGATATCTCAGCATTCTTGAGATTTAGGATGCTCCGAACTTCTGGATATCTTGAAAATTGTACTTTCTGTGTGTTCCTGCTCACTAGAGGCTTTGAGCTTACCCACAAAGGTGAATCTTTCATTCTAGTCAATAATAGCCTTTCTACCTATTCTGCCTTTCTGTCTCTCTATGTCTATGTCTTTCTCTTGTCTCTGTCTCTCCCTCATCTCTGTCTCTGTCTCCCTACATTCATTATATCCACTTTTCCTCCTGACACTCATTTCTCCATCCTTTGAAAACTGCAAGCTGGTTCTGAGTGACCTAAAGTGGTCAGAACTAACACTGTTTTATATTAAGGAGAGCAAAGGGGACTGGAGCTTGTATGAACACAAGGTTTCTTCAAATATATAATTATGAGTAGTCTAGATAATGATGATTACAGGATTTGGGGAAATTCTTTTAGGTCAGGGACTATACTTATGGTAGCATTGAGTCATTGATCAGGGAACAAATGGGCCAAGACAAATGACAACTCCTGAACTATGGGAAGTCTTATTTCACTTCTTGGAGTCCTCCCACAGTATAACTTGAATGTGCCTCTTTACTGGGTAGGCTCCTCAGGATCTGATAATTGGTTACTTCCTTGGGTCCCAAACTGATATTTCTCTAAACCATGATGCTGTCATCTCTTGAAGGAGACTCTCTCTCCTTATCTGTTTATCCTTGGTGTGTGGCTCTAATCCTGATGTAGACACATTTCCTTGAAAGTCTCTCCAGATCTTTAGACCTTTTAGAACTCACAAAATCATCTGGACATGTCCATCTCAGGATATCCATTGTCCAAGATCAGGGAAAAAACAAGCATAAAGAGCAACCATCTATTCATAGTTCCATGGAAGGAGTTGGAAAAGAGAAACTGACCCCTTCTCTCTTAAGTTTTCAAACCATCTCTAAGTAGTTCTCATGCTTCACTGCCAGAAAGAAAAAACAGTGTAAGGGACATATCAGTTTTCCCTTTTGTGTCTCTACCAAGCTCTGGTACAGCTGCAATGAGGGAACTCTTTATCACTAGCTAGTACAAGCCTATACACATGGCCACAAGTAGCAAATTCTCCTCTTCCCTGAGCTTCTACATGGTCAGCTGGAAGCAGAAAGAGAATATTTGTGCATTCTTTGTGTAAGTCATGTATGAATTACTCTAAACATGTTCCATGATCTTGTTTTATAGTATTTGCACTATTTATCTAAAAAAGGAAGTGAATAGATCAAATAAGAGAATGTTTATAAATTTATTTAAATTGTAAAGCAATTCATAACTACATATGAAAATTATAATAATTACTCTTATTTCTTATGTGAGAGAATGGTAGAAGAGAGTACTGGAAACATGGCTGGGATAAGGTGAGGTGGAAGAGTTGATTTTGTCCCATCTCTGGAAACTAACTAGCTGTGCAGCCATAGATAAATCAAATCCCCACTTTGGGGCAGTTTTCTTCTCTGTAAAATGAGAGGATGGGCCTGGAGAATACAAGTCTGATATTCTATAATCCTAATGGGGGGTAGGGGGTGGGAAGCTGGGAACTATCTGTTACCATACTCCTCATTCCCATAAATTTGTCCTGCTTTCTAAACTGGAACATTTTCTAACTTGTGATACTCTTTTGTTAATAAAGTTTCAACCTGGGTTGATTAAAAGCATTCCATCATTTCCTTCCATAGTGTTTGCTATCACTTGGCAAAATGTTCCTCTTTCTTTTCTCTTGATTTCCTCTCTACTTTTATTTTTCTTTCCAAATGAATCAGTCTATCAGTTACTGAGCATGTAAACAAGTCCCTGGGCTTAATACAAGAGAAGTAAAAAACTCACTTCTTCACCTGACAAGTGCTCATTGTCTAGCCTGGGGGACAAGATTAACACAAGTGAAATTAGAAAACAATTAATACAGTGTAAAATTCAAGCAGATAGTAAATTCTTTAGGAATGCAGGAAGGGAAGAAGGAGGAATCTCTGAAGCCTTGAGTTTTCTGGGAAGCTTTCATGGAGATAATGAATAATAAACTCGGAAAAATATGGGTAAACCAAGGGAAGAACATTCCAGATTGAGATGAAGTGCAAAAATACTAGGTTCTTTCCTTTCCCTCAGTCTTTCCCTTCTTTTTACCTTTCTCTTCTTCCTTTCATTATTCACACAAAATACCTGATCTAACAATCTATGACTTCACATAAACCAAAACCCATGCATGAAGCATATTTCTTATTCACCATATTCTCTTAGAATTTCTAGCTTCCTTCAAAATGCAACTCAAATGTTTTGTCCAAATGAGGCCTTTCTTGATCTAGTGCCTTCTCAAACAATTACCTTGTATTTATTGTGTTGTGTAACCATTGGATATGTTTACATGTGCATGTTGTCCCTCCAAATAGACTATAAGCTCCTTGAGGGTAGGGACTATTTCATTTTTTTAAATTTATATCATCAGTGCCTGGTACTTATTGATTGATTAAATTTTGTATACTCTCCCTCTCCCCTCCTTCCACTGGAATGAACTTTGACTTTTAGTGTGTGATAAAATATCAGATGTACACATATGTTCACATCTGTATCTGCCTTGTTCTTTGAAAGGAGAAGTTCCTTCTGGCACATCTGGGACCATTTTTTCCCCTCCAGTACTTTCTTCACACTTGAGAACTCTTGGAGAAGCCCTGTTTTCGTACACTCCACATTGCTCATGCCAGTTCTCCCCAGTGTTTGGCCAGTAGGTAGAAATTTAATCTTCCCAGTGGGGCCACCTGAGGAAATATTAATATTAGTCCTTGGAAAAAAAATTTGAATTGCCAGAGAATTATGCAGGAAGAGAGTATAGACTCTGAAAGTAGCCAGGCAAGGACAGTGTTTCTTTAATTAGTTCACTTTATTTAATGAATTCCCTATGACGTGTTTGTTTTGTAAATATTTTGTAGAAACTTTTATAAGACTCATTGAAAACAGAGTTTGTTTCATTTATGTCTTTGTATCCCCAGGCCCAGCATAAAGAAAGAACTGAACAAATGGTGAATTTAGTGAAATAATCCCTTGAGAGATACTTTAAACTAAATGTCTATGTTCTTCCAATGAGACACACACACACATATGCATGTACACGTGCGTGATACAGCTACATGTCCTTGAAACACACAACTTCAGCCCAGTCATTCAATCCCTTCCTTTGCAACATCATACCCTAACCTCTCATAGTCAAATGCATGCATCTTCAGTCCAGTAGACAATCATCAATCCTTATGTTCAGATTTTCTCATCCTAAACACACATACATACATATATATACAAACACATAATTTTTATGTATGCATGTATATATACTCCATACTCACTCACACAAACATATGCTCCTTAGATTCACATATCCGTATATTCACACTGACCTTAAACACATGAACCTTGTACTACCCACATGTCCTCTAAACACACATTCTCACAATAAAGTCTTCCAACTTCTTTATCACATGAACTCACAAACACTAATACAAACACACATACATGAAGCCCTTACTCCTAGAGACACAACTAGGAAATTTTGTGTCTGAGGAAATACATAAACCTGGAGGAAAGAGCATGAAAGCCCCCTTCAGTAGCTTACTATTTTGACTAAGAATTCTTGAAAATTAAGTTCTAAGGTAAATTTTTCATATTTTTTCAACCAAGAGGTTTGATTCCTAGGGCAATGGCAGTAAAGTAGAGAGGCAAAGGCACTGTGAACTTAGGACTTGAACCCCACTCATAATCATGAACAAGCCACTTAACCTCTCAAGGCCCCAGTTACCCATCTCAAAACCAGGGTATCCACCTGGATGCCCTCCAAGCTACCTCTCCACAAGATCTTTATGATCTTACAAATATAGCAAATAGTTGGATGATTTTAGAAAGGATATTGAAAAAAGACGAAGTCAATCATCAAGGTACCATGCCAGAATATGAGACTTCGAAGGAATCATCAAATTCTTTTTTTTAATATGACAGAGGAGGAAACAAAGGTTTCTGAAAGGGCTAGTGATTTTTCTAATAACCAAGAAGGAAATTCATTCATCAGCTATTTAAATGAAAGTTAAGCTAATGCTGTCGAATGGAATCCAATTCTCATTGAATCTAGCAATCAAATATTTATTAAGACATTACTCTGTTTTAAGCACTGTACTAAGCACTAAGAATCTCAAAGACAAAAATGAAGTAGATTTTACCCTTGAGAAGTTTACATTCTATTGGAGGAGTAATTATATATAAATATGTGTATGCAAATATAGTTTTAAACACATTCACAAACTAAATACAAGGTAAATTAGAACAAGGGCTCTAGTAAATGGAAAGCAATTAGAGAAATCTAAATAGAAGGGGTCACTAGAGAAGACCTTTGTAGGTAGACATAATCTGGAATCAGTTCTCTAGCTTACAGAAACAGATTGTTAAATTTTCAGTGTGAGCATGTGTCTTGGAAATAGAAAGTCATCAATCACTGGAAATCAAGGCATTGGCTAAACAAGAAGCATTTATTAAAGTATCTACTGTAGCAATCTGCTAGGGAGTATATTCTGGGAACTAGGAATACAAAAACAAAGAATAACTAGATTCAAGGATCTTATATTCTCTCTAATCATCACACAATTAGGAAATGTTAGAGGTATGATATAGGATTAGACATTAGAGTTAGAAGAGACATTTTGATACAGTATAAGCACTTACAGATGCAGAAAATAGAAAAAGTTAAATGACTTTGACTAGCTGATGTGTGTGGAAGGGCCAGGATTTGAACTTGAGTCTTAAATTTACTGTTCTTTCTCTTGCATGACTCTGACTCTTACCAAATTGGTGCTCTTCTAACTATACTACCATGCCTTTCCTTTAAGGAATCTGCCACTAAAAAGAAGGTAAATCTGAGGCAACTGTACAATTATAGCAATTTTCAAAAAATAGTCCTTCAAAGGATTCATTCAAAGCCATTAAAGATTTATGAAATTCAACTAATTTTCATTTGACTCTTTGGAACTATTGATTACAGAAATCCCCCTACTCCACAAATTTCTACCACAATCCTCATCAAATTAATATTGAGAATGTAATCCTTTTAACTAAAGGAACCATATATTGGAAGAGGTAGCATAATGACACGGAGAGCACTGGGAGTGGCCTGTTTGCTTATTGACATGAGAATACGCAGGATGAGACCAAATATTCCATTAGGTCAAACCCACCCTCTTTAAAAAAAAAATGTCTAGTTTTGTGATTTAATCAGTTTTTAAGAACTTTCAATGGGGATTCCTTCCATAGATGCAACCAAATTTTATCTTATAGTCCTTATGGAATTACCTTGAGGGGGAGGGCCCTGGGGGTTTAACAACTTGCTTATTGTCATAGGGCTGATATGTGTCAGAAATAGAATTTAGCTTAGGAGTCTTCCTACCTCCAAAGCCAGCCTTCTCATAATAGGTACTTAAATATCGATTTAAAGAATAAAAAGGGACACTGAAGTGTTCTGATTCTATCAGCTTCTTATTACACATATAACCTTGTCATTTCCTTTCCTGGTTTCATTTTCTTCCTTCACACATGAAGAGGTTACCTGATCATAGAAATTAGAGACCAATGAAACCTTTAAGCACATCTAATCAAATTCTATCATTTCAGAGATGGAAAATTAAAACCTAGACAAGTGAAGTGACTTGCCCAAGATTTCACAGATAGTAAAATCTGGAATATGAACTTGGCTTCTCTAATTTTATTTTTTTAATTATTTTAAAAATTATTTTTGTTTTATTTTTATGCTTATTTATTTTTATTATTTATTATATTATTTATTTTATTTTAATTTATAGAATAAAACAATCATTTTATAACAGTATAATAAAAAGATGATTGCACATGAAACTGCAAATCTATTATGAACAACTTTTTATTCTTTTTAAAATATTTAACAAAGTTATCACAAATTTGTTCCCCCTTTCTGTCTTTCCCTGCCCTAGAGATGGATACCATTATGCATATATATATATATATGTAATATTTGTGTATATGTAAAATGATTGTAGACATTCTTCTATGTATCATTTTTGTCCTCTAGTTGCAGATAGCATCTCTGCCTTTAAAAAGCAAGGCTCTTTCCATTATATCAAACCAGTTCCATGCTTAAAAAGGAATCTTTTGGCTCTAATAGTCTATTCTTCTTCATGGGGAAGGGAGCTAGGAAGTTGACTTGTTTATAGGAAAATATATTTGAAATTCATGAATGCCTGTGATTTATTATAAATATTTGGAATATGTTTTAAATAAGTTTAAATATAGTCAAAATGACAGGAATGTAAATGCTAGTGGCAACAGTCTTTATAGAGTTTTTTTAATTAAAAAAAAAGATTGATGACAACCCTACATCTGAGTTAACAAACTAAACTCAGAGGTAAAGCCTTTAGACAGCAAACTAATTTATCCCTAGCATTCCTGGATAGTTTCTTCTTAATTGCCAGTTATTGGTGCCAATGCACTGCTTTGTTTCATCTGTCAAAAAAAAATTTTTTTATCAAAGTCTCATTGATGACCTTTGGGTCACTATGAAATAAGAAACAGTCCTTACTTTCTTAGGAAGAACATTAACCAGGGACAGCTAGTGCAATGGGTAGAGCACCAGCCTTGGAATCAGGAGGGCCTGAGTTCAACTAACTTCAGACACTTGATACTTAGTAGCATGTGACCTTGGGAAAGTCACTTAGCCCTATTACCCAATAAAAGAACAATAACTGCAATATTCCTTCAAAAGATCATAAGTTAAATAACTATGTTATATATTTTTTTCACTGAGGACAGAGACTTTTATTTTTGTCATTGTATTCAAAGCACCTAGTATAAATATTTGTCAACTAGTGATTATTTAATAAAGGTTTGATAATTCATTAATTTGCATCCCAAATGCTCAGTACTGGACCCAGCATTCAGTAGGTGCTTAATAAATGTTTAACTGGGAATTTTCACTAATGGAATTGAGATTTTGAATGTCAAACTACCCACCTAGCTTTGTCTCTCGAGGTGAATTTAAGGATTGAAATTTGCTCCAAGCTACAGAATTAGATGGAAGTTGTGGAAGTAGCTCTAGCCACTAGTTAATGAAAAGGATATTAAAAAGTAACAGTTTACTTGATTGCTTTGGATACTCTCCCAAGAGAAGATTTGTAGAGGATTTATAATCTGGGTGGGCCACAAATTTAAATCTCTAATTTGATCAGTGCAATCCCCAGTGACCCTTTTAATAAATATGTTAAGGCAATCAAATATTAAAAACATAATTGATATCTCAATTATGAAGTCTCAATCTGAAGAAGGAAAGGCAGGTTAAGTGCTTACTAAGTTCTGAAGATATACAAATAGAAAAGGAAGAAAGTCCTAGCTCTCAAAGAGCTTACATTCTAACAGGGAGAGACAACATATGTAGAGAATTTCAGCTATTAGTCAAGATAGTCTTGTGGTCCTTGGGCTGCAATAGCAAAACTCTCTATATTTTTTAAATGCCCCACTTTGAATCTCAGACAAAGTCCTAACGAGTCATTCTTCTGGTCCAGTTTAGCATGGGGAGAACAGATATAGAGGTCTGCAGATAATGGGGATGTGACCCAAAGCAGTAGGATACTAGCATCCAGGCTAGTGAACTGGAACATGAAAAAGTGCCAGATTTATTCTAGGGCACCTTCAGATCCTTAATCGGGACAGATGCAAACTGGAAACTTTATAATCCACTATTATATATTTATTCTTGGCCACAGATCCAAAGAATACTAACAAAGGAATCTGAAAAATAAGAAAATATCTCAGAGGAAAAACACCTGAGCCAGAAAACAGAATCTATGGACTACCTGACTGTCAAATTCAAAACAAGAGCCTAGACATCTTATTTCAAATAATTGTAAATAAACTGTAAATAAAACTGCCCAGAGGTCTTAGAACCAAATGGTCAAATGTACACAAAAAAGAATATATCATTCACCTCATAAAGGAAAATATAAAATGAAAACCCACGAGACCATTATAGTCAAAATCCAGAGTTTCCAGGTCAAAGAGAAGTACTAAAAACAAATAGAAAGAATAGCTTACATAGTAAAATTGTGTAAGACTATATAAGAAAAAAATGAATCTTGAATGAAGCAGAAGACTTCCAAATTATTATTGATGAAATACAAGTGCTAAATTAAATCTTTATAGCACATGCATGAGATTTCCTTGAATAAACAATGATAAAGGGCTAAAAAAATAAACTGCTTATATTCATATGTGAGTATATGATATGTATCCTTCTGAACTCTGGTATCAGGGATAATAGAGTGAGTCTAAATAGCCAGAATGAATTGGAATGATTTCTTCTGTTATGTTTTGATAAACTTAAGAGGAAAAAATGGAAAGGGAAAGAAAGATGGAATACACTGGAGCAGAGGAGAAAAAAGGAAAAGGTTAGCGAAAATTCTTTTATATAGTCCAGGTGCACAAAAGACATCTATACAAACAAGGAGAAGAAAATAGAAGGAACAACTGGCACATGAAATTCATTCTCATCTAAGTCAGACAAAGGATACTAAGTCAAAGTGTCCTTTTTGGATAAAGGAAGGAAGAATACATAGAAAAAGACATACACAGAGCTGAGTTTATAAAAATACATTTCACTCAACAGGGAAATAGAAGAGAAAGAGAAGAAGGGAGAAGGGAGAATTGGAGGGTGGGCATATTCGGGTAGGGATTAGTTCTAAGTGAAACAAATTTCTAAGGTTATATGAAAATATTTGTAGACTCTTTAAAGTAGCAAAGTGCAAAAATCTGGGGGAGTGCCACAGGAATGGCTAATAAAAGAATGGTATATAAATGTAATGGAATATTACTGTTCTGAAAGAAATTCTGAAGGAGATGTTTTCAGAGGAACCTTAGAAGATTTATATGAACTGATGTACTGCGAACTAAAAAGAACCAAGAACAATTTGTATAAAAACAAGAATATGGTTAAAACAACTTTGAAAGACTTAGGAACTTTAATCAGCATAATGACCATCCTCCATTCCTGATGACTGACTAATAGTGAAACAAGCCAAGCATCTCCTAATATAGAGGTGAAAGACTCAGATCACAGAATGAAAGATATATAGTTTTTGGACATGATCAATGAGGACATTTATTTGGCTTGTCTATACATATTTGTAACAAGAGTTTTGTTTTTTCCTTAGTTTTCAACAGGAAAAGAAGGGAGAGACATTAGATTTTTATTGATTAAAAATATAAAATGTGATTTGAAAAAAATAATGGATTAATAGTAATCTTTTTCCTATGTCCCAACACTATTTTGATCTTAATTAATGACTAGGGTTTAGATGGGAATGTTTTGGGGAAGATAAAATTATGATGCTTCCAAGGTCAATAGCATCAGCCAAAAAGCTAACAATGCTTTAGTGAGCACTTATGTTTCAGAAAACCACATGGTTATCTCCTTCAGGAGGTTTCAGGTCTTATTAAGGAGACAATACTCAAGCATAAAACAGAGAATATTGTTTCAAGAAAATTTTTGCTTTAAGAGTTGTCTGACTCATAAGTCAGTAAGGGTAGGGGGGATTCCAGGTCTATAACAAAAGATATCACTAAAATATTTTTAAGAATATGACAAGACTATACCATTTAGGTGATAGGCAGTGGAACAGACTAGGGAACAAGCTATAAAAATAAAAGAAAACCTCAAAGAGGAAATTGTAAGAGCTGGAAGAAGCTTATGAAGCAACAGTTCATGCTTCACAAATAATCTGCAAGTATTTTGTTTTTTTGTAGACACCAACAAGTGATGTCTTTCCATAGGTATTTCAGATGGTCCTGCATGTGGCAGGACACACTGAGGTGACCACTCCCACTAGCCTTTCCCCAGGGTAATGCTTGCCCCTGAAGGTGCCAGTACTGCTAATTCATGCTCTCTTCATGCCTAAGATGCCATGAATCACCTGTGGACAGAAATTTCTGAAAGTGACTCCATCCCATCTGCATACAACCTGTTCATTCTGGGTACCAGTTTTGATTGAATGTCCTCTCTCCTCCCTTCCTTCCTTACACATTCCCTACCAAAGTGAATTGCACAAGATAGGCCCTTCATAAATGCTTGTTGGGTAGAATTATCTAACCAAAATGCTCCCCATCTTTCAAGGAGGTTGAGTTCAAATCTCATCTTCACCATAGAGCCTTCTTTGATGGACTATAGCCCACATCAAATTTCTTCCTTCCCAAATTTACAGACTATACTGCTATTATTTCTTTGGCCCCTTCATCCCATTGTGCCTTATGTTCAATTCTCATCTGTTTAAGAATTCAGTTTACTATCTACATATAAAAGAAATAAACTGGAAACCAAGATTGATTATATAAGTATACAAAGTAGGATTTATTAAATTAGTATTTGTTACATTTAATCAAATGCTTTTTTCAGAAATACAAACTCCAAACAAAAACAAACAGTTCACAACTTAATATATACCATGTTTTCCCATATATAAGACACACTTTTTTGAAAAAATTGGGGTCTAAAAACTGGGAGCATCTTATGCAGAGGTTGTAGATTTTTTACTTACATTTCCCATTTTTTCTCACTTCTTGTCTTTGTACTCACTGTTTTGTATTTGTTACTGATATAGTGGGTGACATTTTCACACATTCTGCCCAGAAATGGCTCAGAAAAGATTTTCATACAGTGTTGAATTCAAGTTCAAAGTGATCCAATTTGCAAAAGTGAATGGAAATCATGCTACTGAAGGTCATTTTGGTCCTCTTCCAACTGAGAAAGCAATCCAAGACTGGCTCCAGGAAGAAGAAACCCTACTGAAAATAGCCAGGCAAAAGAAGATCATGAGAGGCAAGTCAGCCAAATGGCCTGAGTTTGAGAGGGAAGTGAAGAGATGGATTGAAGAGCAAAGGGCCAATGGAATCCCTGTGTCCATAAAGATGGTTCAGCAGGAGGCCAGAAGAATTGCTGATGAACAAGAAATGATTGATTTCAAAGGAGACACAATGGGTGCTTCAGGTTCATGAAATGGAATGGACTGAGAATGCATATACACACACCAGACTTATCCAGGGAGGGCTTGTGGTCAACCCCAGATCAGAGCCCAGGCAGAAGAGCAGGCAGACCCTCTCCTGAGACCGTGATTCCTCATCAAACACAGATGAGGACAAACTCATGGATGGGAGTTTTGACAGATGAAAAATCAAACTCAGATCTCCCAGGTGGAAAGTGAAAGCTCTATGGCTGAACCACCAAAACCCATTCCCTATTATAGCCATTCATACTACTAAAGTACAAATTCTTTTAATAGGAATTATTAAGTTTCTTTCTATTCCCTGAATAAGTAACTTGAAACTAATTTCTCCAAGGTTTGGTAAAGGGAAAATCTTTTTTTGATTTAAAAATTTATAATTTTTTTCTTAAAAGACTTAAAATTCTTCTTGGTGTTACCCCTCAAACTCATATTTTAATTTCTTCATTACTAAGTGTTGTTTGTCCACTTTGTGAATCATTCAGGGATTTTGCTTTTGCTACCTGATAGGGTTTTTGACTTGGGAGTCAGAAAAATCTAGATTCAAGTCTCAATTCTGATACTAGGTTAGTATCTCTGATAATTCTGATAACTATGTGACCATAAACAATTATTTAACCTCTCTGTGGCTTAGTGTCTATAAAATAAGGATAATAAAACAAAAGAATTCCAAAATAATGGAAGTAAAGTATCATTTAGATAGAATAATGATTTAGATAGAATAATGATAATAATTGATCATTTAACTAGTACAGAGATCTCCTGGGGCGGGGGGGAGAAAACTCCCTCTCTACCCAGGCAGGTCAGCACCTTTTCTGCAACTTATCCACTTAAGATGTTCAGGGTCCTGCTCAGTATTTCAGAGCCAGTGTGGATTAGTCTTCCTTGGTTTTAAGGTCACTATCTGTGTGTTATGACAAATATGATTACTTCTGTCATTGACAGATTTTCATCTATCTTCCAACATGATTGTCATCATTTTCCAGTAACATACATTCCTTCATCTACTACTATGCTGCAAAATTAGAAAAATTAGACTTAAAGATTAATTTAGTTCTATTCCTTTTTTATTCTATTTATCCTATTCTATTTCTTTCTATTCCATTTTCTATATGACTTCACAAGTCATTCATTGTTTTCTTTAGGTCTCTGTTTTCTTCTCTATAAAATGAAGGCAAGAAGCAACACACTACAGTACAAAATGTTGGCTCTGGAGTTAGAGAACTTAACATCAAATTTTGGGTCTACAGAAAGGTTGCACATTGGATAAAGCATTGAACCTGGACTCAAAAAGACCTGAATTCAGATCTAGTCAACGTTGTTGTGAGGATCAAATGCGATAACTGTGACGTACTTAGCACAGTGCCTGGGATGATATTTATAAAATCATTAGCATATAGTAAATGTAACAAATAAATACTTCCTTCTTTTCCTTATGTGGATTTTAAACATCCATACTCTCACAGTAATTAAATGAGAAACATCATCATTATCATCATCTTCCCCCAAACATTTGCTCTTGAAAACTCATTCAAATCAACAACCCTGCTAGGACTCAAAGAGCCCGTCACTCTTGGATTTATCACAACTTTGCACAAGTTGAAATTCTGAACATGTGTAGGATTTGGCCCAAAGCGGCTGCCCCAACCTCATTAGAGCTCTCATGTTTACCACTCAAGACTTTAACTGCTTCCTAATGGTGGGACCAATGAGCAAGAACACACAGCTGAGAAGTCCATCATTATTTGGGGGGTATTTCATGCTCAGTGAATAATTATGTGAATAAAATAACACAAAGAATTTGCCAGCAGTCATTAGATTTATGAAAAATAGCAATGGAAAATTCTGTTGACTTGCTATCAAAGGACTTTTATGAAGAGTAGGAAACCAGCTGTGGCTTAACATCTGTATTTCAAAATCTGAAGCAAAAAAGAAGTAAAGGACCAAAATAAAAACTGTCTACAATCCCCACCACCAAAATGACATGAATGCTCCCTTATGTGATTTAATTGAGTGAGAGCTGATTTCCCTTTAGTCCAGCCTCCATTTAAAACATGAAGCAGAAAATTAATTGTTATTTGCACTAGTTAGGTAAACCCACAAGGAATGAGTCTCAGGAAAGCAGAACTTCTAAAAATCTTGATTCTAGAAGCTCAAGAATCTCACAGTAAACAGGGAAGATATTTAATAGAATGTCAAAAAAAACAAATTTCTTTTAAAATTATCTTCTCTTTCCTCTTAGAATTAATTTGGAGATATGGTTTCAAATAGTTTATCCAATTCCCTGGATAATCCATAATTCTCTTCATTGGCATGGCTGCCTAGATTCTTGGTAGAAGAGGAGAAAGCAACAGTGAAAATTGTCCATTTCATCTGATAACAGTATTGTCCCCTCATTTTCTCTTCTGGAAAATTTGGATGTTGACATCATCTAGAACTTAGCATTAACAAAGGATGAGCATATTCAAGGTCTCCTCTCTTGATCTTTTGGACTCTCTTCCAATTCCATACCATATAGGTATCCCATCTGTCCATTTGTGTTTTATTTTAAACATAAGTCTTTCAAAAGCAGGTGGTACAATTACTTATGTGACTGTGATGAAAAACATCTTGCCTGTTTACAATCAAGCATAAATAAAATAAGGAAGAAGGAAAGAAGGAAAGAAGGAAGGAAGGAAGGAAGGAAGGAAGGAAGGAAGGAAGGAAGGAAGGAAGGAAGGAAGGAAGGAAGGAAGGAAGGAAGGAAGGAAGGGAGGGAGGGAGGGAAGAGGGATGGGGGGAGGAAAGGGGAAGTATGGGGAGGGAGGGAGGGGGATGTATGGAGAAGGAGGGAGGGAGGAAGGGAAAAGAAAAATAAAAGAAATAACAAAGAAAATGAAAAATAAAATGTCTCATAATAAAAAGGCAAATCCCACTCTGACATTTACTACCTTCCCCACCCTAGGCAAGTCCTTTAACATCCTTGGACCATAGTTTCCTCGCCTGCAAAATGAGGAGGGTAGAATCCATGGCTCTATTCCAACTCTAGGCCCGTGGACAAATCACAGGCATCTTCTACCCAAGGGTAGGAATGGCAAAAAGCAGTTATGTTCTTGATGTTTACTCAAGAGATAACCCAGTACCACTTCATCAAACACAGTGCCAGGAAATAACTAATCAAAATTCCAAGGAACAGCTTGCAGGCTACAATCTGCCAGAGCAGCTACATTCTAACTTCTCACAAACCAGAACAATGCAGAGTCATGAGCTGAAGCACATTTAAAAGTTGGTCAGCTCTCCAAAGGCTCTGTATTGAAAGTATGTGCTCTGAGAAGGGGGCTTGCCCACCCACCCCATCCTCCCAATCTGTTACTGAACTTGACCACACCTGCAGCTGGAACTCTGATTTTCCCCACTTTTTTTGTTCAGGAAACCACTCAAAAAGTAATTGAACAGCTGAAGCTATAAAAACAAAAAAGACTTCCAATATTTATAACATATGCTATTGCATATGCATATATATACTTATATAACTTTACAAGAGGAGCCAAGTGCCATAGTAAATTGTGCATTGGTCTTAGAGTCAAGAAGTTCTAGGTTCAAAATCCTCCTCTGAAATATATTAGACTAGGGGCTGCTAGGTGGCGCAGTGGATAAAGCACCAGCCCTAGAGTCAGGAGTACCTGGGTTCAAATCCGGTCTCAGACACTTAATAATTACCTAGCCGTGTGGCCTTGGGCAAGCCGCTTAACCCCATTTTCCTTGCAAAAAAACCCTAAAAATATATTAGACTGAAGTATATTAGACAAATATATAAGATTTGGGAAATCACTTGGCCTCTCATTGTACCAGGCATCTCTAAGACTTGAAGTATCAAATAAGTTGCCAAAGTGCATCAATGAAAGGTTTCCACACTAACAGTTACTCACATGGAAAAAAACTACAGGTCAGTACTACCTCACTCTCATTATCTCCCCAAATATAATCAAGGTCTCCCATCTTGATCTCTTGGATTCTCTTCCAATTCCACACTATATAGGTAAATCTCATCTGTTCATTCATGATTTAATTGTATCACTATGAACAAATCAAATATGGGCAAATCAAAAGCTTCTATTAGCCTCAGCTTCCTCACCTATACAATGGATATAATACCTTTGGTATAGGTGTTAAAAATAACACCTACTTTGCAGGGTTGTCAGAGGAAATCATTTTGCAAACTTTAAAGTGACATATAAATATGATTTTAATTATCATAAGAAAAGAGTTCTCAAATGTAATTTATTTTCCTTCTCAAATGAACTACCTATAAATTTTGCATTTAGGATATATTTATTTCATTTTTTCTCCTATTCTAATAAAGGCAGTCCTTTCCCAGGTATTTCATGCTGGCTCTTGTGTGTGTATGTGTGTGTCCAGGCATGTGACTTGACCCTTGTGAGGAGGGTCACAATGGGTTTAATTCAACAGATGACATTAATCTTCCAACTTTGTTCAAATTGGGGTGCTTTGAAAATGTTTTCAGCTCTTTTCTCTCCAAACCCTTAAACTGATGTTCTTCAGATGCAGTGATTAAATTAGTGGCCCTCCTACAGAGATGACCTCTTTTTTCTCAAATTCCACCCATGCCCCAATAGACCCACATGGAACTTCTGAGACAAGTTGGACAAGAGCTTTTAAACTGAGGTTGGGCATGTTGTTTGGAAAAAGCAGCAAAAGAATCCAGGGCAAAATTTCCTTATTTCCTCACTGAGGTCTGTAGAAAAGAGAATATTTCCAAATAATAATACATTATTAGCTAATGAATAGAAGTTAAAAAGATTTTCCAGTGTATTTATTATAAATAACTTGTTTAGAATGCTAATTGCAAATGGCACTAACATCTTGATTCTCTGAATAGCAATGCTGGAGGCAGATTGAGGTCTCATATATAAGAGTTAAGAAATAGTCTGGTTGTGATTAATATGGTCCTCCTGCTTTAACATGACCCATTCCCTCAGATTCCAGATGCTGAAAAAAATTCCCTCATTGAAAGAAACAGATACCAGCCTATAAACACAGTTCCTACAATGTTCTTTTAATTCCTTTCTTTCTTGTCTACTCTCTTTTTTCCCATGTGCAGCAATAGTACTAAGGAGAAGGCAGCTAGAAAACTGGTCAGTCTCTTAAAACCTATCTGCTCCTACCCTCCATTTGAAACAATTCTTCAAGATTTAGTAAGTCTATTATTAACCACAACCAATACCAATAACAACAACAAAACTCAAGACCCTATAGCTAGGTATGTCCCAATTTAGCTGAGCCGACGTTGGACCATCACCAGGAACATACTTAGTCTCATTTAATTTGATTAATGATGACAGAACTTGCTCTCCACTAGCATAGACTTTTTCATCCCAGCAAATACTCCAAATCAGATTGCGTCAACAGAAGATGAATCTAGTAAAATCAATGGGGTTCTGAGGATGGATAAATTGTTGGGAGCCAGAAGTTTCAAGCTCTCAGAATGAGTCTAAGTGTTTGTTAAGGTCTCCCTTCCCAGCCATCAACCCCACACACACCCCACCTTCATTCCCCCACCCCATCCTGTCCTGACCCATCTCTAATTTGTAATAATTAAGCAAACTTCTCATTAGAGCTTGGCAAATGTATTGCTTTGGAAACTAGCTCCAACTACATTGTCTTGCTTCTGCTTATTAACTAGATAAGATCTTAAAAGAAACAAACTGTGTTTTGTTTGTTGTTTTTTAATTAGAAATCAATCTGTATCATTTCATACTCACCTATAGCCCAAAGCAATATGAATTAAGCCAAATATTCATGTTCTCAAACCTGAAGTAGGAATATAAATAAATAAATATATACCTTGTTGCTTGGAGGCATTCTGATGATGTAAAGGAATAATTCCTTTTTCTGCATGAACTTTGTCTCCTAATTCTAATCTTAGCAAATGGATACAGGCCTAATGAAACAGATAAGACATCCAAGTAAAAATCCAAATGGACAAACAGTTCTTTGGTCTCATAAGAATGCCTTTTACAAGAATACAAGTCTCTTGTTCATTCAACAAAAAATAATATCAGTGCTAAAAGTTGCCCAATTGGACCTCATAAATCAGAAGATCCATTTGTCTTATCCCTACAACTACATCAAAGTCTTTCCAAAATCTTCCTATTTCTAAATCAAGAAAACTCTACTGGGTGTTCAATATTCAGGGCTGTTCCAAATACCCACCCTTGTCAACCTCCCATTGTTTAAATTATAATAAAAAAACAAGGGATTTTTTTTTCATCTGTGGAACTTAAGTTCGTTTTGCTATAGTCCAAAGTCTTCTACTCAATTCTCAAGGAAAATGAAAGCAGCTGGCAAAATTAGAACAAGGCCCCTTTCTTTACTTGGAGACATTTTTGATTGAGTCTCCCCTATGTTTTTTACACTAGGGGAGCAAGGAAGAAAAGTTGGGGAACTCAAAAGCAACTTCTCACATCTTTCTAAAATTGAAATTCTAATATGGGGGAGGGGAAGAAGAGAGTATTTTAGTCACAGATCCTGGCTTATTAAATTTGTTATATAAAACAGATGGCAGCAAAAGTAAAGCATACTGGGAAATGTTTAAAAGCTGCAAAGATTAATGTCATCATCCTGCAGTCTCTTTGGTACTAAATGAAAACCTGCCACATGACTAACTTTCTGTGACTTTTACATGCACCAATAGACTATGAATTATCCACCCAACTACATTTCATACTGAGATGCAGTCATTATTCATCCACTTTTTTTTCTTGTGTGAGTAGTTAAATTGGGATTTTTATAAATATTCAGATCAGTTTTGACAGTTTAGGGAACTCCTAGTTTAAACCCATTTATCTATACTCATGTATAATTTAGTGAATTCCCTCTCCTCTGGTTTAGGAATACTGGGTTCCCTGAGCTACACTGATTACATTAGATTTCTAATCTAATTTCTGTGGGTAATCTCTCCAATAGTACATATTGTAACCTGTACACATACTGAAGTCTTCTCTCAATCCATTAATATTGAATGGATATCACCAGAGTTCTCAGACCATTCATCAGTTACTCCTCAGTCTAATCACAAAGAGAGAGACCCATCTCCTTTTCTGATTTACTTTGTTAATATAGTGGCAAAGAAAAGTCCTAGATTTCCCACTTCTTGGTTTCAGTAATGCCATTATAAAATAAACCTCCGTTTCAGCATAAACAATACAATCAAGTCTAACATCTATGTTTTGGTTCTCCCCTACACCAGTTTATGTGTGAGGACAACCAAAAGACAATTAGAATCTATCCTGTCTCTGATAGCTGAGGTCAATGATGGTCCTGCAAATTGGAAAGCCTGTCCACTCTCTAGAACACAACTAATGACTCTCAAGTTCAATGGTCTACTACTAGAGGTGAACTGCTTATTTTAAATACACATCAATGAGATAATATAAATCGTTGTGCAAAGTAAAATATAAATATTAGCTTTATATTATAAATAACTGGGAAATAGTTCATATTCAGAAGACCTTTTGCCTCACATATTATTCTTTCCTCGTGGGACAATCAATACTTCATTCTGCTTTTGTTTGCAACTATGAATATAATGATTTTTTACTCAATTGTGTTCTAAATTTTAAAGTCAGTTTCCTTTCCACAATACTAAAAATCTTTTTCTGATATATTTCTGACAGCATTTCATTAATAATGGCAGCCTAATCATGTTTATCCCACAACTCTACACTGAGCACTTTTGTATTCTACAAAAATAATTCTTTGAAGACTGTTGTATTCCAAGGTTCACCACCATTGGTTCTTGTCCTTTGTTATCAAAGAAGAACAAAATGACATCACTATTTTTGAGACAAATTACAGTGTGTGTCTGACTATGGCTGATCAGGCCAACAAGAGCTCGGAATGTTCTACCACAGGTGGGGTGCAAATAGTCCACACGAACATCTGAGGTGGGTTCTCTAAAGATATGGATGTCATGTTTCTTTTGAGCTGCTTCAATTCTGCCTTCCTCATAGAGTGCAGCCCCCTCACTGAAGAGGGCAAGCCATGCTGGATGGTCCTGCTCCAGTGTTTCCCATGCTGCACAATCAATTCTAAAGTTCTTCAATGAGACTTTCAGGGTATCTCAGTATCAATTCTTCTGACCCCCTTGTGAGCACTTGCCCTGTGTGAGTCCTCCATAAGATAGTTTCTTTGGCAAGAGTATATCCGACATTCTAACAATATGTACAACCCATTGTAATTGCACTCTCCAGTGATGTTGGAATGCTTGGCAGTTTAGCTCGAGAAAATGTCTGGTATCTTCCCCTGCCAGGTGATCTTCAGCATCCTCCTAAAACAATTTAAATGGAAGTGATTCAGTTTTATGACAATGAGGCCACCATGGCTCTGTAGACCTTTAGTTTGGTAGTTAGTCTAATACCTCTTCTCTCCCATATTTTCTTTCGGAGTTTCCCAAGTACTGAGCTAGCTCTGACAATGCAAGTGACAACTCCATTGTCAATGTGTACCATCTTGGAAAGGACATTGCCAAGATTAATGAACTTGTCCATAGTACTCACACTTCTCCATTTGCTGTAATCAATGGTTCCACATATGAATGGTGTGGTGCTGGCTGATGGAGCACCTGTATTAATTGTTAGACCAAAATTATCACAAACAACAGAGAATTGATACATACTTTGTTGTATCTCAGTTTCAGGGGCTTCATTGAGGGCACAATCATCTGCAAACAGAAGATCATGAACCAACTCTTCCTCCACTTTGGTCTTGTAACTTTTTCAAGTAGAAGAATTTGCTATCCCAAAACTAGGCATAGACCCACATCTCACACCCTATACCAAAATAAGGTCAAAATGGGTACAGGATTTAGACATGAAGAGTGACACCATAGATAAATTAATAGACCAAGAAAGTATCTATTAGATCTTTGGAAAGGGGATAAATTTTGACCAAGCAAGAATTAGAGTACATTATAAACTGCAAAATGAATGATTTTGACTATATTAAATTAAAAAGATTTTGTACTAATGAAATCAATGCTGCCAAAATTATAAGGAAAGCAGAAAGCTGGAAAACAACTAGGAGTTCTGATAAAGTCTCATTTTTAAAATATATAAAGAATTGCATCAAATTTATAATGTTACAAGTCATTCCCCAATTGATAAACAGTCAAAGGATATGAATAGTTTCCAAATGAAGAAATTAAAGCTCTCTCTCTCTCTCTCTCTCTCTCTCTCTCTCTATATATATATATATATATATATATATATATATATATATATATATATATATATATATATGAAAAAATGCACCAAATCATTACTGATTAGAGATATGCAAATCAAATTAAAACAACTATGAGATATTTCCTCACACCTATCAGATTGGCCAAGATGAAAAAAAGGGAAAATGATCAATGTTGGAAAGGTGGTGGGTGGATTGGGACATTGATGCATTGCTAGAGGAGTTGTGAATGAATCCAACCATTCTGGAGAGCAATATGGAACTATGCCCAAAGAGCAATAAAAATGTCCATTCCCTTTGATCCAACAATTCCAATTCTAGACCTATATCCAAAAGAAATCATAAAAAATGGGAAAAGTCCCAAATGTTCCAAAATAGTCATAGCAACTCTCTTTGTAGAAGCAAAGAATTGGAAATTGACAGGATGCCCATCAATTGGGGAATGGCTAAACAAGTTATGACACATGAATACTATGGCATATTATTATTCTATAAGAAACCATAAATGATCAGACTCCAGAGAATCATGTAACAATTTCCAGGATCTGATGCTGCATGAAGAGAGCAGAACCAAGAGAGCAATTTACACATTAATAACAACATTGTGAGATGATCAACCTTAATGGAAGCAGCTCCTCTCATCAGTCCAGGGAGCTAGGACAACCAATTTAGACTGGCTATGGGTAATGCTATCCCCATCCAGAGGGAGAAAAAAAACCCTTCAGAATCTTATGCACACTTTATAAAAATTATCTCTTATGTATCTCTTTCCTTTAATCCTAATTCCTCATGCTGAAAATGACTAATCTGTAAACATGTTTATCAAAAATGTGTATGTACAATGCTAACCTGACTGGGGGTGGGAAGGGAGGGTGAAAGGAAATTTTGTAACTTAAAAATATGCATGTGCATATGGATGAAAAAATAAATAATAAATGTTTAAAAAAAGAATTTGCCATCACTGACCTTGAGGCCAAGTTCATCCCCAGTGAATTCATTTAATAACATGGCTGAAAATAATGTGCTAAAAAGTATGGGAGCAAGGACACATCCTTGTCACTCCATTGTTGACTGGAAGATCTCAAGATCATCATCCACCATCAAGAATCTAGATAAGTATGCCATCATGAAATTGATGTACAATACTGATGAACTTCTCCAGGCAACCATATTTTGACATAATTTTCCATAAACCCTCACAACTGATACCATCAAAGGCCTTGATCAGATCTACAAAGGTTGTATACAGACCTCTGCTCTGTTCCTGGTATGTTTCCTGGAGTTGTCAAGCAGCAAACACCCTATCAATTGTTCCTTGACCCTTTCTGAAGCCACCCTGGTTCTCAGGGAGGTGACCATCTTCCAGGTGAAGGATCAGCCTATTGAGGAGGACTCCAGTGAGAATCTCACCAGCAATGAAAAAAAGAGAAATACCCTTGTGATTGTCACAAGATAAGCTATTCCCTTTATCTTTATAAAGATGGATGATGGAGGCATCCTTGAATTCTTGGGCAATAACCTCTTCATGCTAATATGACCTGGAAAATTTCAGTCAGTTTTTGGATCAGAAATGTAGTCCCCCATCTTGTAGATCTCAGCTGGAATAGAATCAGCACCAGGTGTTTTGTCATGTGAAAGGAGCCCAATGGCATTCAAAGTTGGAACTTCAGCTAGGGACTGATTTACTTCAACTTGAGGATTAAAAAAAAGTAGAGGAGAAAGGAAAGAGCAACTACGAACTATCTGAAAATCAGTTCATAGAAAACTAAGGCATGTAAAATAAAATTGACTTGAAAAAGCACTCCCTTTGCATTAAATAATTTCTTCTCAAAAAATATAGACATTAATTTTGATGAATATGAAATTATAGTAGTTTATGTTGAATAAATTATTTTATTTTGAGAATTTAATATTTAGTTTTTAAGCCTACTGGAAAAACAAGAACCAATGATAGTGCATTTAGAAATAATATACAAAGTTTACTGAGTGTAAGTGTCAAGACTAAAAGATAAAAGAATCAAAGCCTAAAAGATGAATGTAAAAGTAGGAAGTTACCTCCAATTCATCCATATATGGGAATTCTATCTGGGTCATATCTAAAACGTAGATAAATTCTAGAATTTTCTAAGGACTTGAAATGAAACTCACTGGTCTTTAGATTTTCAAACTCTCCTCTCTACCCCATTTGTTTAACAAAAAGGGACATTTGCCCTTCACCTGGCTTATAATATATTTTCTATTTTTCATAATCTTGCAAAGATTATTGACAGTGGCTTGAAATCACAACCATCAGGTCTTTCAATGTCCAGTGTGTAGTTACTCTGGGCTAGGTGACTTGAATTCCTTATTGAATTCATTAAGGACAACTAGGTATTTCCTGTATTGCCATACTTCTCTTTGTCATAAACTCCTCCTGAGCCAATTTTGTTGCCATTTCCGATATATAAAAAAGTATTTTTTCTTTCTTTTGGTTGTCAGTTATCCTTCCTCCAACCAACCCAAGAAGTTTATTCTTGAACTATTCTTTCCTTCAATAAAGACAGAAATCCTTAGCTTTCCTCAGAATATTAGTATTCCCTCTATGCTATGTTTTTTTATTTGCCCTTGCTTCTTCCTGTCTTATGTACATATCATTTTAAAATCTTTCCTGCTTTTTCTTCCTTTTATGTTGTAAGAATTTAATTCTTGAGATTTTTTTCTTCCCCTTATGCTTTGTTCATGAAATCATTTTTTCTAAATGTGGTTCCCTAAATCAGTTCAGAATAAATAAACCTATTATTTTCTTATCCCCAAAGTCAATTTCTGACCTTCACAACTCCATACCCTTTCAAAGTGACTTCACATCTTTCTCCTTGCTTAGTCTAAGTACTCACTTCAACTCCTCCTACTATAATCTCTCATGGAAGCCAGAAGTACAATATTAAATAATAGGTACCCTTTTATTTATATTTATTTTCACATAATATTATACCCCCTTTATATTGAATTCTAAAGCTGAAGCTTTTTAATAAATGGGACATTATATATAAGTTTAATGCTTATATGCTCAAAGTGAATGATTAAATTACCTTTATTGGTATGATATGGTATTACATCCTCCAAAAATTCATTCATTCATTACTTGCTATTTGCATAAACCATAAATTTCTGAGGTCAGAACACAAATTACATAATAAATATTCATTGAATAAATGTGAATTACTTATTTTTTGCTGAAGGAGAGAGCTAATAAGTTGGGCAAGATGACATAATCAAGTCAGGTACAAAGAAAGGAAAGGCATGGTCTAACCTCCCCACTGTAATCCTCGACTGCCATCAATTCTGCTAGCTCCTCCCACCACCTTTCTCCCTAATAGAAGAAAAAATGAAGTCATATTCATCAATAGTGACCCCAAATGACAAGAGGATCCCAAAATGGAAATAAAGTTATATATGGTGTAGCTGATACCTGTACCTTTTCTTGGAGTGCAGTTTTTCAAATTCCTTGTCATAATATAAAGTGGTAAGAACCAAAAATCTTTCTGCTTGACTTTAGCAGAATCTTCAAAGGTGGCCTTGTTATTGATGGTAGAGAAAAGAACATTTGTAGCTAATTTATATTGTCCTTATGGAGATTTCTTTGAATATATTTCATTTTTCTTCTTTTTTCAATAGAATGTAAGCTCCTTGAGGACAGAAACTGTTTTCTGTTTTGTTCATATTTATATCCATAATTCCTAGGACAGCGCCAAATTGGAGTAGATGCTTACTGGATTAAATTATGTAGAATTTTCTTTCTTTTTTATTTTATGGGGCAATGGGGTTAAATGACTAGCCCAAGGTCACACAGCTAGAAAGTATCAAGTGTCTGAGGCCAGATTTGAACTCCAGGTCCATCCCAACTCCAGGCTGTTGCTCTAACCACTACACCACCTAATTGGCCACTATGTTGACTTTCCCAAGAAAGAATCATCCCTATTAAAAGGATCTATGAGGGTTGATGTGGGAGGAGGGATGAGAAGAAAAAGAGACTTTGGAAGTTACTTTTTAAATTATCAAATAAAGCATGTCACTGGAGTAGAAACAGGAAAAAATGGTTTATGTGGATAGGCTTAGAGTTTTTGCCTATAATCTTTCTCTATGATTTCTAAACTTCAAGGAGGGAAAAAAGATAAAAACTACTAACATAATCCAACATCCCACAGTCTTGGCTACTGTATACACAGAGTATACTATGCAGGGCTGTTTTTAATATGTAAAACTGTTGAGTTCCTCTATTCCATATGCAAAGTCCTTAATCAGATGAACTATGGCATTGTTTAATTTATAGGAATGACTTCAGTTCACTGAGTTTTACTAGGCCAGGGTACATACACATCCAGGAATCGCATCTGGGACAGAGATTGTTCAAGGTTTGTTGAGGAAAAATACCTGTTACTATTAGAAATCAGTTATTCTAATCAACTTCTTACCCTAACATCAAGATTGGAAGGGCAAGTCCAAACACTCTCTGGGCTTGCCTACTGCATCTTGTCAGGGTCAATTACAAATGATTCTACTTAGTTTTTACCACAGAACCATAGATTTTTCAAGAGCCAGAATTTGCCAGGTGCTGATAAGAATTAAAGCCAAAACCCTGAGGGAGAAAAAGGGAATTGAGAATTTGCTGTGCTCATAAAACTAACCAGAAATGTCAATTTATTTCCTTTCTGTAAGAAAGTCTGAAAGACTATCACTACAGTAAGTGCACTTAGAGTTCTACCCTATTTGGAGATACAAAACTTTAGCTTCTTCATAAATTTTCATGTGCCCCATAACTATATGGTATTATGTGAAGGGCACATTATTCAAAAGACCTGGGTTCAAATTCTTGATTCTGCTAATTTATCAGTTATGTGGATTAAATTATGCTTCTCTAATATGCTTCTTATAGGCTTTTCTAAGCCTCAATTCTCTATTAATGAAATGAAAGCAATAAGCTAGATGTTATTTAAAATCCCTTCTATTCCTAAACTCCTATATTTTCCTATTACTCCAAAATTCCTAGTATCCAGCATGGAATGGAGAAATACCACTCATTCCCAATAGAAAAAAAATAGAAATATTTGCAAATGGTCAGTGAGAAAAAAAGTGAAAAACTGATCAGTATGGATTATTACTTGGCCTGAGAACTGAGAATGTGGAAAAGTTCATTACATAATCTGACAATTTGTACATGTGATAATTTATATAACCTGTCATTTTTGCCACTATCACCAAAACTATGTTCAGTAGCATAACTCTTGATTCCAGTGTCCCCTTGGAACTTTCTCAAGTACTAGACTCAAATCCTGAATTTGTTACTTATTACCAATGACCTTAGATAATCACTTAATTTTTTTACTTAAATTTTCTTTTCTGTCAGATGAGAAGATTGGAATAGTTCTCTTTTCTATCTAAAAAGTTATGTCCTTAAAATCCTATAATTGCCACAAGGATTCCAACTCCTTTCCCTATCCAATTTTTAAAAAATTATTTAGGACTGAATTGTAGTTCTTCATTTAAGTCCAATGATACCTCCCAGCCAAATGTCCCTGTTAAGCAACCACAGTGTCAGATTTGACCATTGGACCATTTTGTGGAATGAGGTTGAATTTTCTGTGGAATACACTGCATATGTCCTGTGGTCCAAGCCTAGGGTGGAAATCCAAATTCAACATAATATGTCTCTGTCAAGACCACATGGAAGTACTTTGGCAACATAAACCACAAATATATGAAGCAAAATTTTCTTGTAGCAGAGCCTCAGCCAATCAAGAATTTGTAAATTCCAATGGGAGGAAATCTAACATAGTCCTGGACTCCTGAGAGTTAGAAATAGAAAGAACCTTAGAAATTATCTGGTCAAATGCCCTCATTTTATGGATAATAAAACTAAGCCCCAAAAGAGGCAGAAAAAAAACTAAAGAAGTCACACAACTGACTGACAGAATCAAAGCTCAAAACAAAATTATTTGACTCCATATTCAATACTCTTTATATTTTAGTAGATTCAGAGGTCAGTTTTCCATATAGATCAGAAGCTTGGGGGGTGGGACAGATATGGGGGTTTCAGTGGAGTTAGGGGCACAGATGGAGACTATTAGCATAGCTACAGGCCAGACATTATAAAAAAAATCAGTGGGGAACAAAGGCTAAGTTATAAAAGCTTCAGTGGAAGAAGCCAAATGGACAGGGAAACTTGGCTTTCATCTATGGGATGGGGGCCATTTGGCTTCATTTCTCAAGCTCTAGATTGCACTGGCAATCTAGATTTTCTACAATCCTAGGGAAATGAATCTTTTTCCACCGCACCCCTGAGTACTCACTCAGTTATTTATAATGGATCCGTAACAACAATATTAAATTATCTAAGTTATATAAAATTTAAGGTATATAGAGAATTAGCACACATATAATGGACAAGAGTCATTCCCCAATAAATATTAGTAACCAAAGCATAGTTTTCAAAAGAAAAAATGCAAATTATCAATTGACACATAAAATATTGCCCCCAAATCACTAGTAATAAGAGAAATTCAAACTGAAATAAATCTGAGTTATCACTTCACATCTATCAAATGTGCAAAAATGGAAAAAATAAGGAGTCAATGTTAGAGGATCTTCAGGAAGGCAAGCATAGAGCTGAGTTGACCAAACTAATGTGGAAATTTTGAATTACATGAGAAGAAACACTAAACTATATAACCTTTGACCAAACAATTCCTCCAATGGACATATACCCTTACAAAATCAATGAAAGAAAGAAAGATTTTATATAAAATGAAATATTCATCACAGTAATCTTTATGGAAACAAAATGAATATCCATCAATTATAAACCAGTTGTATAAATTATAGTATGTGATGTGAGTACTGCTTCCAATAAAGAGGAATTCTGAATAATGTGGCAAAACTTATATGAAGGTAAAGAGAATAAAGAACCAAGCAATGTATAATGACCACAATAATGTTAACATTAGCAGTAATAAATCCCGATCAATTATAATGAACAATCCTGATCCAGGAAAAGGAAGAGGAAATCATGCCTTTTTCTTCTCTGAGCTGAGAACTAAGGCCAATTGAAGGGGGAAAACGTGATCTATATCCAGTCATAAGCAGTCACTATGTCAGTTGACTTAAGTGTTTTTGTTTCAAGCATTCAATATGATAGGGTTGGGTTCATTAAAAGGAAATTACCATGCTACAAAAACAGGTCAGAACATTCTACCAACCCTGAAGACTCAATAATGGTGCCATCCTTATTAAGTCATCCTTAACCACCTCTCACCCTCAGGGATCTCTCCCTTCTCCAAATGTCTAATCTTCCACAAATGAGCTCTTTAATATCTATTACTTTGCATTCCTCTCTTTCACTAGTATACCTTTTGTCTTCCTATGTAATCAGGGAATCAGCTTTGCTCTGGAGGATTGCTAAATTTTCAGTTTGAGTATTTGTATCTCAGAAATCTGTTTGTTGATTATCCAGGCTTAAGAAACTGATGGAGAAAATGTTCATTATACAGATTAAAATTAGAAATATATTACTTTTTTTCCTTCCAGAGATCTGGTTACCAACACATCCCTGATTGTGAACTATGAAATCTATGACAGTTGCCTCCAACCCCAAAGCCTAGATAGCATAAGGGCACATGCACATAAATGATTGGTAAACACAGACTGGTTGCTTAAGCCTATTCGCTGATTTTGAAATCCATTTTAATCCCTCTTCAGTTTTGCACAGACATCACATCCCTCCCTTCAATCCCAAGTGTTTTCTTAGAAGGAAAGTCAGTTTACTAGGGAAATTATATAAAGGTGTCTTTATGGATGACAAGTCCAATTTCCCAAATCTTAAGTCTTGTAGACCCTTAATACTCTAGCAAATCAAGGAACTGAGATAAGACTACGTCTAAAATATCCTGCTTGAAGAATACCTGAGAACTTGGGAACATCCCTAATGTAAAGACCAAAGATGCTTATGAATTTCCTTGCAGTGTTCCAGTGAGACATAAATGACTTGTCCCCCTACTTAATTTGCTTTCTGCAAAAAAATGTGAAATTTAAGATTTGCATGTGATCCTACAGAGGAAATTAGGAAGGCACAACTGAGATATCACCTCTCCCAAAATGCCAGACTTTTTTTCCTCATGGAGGAATTTAGAAACTGAGGGAAATATGGACTTGCCCCATCCCTGAGAGAACTGATTATGAATTTAGAGGTCAAGTCAAAAGGATCATAGATTTAGAGCTGAAAGAACCTTAGTGGTCAAATAGTGCCTCAGAGGTGAACTGTCTTGTACAAGCTCATATAGATAGTAAAGAGCAGAGCCAGGATTCAAATCCATGTCCTCTAAACTGAAATCCATGACTTTCCTCTTTTTAATTCCACAATATTTCACTAATAGCTCAATCATTTACTCAAGCTAAAAAGAAACAATAAATCAAGTCAAATCTTCAAAATTTAGAACCAGGGACATCCAGGTGGATTCTAGGAGTGATAACACACAATATCCCTTTGTATCATCTTAAAAATAATAACAATAATTTTAAATTTCAGTAGTATCTGGAACCTGGAATCAAAATTGTTTTCAGGACTCATTATTTTACATTGCACAAATAAATGTTTAAATATAGTCATGTGGATATCTACATGGAAGTCAATGAGTTCTTTACTTCAATTTTGAGAGTCTTCTAGCTTCAGATCCCTTTTCTCATTCCAAAGTAGGTATGTTAGTTATTAGTTATGCAGTGAAAGCAGCTTTCTCACAACAGTAATAGAAAAATATTCTGCGTCCACAAAGAGGGATTTGTCTTCCTCATATTGTTCTGATCAGCTTCTCTCTCTTTCTCTTTCTCTCTCTCTCTCCTCTCTCTCTCTCTCTCTCTCTCTCTCTCTCTCTCTCTCTCTCTCTCTCTCTCTCTCTCTCTTTCTCTCTCCCCCCTCCTTTGCAATTTCTATTAAACCATTGAGATAATTACCAGTCGGAGTGCTGCTGTCCACCCACATAACCTGAAGTCATTCCACAGTGTGCCACAACACATCATTTTTAAAACCTTGACATTAAGTCTTGGGAATGGGAAGACTATTCATTCCCCTGATCTTGCTGGGGCTTTAAAAGAAACTAACTCAAAATAGGAACTATTGAAGCTCACTCCAGATGATGGCAATGCCTAGAACACAGGATTTCTTTGTGCCCCCGATTCTATTGACTGCAATGGAATTGCCATTATAGTTCTGGAATCTGAAACTATTAAGTATACAAAAAAGCTGGCAATGATATAAAAAAATGAATTGATTCACTATTTCAAATTAGTATAATGACACTGACTGTGAGATGATGATAAAAAAGTTCAACATATTAGTCTGACTTCTCTTTCTGCTAACACTGATTGCATTATTTTATCCTAGTCATTTGATCACTGGTTGGCTATGTTTTTCTAAAGTCAAGTTTAGGGCTCTACAACTGGCCAGGAAAGGAAAATGATGCCATTGTTTCCAACCTACCCTTATAACTACCTTGATACATAGAGAATATTGTCAATGAAAAAGTTGTCTCAGTCACTCCTAGTGTGATTGTGGTGTAACTAGATGAGGGTGAGAGAGAGAGAGGTGAGAGTGGGAAATAGGAAAAGAAAAGAAACATGCCCCATGCTGCACATTGGGAAAGGAAAATATTGGAATATAGTGGAAAGAATTGATTCTGAAATCAGAGGATATGACTTCAATTTCCATATCTCCTAATTGTGGTCGTTATAATCCTCAACAAGTCATTAAACCACTAATGGCATCAGTTTCCTCATCTGAAGAATGGGTTAGATAGATTAAAAGGACTCTGACATATCTTCCGATTTTAAATCCACAATCCTATGTTCTGTAGAAATAAAGTCATGTCTGGTTAGTCTTGTCTGACTGATCAGTCCTGTACCACCTCTTTAATCCTATTAATTCTGGCATTCAGTCATTTTTCAGTAGCAAGGGACTATTCATGATCCAATTTGGGATTTTCTTACCAAAGATACTGAAGTGATCTGCCATTTCTTTCTCTAGTTCATTTTACAAATAAGATAGCTGAGGTAAATAGGGTTAATTGACTTGCCTATAGGTACACAGATAATAATCTCTGAGGCTACATTTGAACTCATATCCTCCTCACTCCAAGTCCAGGGCTCTATCTACTACACCACCTAGCTGACTAGCATACAGGTGCCAAAGGGAACCTCATGAGACCATTCCTTGTCTCAAAACCAAAAAGAACTATATGAAAACCAAACCAGAAATGTATCTTAGATATAAAATATTAATGTATTATTGCCATTATTTACTCTAGCAAAGATATCAAAGCAGTGGGTTTCATCAGCATGGAGAACTCCCAAATGGCTACCATCTCTAAATTAGTTAAGTCCTATGGAATTGCTTCATAGAGGTTAACTAACTTGCTCTGGGTCACACAGCTATAATTAGGAGTGGCATTTGAACCCAGGTCTTCATGATTCTAAACCCAACACTTGAATCACAAAACCTCTCTGCTTTTAATTATGTATAATAGCCATTATTATATTTTGTCATAGATAATTTTATATTTATATTTTATAATATAACATATAATAACTGTAATAGTTATTATAGAGCACAATCACCCTGAATACAGATTCTCTTCTACCTCATGGTCTCATACAATGTTTTTCTTCCAGTTATTGGTCTATATAATAGGAAAAGGACTATCAAACTGATACAGAGACAAAAAAAAGGGGGACAAATTTAACAAGTCAAATTTTTGTGGAAAGTTTGGTGGGCCTGGAGTTTTCAGTTGCTGAATTTAACTTACTGTGGTGCTAATTTTGTCTGAAATCAATCTAAAAGAAGAAGCAAGAAAAGTGCCAGTTGCACAAAGCAGTTCCCAAGCTGCCACACAGATGGGGATTCTTTACAGATCAAAGGATCCTGCATATTTCAGGAGCTCCAGAATTTAGCATCCTTTCCTTATATTGGATGTCACAAGACAACCCAATCATCCCTGACCTACCAAGAAACAATGTTAAGCCACAAACCCAGGGGGAAATCATATCAATCAATTAACATGTATGTAAGCACCTACTATGTGCAGTATATTATGTAATTCAAAAAAGTGGTAAAAGACAGTCACTGCCCTCAAGAGCTCAAGACTTTCCAGATAAATACAATGTCAACATTGACCATAAGGACTATTGGGGGGGGGTGTTTGTTTTGGTCTTTGTATCCTCAGTATCTAGAACTACTTGTCACTCAGTGTCACCTAACAAGTACTGGAAGATGAAGGAACATTTCATTTGACTGTCTTACTCCCAGACAATTTCCCCTGTTCCTTTCCTTGTTTCCGCTGAACATCTATAGACATTCATAGAACATAGCTCACACACCAAACATAAAATTGCACTCAAATTCTCTATTGGAAACAATTGACATCAGTCAGACCTTTGGATGAAGCACAAACAGCAAACATATCTGCAATTTAAAACAGTCTATTTCCTGGGATGAAAAATGAATAAAACTATGAACAGTTAATATCTATACACTGAGAGTTCTGAGTCGCAATTTGAAATAGATCTCTTTTGTTCATGAGCCAAGCAAATCCAATTTAAAACGCTCCTCTTTTTCAGTTTGTCTTTATTTGTGTCTTGAATAATTCTGATGGTAAATTCAATTCTTAAGAATGGGGTTGATGAATACCTCATCTCCCAACAAAGCTTTGCTCAAAGAATATCAATGATGGCACTGCAAATATAATTGTTTTTGGTAGAGAAAGGACCCCTACTACTGCTGAAGACCAAGACAGAGCTTTTTTTTGGTAAAATAGATACAGGGAATATCTTGGCTCCATATAGAAGACTGAGCTGGAAAAGATCTGCTCAAACTGATTATTCACATCTATACTCATCATTAGTTACCAGTTCATGGTGATAAACTTAATTTGCCATGATTTTCCCAAATTCCCACTCCCTGGATTGAGTCTTCATTTAATTATAGGTCTGACTTCTAAAGCTAAGACATTTTTTACTTTGGAAAATCCTGTCCAGTAAAACCTTTCCAGAGGCTTGAGGAAAAGCAAGCTCAAGCAGGAAATGTTCCCCATATTTGGGTGAGTCAAAGAATAGGAGGTGAAGGTTATGAATAAAGCCTTTTGGCAGATATGTATCCCTTTAACTGCCTCACACCTCAGTGTGAGGATCATACACATAGATCTGAATGGGACATTACAGATCACCAAACCAATAACTCCCCTTCACTTTAGAAATGAGGAAATTGAGACCCAGAAAGATTAAATCACTTGCCCTTGATCACATTATCAGAGATGGGATCTGAACTTAGATCATCTGACTCTTTCCATTACACCTTGCTACCTTTCAAACTCTTCATTTTATAGATAAGAATCCTGAGGGTAGAAGACATGAAGAGATATACCTAAATTCATACAACTCTTATGTGGTAGATTCAGGGATGTGAATTCAATTCTGATTCCAAATATAATGCTTTTCCACTATATCATGGCTCTAAGACAGTATTTATTTGTCATCTACTTTGTTGACTAGCATAGCATTAGTAATGAAATTACATAAATTGGGAGTTTGGTGTCTTAAAAATATATTCTTCATCTAGGTATCACAAAGTACACTTTGCTTACCTCCTCCCCAATTAGCAACGTATTCCTTTGAGTTGTTTTTCATCCTTCATTTCATAAGAGGATCAGTAATAGTGCAGGTAGCCTCTTGACTTATGAGTGAATTGGATTTAAGTGTGGGAGTCATTTAAGTCTAATAGCCGGACAAAAGTCAAGATGACTGACCTAGGATGCAATCAATGACCTTGTGGTCTTTGATACCTCACCAAGCTCTAAGCACTCCCATCTTGCATTTGCTTCAGCTCCCTTCATGGCAGTAGGAACGAGTTATTTTCACCTATCTGTTCTACCAGGAAAAGTCTTCCTATGCTTGGGGTAGACATCCATCAAATTCATCAACATGTTTGAGATTCTCAGTTACCCTCAACCTGGTTAGACTGACTGCTAAGATGGTTTACCCAGGTGTGATTGCTGCACAAATTTTTGGAACCATAAGTGAGAGCTGTATGAAGGTGACACAAAGATGAATGAATAGCCTGAAAAGGGTTTGGCAAACCTTCACAATAGAGTTGCTTGTCTTCCTTGAATACCCCATAAACCTTGCTTTGGCTTAAACGTTGCCTGAGCAACAATCTCAGATATGCCGATGATATCACTCTGGTGGCAGAAAGTGAGATGGTATTTAGAAGCCCCTTGATGAGAGTAAAAGAGGAAAGTGCAAAAACTGGCTTGAAGCTTGACATCAAAAAACTAAGAACTTGGGCAACTGTTTCCATCACTTTCTGGCAAATAGAGGAAGAAGAAATGGAAAGTGTCAGATTTTGTATTTTGGAGCTTTGTGATCACTGCTGGTGGAGACTGCAGCCAAAAAATTAAAAGACTAGTTCCTTGGAAGGAAAGCTATGACAAATCTGGGTTATGTGTGAAACAACAGAGGTATTACCTTGTCAACAGAAGTCTATAGTTAAAAACCAGAGTTAAGGTTTTTTCCAGTAGCAAAGTATAATTTTGAGAGTTGAACTATAAGGAAGCTGAGCATCACACAGTCAATGCTTTTGAATTCTGTATGGTATTAGATAGACTTTTTTTTTTTTAGGTTTTTTGCAAGGCAAATGGCGTTAAGTGGCTTGCCCAAGGCCACACAGCTAGGTAATTATTGTCTGAGACCAGATTTGAACCCAGGTACTCCTGACTCCAAGGCCAGTGCTTTATCCACTACGCCACCTAGCCGCCCCTAGATAGACTTTTGAGAGTCTCTTGGATAGCAAGGAGGTTTAAATCAGTCAATATTTAAAGCGGTTAATTCAGGCTATTCATGGAAAGGTCAAATACTGAAGATGAAGCTTAAATACTATGGCCACATAATGAGAATACAGGATTTATAGAAAAAAGACCTGATATTGGGAAAGATTGAAGGAACAAAGAAAAGGACACAATTAAGGATGAGATAGATAAATAATATCATGAAAATAATGAACCTGATCTTGGACAGACAGTGATGGCGGAGGATAGAAGGGCACAGTATGCTGTGGTCCATGGTTTCAGAAAGAGTAGGACACAAACAAGAATAGCTCTATTAAAATATAAACCATTTTCACCTTCTCAAACAGTTTCCAGTCCTCTTCCTTGCAGTGTCTTCATTTGTAAATCAAAAGAGTAATATTTTTTAAACACTAGATGATCACTAATCCATTCAACAATCCATTGATCAACTAGTATTAAGTGTTTCTTCTATGTGCCTGGCACTATATTAGGAGATACAAAGACAAAAACTGAAATAATTTCTTCCCTCAAGAACTCATTAAACATAATAGGGGTGTCTAGGTGGCGCAGTGGATAAAGCACTGACCCTGGAGTCAGGATTACCTGGGTTCAAATCCGACCTCAGACACTTAATAATTACCTAGCTGTGTGGCCTTGGGCAAGCCACTTAACCCCAAATGCCTTGCAAAAAAAAAAAACTAAAAAAAAAACACAAAAAAAACCCAATGAGGTTCTCTTTGAAGAGAGGGTACTAGCACTTGAAGAGAACAGTAAAGACTTGAAGCAAAAAAAAAAGACTAAATCAAGTCAGATCAAGATTGAAAGTATTCTGTTCAGTGTCTACTAATATGTTAAGAATCTCGCTGTGTCTTGGGCTACAAAAAGCAACTAAATTAGTTCCTGTCCTCAAGAAGTATACATTCTAATGATGGAGACAACCTGTAACAAGATATATAGAAACTATATATATGATAAATTAGAGATGATCTCAGAGGAGAGACAAAGGGGAGATGAACTTTAAACTGAAAGGAAGTCAAGTGGCTGAGATGACGAGGGAGAGCTTTCCTAGTATGGTAAGCAGATACTGAAAAATACAGAGAGCAAGAATAGAATGTCTTGTACAAGGAACAAGGTCAGTCCAATAGGTGTGAGTATGTGAAGGGATATAAGAAAACTGTAAAGTCAGGAAAGGGTTTTGTGAGAGGCTTTAAGAGCAAATAGATTTTATATTTCATCCTATAAAAACTGAATAAGGGAAGGGAACAGTTCAGTAACTGAATTAAACTCTTTACAAATATTATCTCATTTAAATCTTCACAAAATCCTATAAGATAGGGGTTATTATTTCTATTTTACAGTTGAGGAAACTAAGGCAAACAGAGTAAACTCAAGTGACTTTCTCAGGTTTATACAGTGTCTGTGACCAGATTTAAACTCATGTCTTCCTAACTCCACATTCCACCATACCACCTAACTGCTCCAAAAGATGAGAGGAGTTACTATAGTCTATTGAATCTGAGTGTGACATAATCAGATTTGGACTCAAGGAAGATTATTTTGATAATTAAGTGCTAGGTAAACTGGAGTAGGGAGACTTAAAGCAAAACAAACCAGAAGATAATTGCAAATAGTTATAGCTCAAGGTAATGTGGGCTTACATAAAGGTGGAAGCAATGTCAGAAGAGTGAAGGAGAGAAGTATATAAGAGATTCTTTGCTAGTAAAAATCAATAGAATGTGACAACAAATTGAATATGAGGAGTAAAGACTCAGAGCTGACAATTAGGTTGCAAACCTGGATGTTTGGGAGAATGGTGGGGCCACTGGCAGTAAAAGGAAAGCTGAGGAAGATAAGTGTTTGGGTTGGGAGATATAAGTTCTGTTTTGAACAAGATGTATTTAAGATATCTTCTGGGCATCCAGTGGGAGATGACCAATAGCCAATTGAAGATGATAGCCAAATAATCAGAAGGGCTGGATAAATAGTTATGAAGCTCATCTGTATAAAGAAGATAATTGAATCCATGGGGACTGCTGAGACAGAAATTGTATGGAGGGGGCCCAGGGCAGAGACTCAGGGGATACCTACAATTATTGGGTGCAACCTAGATCAAGATCCATAAAAAGAAACTGAGAAGGATCAGAGAATTAGGAGGAAAATCAGGAGAGAGTAAAGTCATGGAAAACCAAGTAGAGTTTATAGTTCAACAGATTCATTAAATACTACTACCCACAAGACCCTGTATTTAAAAAAAACTAACAGGATATAAAGATCAATGATGTGGTATGTTCCACATTTTTCTGTGTACAGTCCTTATTACTATAAATAAGGGACATATACCTTGCCATGGAGGTAAAAAGAAGAGAGGGTTCTCTTATGGACTAGAGGACCAAGGAATACTTCATGAAGATGATATTTAAGTTGGATATGATTTCAAAGAGTAAAAGGGAGGGGAGAGGGAATCCTAGGATGGGATTAGAAGGAGTAAAGATCCAGAAGAAAGAGCACATGGACATATTCAGAATACTTCAGGCAGTTCATTTAGATTGGAAGAGATGAATTATGCATTGTGTGATGATCAGCTATGACAGACTTGGCTCTTCTCAGCAACACAATTACTCAAGACAATTCCAAAAGACTCATGATGGAAAATGCCATCAACATCCAAAGAAAGAACTATGGAATCTGAATGTAGATTGAAGCACATTATTTTCACATTTTTATTTGTTTTTGATTTTTCCTTTCTTGTGGTTTTCCCTTTTGTTTTGATTATTCTTTCACAACATGACTAATGAGGAAATATGTTCCATGATGGTACATGTTTAGCCTATATCAGATTACTTAATGTCTTGAGGAAGAAAAATTTAGAATTCAAAATCTTAAAAATATGAATATTGAAAACTGTATATATAATTTGAAAAATAATAAAATACTATTATGTGAAAAAAAGACTAATTCAGGAACTATTAAAACAGTTTTACAGATGAGAAAACTTAGATTCAGGTTTTGAATGATTTGTCCAAGATCAGACAATAAGCATTAGAGTGGACTTTGAATCCAAGTCTCCTAATTCCCAATGCAGTATACTTTCCATAACAACAAGATGATTCTCCATTATCAGAGATGGGGAAGGGCAGTCTATAAACACTAGAATAGTCAAAAAATAATTTTCCTGATAAAACTATCCTTGAGCTGATCTTTGATCAATGGGTAACATTGATTTAGAGCTGAAAGGGACCTCATTGAAAACCCTCCATCTCTCCTATTCTACTTCCAATCCCTTCTCTCATTCCTATTCTCTAGTCACTTTACTCCACTCTCTGATGGAGAGGTTCCTCTTGTTGCCAAGACTAATCCCTGCACTTATAATATTGACCCCATCCTTTTGTTCTTAATGACCTTGCTCCTTTGATCATTTCCTGTGCCCTTGCCTGGAATGTCCCCCATCCCAGGAACGTTCTGCTTCCTCAACTTTACCTCCTAGAAGATCCCTTAACTTCTTTTGAGATTGAACTCAGCTGCCTTTTCCAAAGCCTTTTCCTAATCCCCCAATTGTAAATGCACTTTCTTTCCTCAATTTATCCTGTATTTACTTATCTGTTAACATAACATCCCCTCTCCTTTCATACAACAAAAAGTACCTGAAAGAAGAGACTCTGACAATGTGGCATAATAGAAGGGAATACTAAACTTGGATTTATATGATCTCTGTTTAAAATCCAACTCTAGTTCACCAGTTATATGGCCTCGGGCAAGTCACTTTATCTCACTGTCACTCAGCTTCCTCATTTGTAAAATTATGAGGTAAGATCAGCTGAGCTGACCAGAGGTCTCCTCTGGTTTCTGTGACTATTTTTTCCAGTTGTTCTTTTTCACATTTCCCAACACCAAGCACAGGACCTTGCACTAGTAGTTATTAAATAACTAATTTCTAATTAATATAATTCTATATTATAATATATAATTTATTACACATCATTTATGATTTAATTCATAAGCTAATATTTGTTAATATTTAATATAACCCAATTCTCATTTTATGATGTAGAAAATGGAGATCCATTGAATCTAAATGATTTATCTTATTAGTTTTCCAATTGCACATACAGTTTTTCAACATTCATATTTGTAAGATTTTAAATTCCAAATTTTTCTTCCTACCTTTTTTAGCCCCTTCCTTCCCAAGACATTAAGTAATCTGAAAGGTTATACATGTACCATCATATAAACATATTTCTTCATTAGTCATGTTGTGAAAGAAAAAAACAAAACAAAAGGGGAAAACCACAAGAAAGGAAAAACCAAAAACAAATAAAAACATGAAAATGTGCTTTAATCTACATTCAGATTTCATAGTTCTTTCTTTGGTTATCTAACAAGTATTAGAGCTGGGATTTGAACCCCAAGCTATCTTACTCCACATCCAATGTTTTTTAAAGGCAGCTTGGTACAGAAGGCCAGAGTTCAAAAGCCTCCTCAAACTATCTATGTGATCCTAAGCAAGTCATTTAACCTCTGTCTGTCTCCAAGCTTCTCAACTGTAAAACTGGAGTCCTAGCAACTCTTACCTCTCACAGCTATAGTGACAATCAAATAAAGTAATATATGCAGAGTGCTTGGCACATAGAAATATTTAATAAAATGTGTTTCCTTCTTTTTTCCATTCTTTCCTTTACACTATATTGATAGACAATCCTCTTTAAAAATCTAGTCAGTAAAAAGTCTGGCCAAGCAAAATAAAATTGATTTCTTGGGCTCCTGGAAGTTTAAGTACTGGGAACTCTAAGAACCCCAGATTTCAACACACTGGATAATCAACAGCACTGTGCCCAGTGCAAAGGTGCATTATAAAGTCAAGTTTAATAAGTAATACTGCCTATGTAGACCTGGAGAGAGGATAATTGTTCACTAATAAAATGTTAAGTTCCTTAAAGTCTTTTTAAAATAACATTTTAGCTAATGACTTTGAATTTTGTGTCACTTATATTTGTTGCTATATCTCTTCACTCAGCCACTCCTAGAGTCATCTCTTATTATAAAGATCTTTTAAAAAGAAGAGAGAAAATCAAAAAGTTCTACAGAACCAACCACTATCCTATTAAAATATACATTTTTAGCAGTATTTTCCACTCCTGGGCTCCTAAATCTGCAAAGAACAGATTTGTGTAATTTTGTCTTTCTTTTTTATATCTTTTTATTCTTTTTTATACTTTTATACTTTCTTTTTTATATACTTTCAGTTATATTAAAGTTTTGTTTTGACTTTGCACATATTTACTGATTACTTTTATTTCATGAAAGGTCTCATGATTTTTTATGAAAGTTCATGTAATATTATATATCTCTAGCAACCTCTATCTCTCTATTATTTTTCAATAACAGAAATCTATTTCTCCTCCCATCCCATACTTCATTTAAAAAATAAAAATGAAAGAAAATTTCTTACAACCAATATCCATAGCCAAGGGGTGGCTAGGTGGTGCAGTGGATAAAGCACCAGCCCTGGAGTCAAGAGTACCTGGGTTCAAATCCGGATTCAAACACTTAATAATTACCTAGCTGTGTGGCCTTGGGCAAGCCCCTTAACCCCATTTGCCTTGCAAAAACCTAAAAAAAAATATTCATAGCCAAACAAAATGTGGCTGTATGCAATTGTATGCCACATACACCATGACTATATGTAAAATTATGCATCTCCTTCCACACTTGAAATAATTAATAGTATGGTTCATCATCATTCTTCTGGAATCATGAATGGTATTGTAGCAATTATAATTGTTACAGCTTTCAGAATTATGTTTTCATCATATTGTTTCCACACAAATTATATTCTGGATTCTGCTCATTTCATTCTGCATTAATTTGTAAAAGTACTCAAAATTATCTTTTTTATAATATTGATGTTATAGTATAAAGTGTCCTGTTTCTGTCAATTTTTTTAAAAACTCAACATTGACTATGCTCATTTTTTGTCATCTTTGCCAATTACCTGGATGTGAGATAAAACATCACTAGGTGAGGCAATTGGATAGAGCACTAGGCTTGGAATCAGAAAGACTTATCTTCATGAGTTTAAATTTTGCTAGCTATGTGACCCTAGGCAAGTCACTTAAAACCTGTTTACCTTAGTTTCCTCATCTGTAAAATGAATTGGAGAAGAAAATGGCAAGCTACAATCTTTAGAAAACCTCAAATGGAATCACGAAAAGTTGGTCATGGATAAAACAATCTAACAGCAGCAACAGCAAGGTCAAACATCAGGATTGTTTTTGTATGCACTTCTCTTATAAGTAAATTGAAGCATTCTTGCATATAGTTTTTAATATTTTATGAAACATTTTTGAAGATTGTTGCCTCATGTCTTTTGCCCACATGTGTGTGTGTGTGTATATATATATATATATATATATATATATATATATATATATGAAAGAATGTGAAAGAATGACTGGTTTGATATATATATATACATGTATATATATATACATATATAGTATGCAAATATGTATAAAATGAATGTATATATGTGTATACATATGTGTGTATGTATGCATCTTGTGATGCAATCAGGGTTAAGTGACTTTCAAAGGATCACATAGCTGGTTGATAAGTATCTGAGGTTGAATTTAAGTTTATGTCATCCTAATTCACTGTGCCACCCAACTGTCCCAAGTATTAAATATTTCTACTAGTCAATATATCTTGTAAATCAGAACCTTATTAGAAATATTTGACACAAAGATTTTTCCCAGTTGATCATTTTCCTTCTTAGTTACTCCTTAAAATATTACATACTTTTCTATTCATAGAATCCAGGATAGATTTTTGGTTATATGTACAACTTGACTAACATAGCTTTATTATTAAGAACAATAATTATTATTATGTGGGACTACTCTGAAGAGGTTTATGTGATATATATTTCACAATTATCTGAGACAGTCCTTCAAATATATTAACTTTCCCTCTCTTCAAAACTAACAGTTTGATCATTCCTCTAATTATTGAAGACTGTAAAAAGTAACATCAGTTTAATGTGAAAATTAACAAACTAGCAGCTGCAACTTCCTCTTTCTAGCCTATGTGCTAGGGAAAGAGCTTTGCCTTCACACATGTGCTCTTCTACACAGGCAACAAATCCCAGGAGGCAAAGAAATGTAGGATGAAATTCCATAAATATCCTTATTAAGTCTATGATATATTTCCAATCTCATTCTCTACTCTGGTAATGACAATTCTGGCATCCCTCCCTGCAAAGGCATCCAAGTGGACAGTGTTCATCTTTTATTTCATCACAGAGGCAGTCACTGTTCACATGTCATATGCATTCCTTGGGAAAGGGGTGGAAGTCTCTGACTCTTGAGATTATGTTCATCCCCATCCACAAAAAAACCAAAATCGCACGCAAAAAGGTAAAACAAAACAAAAAGACCTGCTAGAGTTTCAGAGACCGAGGAGACCTTCCAGACCATCTAGTTCAAGTCCTTCATTTTTCATGTGAGGCAATTGAGGTCTCAGAAAGATTAAATGGTGACAGTGGACATAAAGGGACACGAACAACCTAAAACTGAAGAATGTGATTGCACATTTTCCTGGAGCCTTTTAAGGCTTATAGTGTCTTCTTTATAATAATCCTATCAGTTAAATTGATACTAACAGCATTATTATTCCCAGTTTACAGATGAGTAAATTGAGCCCCAGAGACACAGAACCTGTATTCAAACTCAGTTAGCATTCTTCATTATGCTATATATATAACGATCTTTGCTAGCTGATAACTATTGCAACAAACTCCCCAGTAGTAGACAGATACCATTACTGACCATTTGTTTAACAAACAAATGCTTGTTTTTCTTAGTGTAAGGAGATTATCAAAATTTCATGCTAACAAAACTAGTGATTCTATTGTTGGCAAAATATACATGATAAAAGGTGTGAATATTGGAAAAGTATGCTGATTTAATATAAATATTTTGTTCTTTCTCTTATGTTCATAGATATGGTGGAAACTCCATGGCCCTAGGGTCTAAAAAGTCCCTAAAGTGTTTTATTGAGAGGAGTGCTATATGTGATTTTAATAACAAAGACTGACATTCATTGATGTTGGTGGAAGTTAAAGGAAATTTTCTAAGTCAAGTAGTTGGTTGGAATCATTGACTTCAAGTCAGCATCATGAAAAGGATAATCAAAAGTGAACAAACTTAGTGTAGAGCTTCTGCTGGGTTTTGCTTGATACCTACCTAAAAATGATAGCTCATTGATAACTTACAGTTCTTTGTTATACAATCTCCCTTGCCAAGGAGAAACTTGTTAGCTGTTATAACCCATCTAATAGTAGCTGAAAACAGCAAATAGCCCTGAAGAGGATGAGTAGATAAAAACCAACAGGTGGTGGTAGAGAACAGCTCAACCATCACAAGCAGCAAAGACACCCAATGGAAAACCAGAGACATAATATTGGCCCAGAAGAATCAATCTCCTGCTTAGTGGAGGGAAGAGAAATAAATCCCCAAAGAGAAAAAATGACACATACTGGAGGGCAATGTAATAACCTCATTTAAAGATGTTATATTGACCCTGAAATTTTGGTAGTTGGAGTTCTCTCAACTGGCCAAATGTATCCTTACTGTCTGCACATGCATCTGTAATGTGTATCTTCCATACATGGAAGAACAGTTTTATTAATGATGTGGTAACCTGTAGGAGAGTATAGTCCATATGTACACTGAGTGTCTTGTCATCTAATTACTAGATGTCATTTATTAAACATCTTTTGCTTTAGTTCAAAGCTATCTTTGCTTTTGCAAAGGTAAACATAATAGTAAGGGTTTATAAGTTATGTTGCTGACTCACAATGAATCAGGGACAGGTTTTTAGAAGCCTTTGTGGAATAGAGGAGCTCTGGGGGGTGGGAAGCAATGTAGAATGTTAAAAGCAAACTGAAACTAGAAAGTTTAAGTTGCATTTATCCACTTCTTGCCAAAACTATTCTCCCCCTTAATATTTCAGAGTTTGGACCTAAATACAAAATATTTTAGCATTAAGAAGTCACTTTCTCTTTATGAGAACCACTCATAGAAATCTGGAAGAGCAAGTCATTTAATGAAGAGAATAAATTCTGATATTTGACCGGTGTTTACTTTGTTGTAAATATTAGTGTTTACTTTGTTGTAAATATTTACCAAAAAAAGCATAGAGGAAACATTTATCATAAGCTAGACTATTAGGAAAGCAGCTTTCCCCCCTAAATTCTGCGTATGCTAAAACCTTTACCTCAGTAATGGAATTCACATTGGCACCCAGAATATATTACTAGTTTGCCCCACATAAGATGGTTTTCAGAGAGAAAAGGCAAACAAATTAGGAGACCCATAGTTTCCTAATATTTTTTCTATGATCTAGAAAAACACGCATTGAATTTGGCGTCAGAGGACATGAGTTCAAATATCATTTCTGCTCCTTGATACCAACATGACTTAGGTTGTTCTCATTTCCAGGTCTCAGTTTGCTTATTTTCAAAATGAGTGGGTTAGATCAGATGGCATCTGAACTCCCTAACAATTCTACATCTATTACCTACGATAATCCCATGATCTCTAACTCTAAATCTTGTGATTGTATGAATTCATCAGTAGCTTTCCTCTTTTCCTTTATTGTCTTAGACCTGCCACCCCCTCCACCCCAAGATTACTAGTTTGATTTTAGGGTCTTGTATGCTGTCTCTGGGTCCTCTGGCTTGTAACACATGTGAACATTGACCAGCTATTGCACATATAAAGGAGGACAAATTTGATATTGATATATCAGATGAGGATTAATTGAAGGAATTAGGGATTATAAGATTAAAGAAGAAGAGATTTAAGGGGAAACATGAGAGCAGTCTTCAAGTGTTTGATGGGATGATACAGAGAAGAGGGATTAGATTTGATTTGTTTGGTCCCAGAGGGCAAAACTGAGAGTTGCAAGTGAAAGTTGAACAAAGGAAGATTGAGCTCAGTATAAGAGAAAACTTTCTAATAATTAAAATTAGCCAAAAATGCAATGGGGTATCACAAGAGGATATAAAGTACCCATCACAAGGGGGACTTAAGATGGTGACAGAATGACCACTGATTAAAGATATTATTGCTTTTGCCATGAAGTATATGTCCTTAAGTCTCTTCTAATTCTGAAATTATTGGTATGATAGAAAGAATACTAGACGTGAAGTCAGGAGAGATCTGTGCCCAAATTCTGAATCTGACACTGATATTATGACTCTGGACAAATCAGTTTATCCCCCTGAACCTCAGTTTTCTCATCTGTCAAATGATAATAATTCTTTGAAGTACCAACTTTATTGGATTGCTATAAGGAAAGCTTTTTTTACCCTCTAAGTCCTCTATAAATAATTATCAATGTTTTTCTCATGGACAGTGAAAGATAATATGTTTAGCATTGGAAATCCTATCATTGTATGGACATAAATTTCATAAATAATACATAATGTTCCATGAAATTATTTAAAAGATTACTATCACTTTAACCAAAATCAATTCATAGGAAACAGGAACTAGAAAGTTCATGAAGATCATCTATTCAATCAAAAAGCATTTATAAAGTGCTTACTATGAACTAGGCACTGTGCTATGTGAAACAGCATGGACATATAGAAGCAGATACAAAACAGAAATTAGAAAAGCTGAAGTTATTGGAAAAGTCTAGATAAGAGGCAATGAGGGCCTCTGTCTAATGGTGACCAAGTGAGGATAGAGAAGGAAAGATATGAAAGAAGTTAGAGAATCTAGCCCTTCTTATTTTGCAGATTAAGAAAGACAATGAGAAATCAAATAACTTGCCCATAATCATACCCGTAAGAAATTCAAGCTAAGATCCAGTGATTCTTAATTCAGTGCTTATTCCACTACACAAAATTGTTGCCAATTTAGAACATAATAAAAGATGGCATCAATTAAATGTACAAGGGAAAAAGATGAGCAGGTCATATGGCAGAAGGAAGGATGAGTAGGGCAGTACTCATATTTTCTCCTGATATCCTCACAAAGACAAGAAATCAGGGAAGGCTTTCAATTTGCTGGGTTGTATGGACTTCCTGTGACAAATTCATGAAAGGTCATGGAAATGAATCATCCAAGAAAAGTGGGAAGGAATGGGGTGTGGTTTGCAGCATTGGAAGGCATCTTAACATTAGTGAAATCAGTGGTCCATTGATATATTTTGAGCTTCTGATTACATAACTGAGAAATCAGAAAGGATAGATACACATTCACTTACAAAAGGATCCCTAAGGATCCTTATAGACAATAAGTTTGATTGCTATATTATCCAAATCGTGAACACACTATAATTGTTGACATTTTCTTCCCCTGCTCTGTGTTGAATTTTCTACTTGTCTTCCTGCCAACACTGCTCCCAACCCCACCCCCACCTCAAAAAACTGGCAGGGGAAAAGATCAAAACTAAGTTATGTGGGTTATCTGTGCCCTCCCATCTCTCCCCTTTGCTCCTTGCTCAACAAAGAGAGTTATGTGCTCTGATCTCGCCATTGGGAATCATTTAATGATAAGTTTCAACTCATTTATGAGAAAGGGAACAAAAATCTGGAGGAGATTTCTATCTCCTTATTCAGGACTGAAAATCAGAATCTAAGAACTACATAATGCTCTCTCCCTTAAGAAAAAGGCAAGACAACGAACTCCTTCCCTCTTTACACATACACACACACACACACACACACACACACACACACACTCACATAGTTATTTAACAATGGATTCCATCCTCTGTCCAACTGAAATCTAGATATTGCAAAGTCTGAAAACCTTCCAAAACATGGTTCCTTCACAACATCTCTTCTCATTCCGATTAAAACTCTTTTTTCCTAAAGACCTTGGAGGAATACCAATAATTTGCTAATCTAAACCAAATATAGAAAGGATTTTCCTCTATCAGCAGTGTAAAGACCCCCCGCCCCGAAACAAAGAATAAAGACAAAAGTCCTTGTATCTGAATATTACTCTCTCCAAGGAATTAAACCCAGCAATTTTAGGTAGCTAGATGGTACAGTGGATAAAGCACTGAGCTTGAAGTCAAGAAAGAGAGAGGTATTCAAATCTAGACTCAGGCACCTTCTAGTATTTGACTGTAAGTCACTAATTGTTTTTGTCTTGATTTCCTCATCTGTAAAATGGAGATGATAGCATCTACTTCCCAGATTATTGTGAGAATCAAATGATATACTATTTATAAGATGGTTAGCATAGTACCAGAAGGTACTAAATAGATGCTATATAAATGCTAGCTATTACTGATATTAGCATTATTACTGTTATTAATTAAGAGGTAGGACACACTTCTGACTTTACCTTTCTCATTCATTCAATCATTGAACTATCAAAGAAAAATTATTATCAGGGGCTTATTTTACAGATAAGGAAACAGACTCAAACAGTCTGAAGCTTCAGAGTTTGAATGGAACTTATAGAGTGTTTCTTGTCCTTGTGAGGATATTAGTAGAAAATATGCCCTACTTGTCCTTCTGCTACATAGCCAGCTCATCTTTTTCACTTGTATATTTACTTTATGTCATCTTTTATTCTGATCTAAACTGGCAACAGTTTTGTATAGTGGAACAAGCACTGAATTAAGAATCACTTGATTTTAGCTTGAATTTGTTTTAGCTTGAATCTGCTATTTGTTACAGTTATGATTATGGACAAGTTATTTGATCTCTCACTGTCTTCATTTCTTAATCTGCAAAATAAGAGGGGTTATATTCTTTAACTTCTTTCATATCTTCTGCATTTCAATATCTGATCATACCACTAGAATAATGCCCTCTGGGCTAATTATAACATGTCCTAAGGAAGTCCTGCACAGTGCCCTAGACCTTTCCTTAGAAGAGTCTGGAATATAAGGATTAATATGAGGACTGTATGCAGGAAAGTAAGCATTTGACTCTGACTGGCTTTCAGTGCTTTCTACAATCTGATTCTACCAGACCAACCCTCTAAGATGGCCAATCTCATATTTGGAGGGGGAGTTCATATCCAATGAATTCATTCAGTGCAAATGCAATTCAAAAACTAATCAAGCCCTCCTTATACAAGGATTTATGGTCAGCACTGAGGAAATAAAATAAAAAGTCATGTAGCCCTTACCTCTAGGTGCTTATGAAAGACACATAGAGAAAGACATATAGAATCAGGAAAGTCCAATTCCTTTTTAAAAAAAAATAAATTTTTATCAATATATCTTGATTTACCTATTTTTCTCACTCTTATTTTTCTCCCCCACATAACACTTACTAGCTGTGTAACCTTAGGCAAGTCACTTAACCATGATTGCCATGGGGGCTATCTCCTGATTCATATCTGGCCACTTGACCCAGATGTCCTGAAGGAGAAAGTAAGGATGGTGACAGGATAGCATCCCCCTCCCTCAAATCCAATTCATTTGCTTGTCATGATATCACTTCCCTGATGTCATGATCTTCAAAAACAAAAGGCAAAAATCATCATCATCAGCAGCAGCAGCAGCAGCATCATCATCATCTCTCCCCCATCTATTATAATAAGAAAAAAAAATGTTCAGCAAAAACTAACCTAGAATAGAGCCTAGACTGATATCTTCATTGGCACAGGGAGCTCTGGAGAAAGAAACAATCTCTACTAATGGAGGTCACTACCTTCTTTGCAACTTGCAGTCCCAAAGAACTACCCAGAGCTCTGAGATATGGATCCTATGACCAGTTTGTTTCAAGAGGAAGGACTCCAGGCCAGTTCTTCCTGACTGAAGTCAGCTCTCCAGCCACTCTATCAGAGTGCCACATACTAGTAAGGAGCCAAAGTAGGATTCTCTTTCCTCTCTTAGGGGACTGGATGCCCTCTAAGGACCCCTCAACCCAAAATCCTAAAAACCTTATGTTATATAAGGATTGTGCCCCTCACTTGTCCAGGTGACTCTGAGCTACTTTCTTAACCTTTCAAGCCTCAGTTTCTCATCTGTAAAATGTATCCCCAACACTCAACATAGTTTTTGACACATAATAAGTATTTTAATACATGTTTTCATTCATTCTATTCATCTGAAATGTCTTCTCTTTTCCTGTTTATCTCTTCAAACTTTGCCTAAGCCATGCTCACTTTCATAATGATTATTCTGACTATACAATTCTCATTTTCTGTCTAGAATTCCTAAGACACTGAGGCATCACCACACAACTTAAAACCACTGGTTCTAAGTCATTTATTCACATCATTCATCCGTTCTCTAAATCTCCTATATATGAGGCTTTATTGGAAATGAAATGATGAATGAAGAAAGGCTTCCTGCCCTCAAAGAGCTTGACACTTAGTAGTTGAAATAAGACATATCAAATAACAATTAAAATGGTAATAATAAAAAGTAAAATGTGATGTGTATAAAAAGACACAAACCAGATGATGCAATAATGGGAAGGATGAATTTTCCTCTGGTTTTCAAGAGAAATTAGGAAAGACTTCCAGACGTAACAAGAATTTCAGAGACAGAATTTCTCAATAGCTGGATATGATGAGGCAGCTAGTTTGACTGGATCATGGAATATATGAGGGAGAAGGAAGAGAGGTAAGACTAAAAGCCATACTGGAAATAACAAAAATAAGAAAAACAAGCTCTTATATAGATTCTTAAGGTCTGTGAGATATTTCACATGTGTTATGTCATTTAATCCTCATAAAACCTATATAGAAAATTCCACATTCCCCTGAGTGAAAGAAAGAAGGAAAAGAAAGAGAGAGAGAGAGAGAGAGAGAGAGAGAGAGAGAGAGAGAGAGAGAGAGGCTAAAATCCTCTTGGAATTAATTTTTTCCTGTTTTTTATTATTTTTTAGTTTATTATTAATATTTTTATTGTTCTGTTTTAAAAAGGTGGAGAGGACATCGTCTAAGACTTCATCTTCTATTTTTCTCATGGTCTGGATATAAGAGAAAAATGGTTTAGTGGAACAATAATCTTTCTTCTTGGAAAGATTCAAAACTACTGAGAAAATTCAACTTCATTTTTAGTAACTTTTAACAAAACTTTTGTTCTAAGTTTTTTCATGAATTTATTATGTGACTTTAGACAGCTTTTCTCTCTAGACCTTACCTGTTAAATAAAGGGGCTAGTCTTGATGATAGGGAAAATCTCTTGCAGCCCTGACATTTTGGTGATAAGAGGAAGTCAGTAATTTCTTCCTCTCAAGGCAGGGAAGCAATTCTGAGATGAAAAAGAGATCTTTTTCTCTGTTGGTTTGAAAACCGCAAGCTGGTTTAAAACAGTACAGCAATCCCCTAGGCCACCAAGGATGTCAACTCAAATTCAATCAATTAATCCAATTCTTGAATAAAGAGATGTTAGAATCCAAACCCCCTCCTCAACACTGATGAAGAAAACAGAGCAGGAGTCTGAAGAATTGGTCTGTCAAATAGGGTGATATTGTCACTTGCTAGATCCAAGATAAATTCGTAACTGAATAAACTAGCCAAGTAGAGTTTGCTGTATTTGGATAAGGGAAAAAGAAGGGGGAAGAAGAGGAAAGGAGGGGTAGTTGTTGTGGAAAAGACTTCTCTGAACTCTGCCTTCTATGTTTCAAAGTTTTAAAAATATATATATTGAATGACTGAATATGGGGTGGAGGATGAAAAGGGAGAACATCCTACCCTATAGTTCCCCTTCTCTATCTCTCCCTTCTAGGAAAAAGATAAAAAAAATGCCTAGGATAGGAAAAATCGTGACCCTAACAAAGTTTTACTTTTGCACTCTCTCTGCTTTTCTCCCTCTCCAGTCTTTGTGGGTTTCCTATCCCATTTCTCTCCTCCAATCCCTCATACCTCCTCATGGCCCTTCTGACAAAGAAGAAAGACCCCAACATTACCACTTCTCATTTACTCTTAATGCACTCCTTAACTTCTTAACAAATGAATATGAGAGACAGGAGGGTGGTGGTTCACAAAGCTTCAGCTCTAACCCTCAACTTCTACTTTATTATTAGAGTGGTGTTGCTCATTGTTATTTATATTTTTGTTAGGGCTAATAAAGGGAGGACATTGTAATATGGGCACCATAACTCAGCCTTGGATTCAGGAAGAGCTAGATTCAAGTCCTGGCATTATATAGCCCAATTACCCATGGGTAATGAGTAAATGACCAGGTCATTTAATCTCTCAGAACTTCAGGAGAATCACCAAGGTGAAAAATTAAAGATAAATTGCCACTATCCATACCAAAAGTTCCCTACATCAAAGAAGTAAGAATAGAGACAAAAGAAAGATTCCTAAATGATTGGTTACCTAAGTATGCTCAGATTTATTAAAAAGTATTTTTATATAATTAGATGTATTTAATAGGATATATATATATATATATATATATATATATATATGTATGTATATATTATAGAATGTATAATTTAGTGGGCTCCATGGAGCACATCTCTGTTTCTGGAGCCAGAAAGACTTGAATTCACATCTGGCATGATGAATTTGCTAGTTGTTTAACCCTTTGTCTCAGGTTTCTTATCTGTAAAACACTGATAATCTCCCAGAGTTCTTAGGATCAAAGGAAACAACATTTGTAAAACACCTTCTTTTATTAAATTCCTCATACCCACAGAAAATCAGAAGTCTTTTTCTAATTCCTCACCATGGTGTGAAGTCAAGATTGGGTTCTTGAGGGAGGTGGCAAAATGCCATCATACTAAGATGAAAACGCTTTAAGTCTAACTCCAAGATTGTCATCTGAGATCTAGCCTAGTTACATACAGAAGCATCACCAGGAGATGATTTTTTTTTCTATAACAAAACTCAGAAAAACCATATGCTAAGACAGGAATGGGTTGCAATCTGCATGAGTGAAGAGAAGAGTCACATTGGTAAAACTGGAGATCTTTGAAATATTGAATTATATAATTGTCATCATCTAAGAAAAGGAAGAATAGGACCAGGAAAAGAGAAGTCAATCATATGAGGACTGACAGATAGACAGTCAAATGTAGCATTAGTATCTAAGAGACATTAAAAGAACCAGAGGAAGACTTCTTATACATTGGGTAAAACCTCTATGAAGGGTCTATGGAAAAAATAGAGAAGAATCATCTCAGAGGAGGCATTAATTACAGCTTATACTGAGTGTGAATACTCACAGTGATAAGAACAGGAATCCAACCAACTATGGAGTTAACCCTTTAAATGCATAATATTTTATAAACTTTAAAGTGCTATAGAAATATGAGTTGCTATTATGTTTTAAAAGGGAATTTCTATACCAAAAGTTTCCTGATCTAATGAAACTACAGGGAAAGACCCAAAAAAATCCATAGAGACAATTTAAAGCATTTTGCAGAAGCTGTCTCATTTAATCTTCACTGTCCTGGAATAAGGGGAGTACAATTATTACTAATTCCATTATTATAGATGAAGGAATTGAATTTCAGAGTCTCAGCGAGTTTAGGTGATTTCCCCAAGGTCACACAGGATTCAAACCCAGATTTTCTGATCCCAGTATTCTTTTTTTAGGTCTGTTTTTTTGCAAGGCAATGGGGTTAAGAGACTTGCCTAAGGCCACACAGCTAGGTAATTATTAAATATCTGAGGTGGGATTTGAACTCAGGTTTTCTCCTCACTCCAGGGCCAATGCTCTATTCATTGTGCCACCTAACTTCCCCTGATCCCAGTATTCTTGCTTAAACTTCCCTCTTAAAAAGTTTACAAAGCTAACACTATCCTTCAAATGTACCAAAGTACAATGAAGCTGAACCAAACTAATTAAGGTATGAGTGTGAATGTGTCATCCACTCACATGTAAAAAGCAAAACCCTCTTTTAGAAAACAGGTTCATCTCTATATGTGAGAAGATGTGGAGATTCTGAGTGAACTTTGTCATTCTTGACAATACAATTTTGTTCTCCATTCTGGATCAGATCATTTCTTAAAACCCGAGGGACTGTATATGATTCCTCATCTACAGTGGCAGTTCTTACCTATAGCCACCAAGTACTTAGACACATCTTCAAAGAAATTTGGGTTTCTTCACACAATCACAACTCAAAAAAATCAGCAACACTGATGAGGTGGCCTATTCCTCCTCCATGTCTGTTCTCTGACTATTGAGCTCTCTTCCCTCAAAGTCAGGGAAGTCTTATGCAGAGCAACAAACCTGAATGAAATCACAGAATGACTTACTTCAAACTGGAAGATATCTCAATGGTTAGTATTGTGAAACTGAACAGAATCTGGTGCCCAAAGTCTCCAAATAGAGCAATTTGGAATTATACCTAAAGGACTATAAAATTATGCATAACCTTATAACTATATAACTATAAAATTATGTATAATCCCAAAGAGATCATAAAATGGGGGTAAGGACCTACATGTACAAAAATATTTTAGCAGGTCATTTTGTGATTTTTAAGAAATGAAAATTGAGGGAACACCCATCAAATGGGTAACGGCTGAATAATTATGTTATGTGAATGTGAGGGAATACTATTGTACTATAAGAAATGACAAGCTTAAAGATTTCAGAAAAATTTGGAACTGATGCAAAGTGAAGTGAACAGAATGAAGAGAACACTGTGGTGATCAATTTTAATTGACTTAGCTCTTCTCAGCAATAAAGTGATCCAAGACAATTCCAAATTACTCCTGATAGAAAATACTAACCACATCTGGAAAAGGACTGAATGCAGTTTGAAGCATACTATTTTCACGTTCTTTATTCTTTTCATTTTTTTTCTTTTTGTTCTGTTTCTTTTTTGATAACATGACTAATATGGAAATATCTTTACATGATTGTACATATATAACCTATATCAAATTACTTACTATTTTAGGGAGGGGAAAGAAGAATGAGAAAATTTGGAACTCGATTTTTTTAAATAAATGCTAAAATTATCTTTACATGTCATTGGAAAAAATCAAAATGCTATTTAATAAAAAAAGAAGTCTCCAAGCACACTTTCTCTTGCCCAGATAACATTATTGTCCTGAGAAGATAGTGTGAGAACCCAGGACTGGAGTCATAAAGTATAGTAATTCTGGGATACCAGAGGCAAAAGTGATTATTGCATGATTTTTGTTATTTCTTAACCTTGCCTTTTTAAAAAATAAATATGACCTTTTTGGGAGGTGAGGTTCAGTATAAAGTGGGACTTGAGTAGATCGTAGGTTACAAAAGTCTTCAAGAAGTTCATTCCTTCTTAATGACAATCAGGCGAAAATCTGTCTCTTTGTAATTTCTATCCCTTGTTTTTCCTTTTTGTCCTCTCGGTCATTCACATGATTGTCTTCAAATACTTATAGAGAGCAATCAAATTTCCCTAAGTTTTTTTTTCCTCTCTAGGCTAAGCAGCCCCAGTACCATCAAAAGAGCTTCACATAATCCAGCCTCGGGTCCCTACAAGGAATATTTTTTGATTCCTACTAGATATATGCTCCCAGGAGGAATGAAATAAACTATTAAATGAAAAACTTAGTTCCCTCCCTTAATTCTGGTCATCAGGTGTGTAAGAAAGTGAAAGACCAGGGAAATAATGTCAGTGTCTGGATCCACTTGGTGACAATCATATATGACCCTTGACTATGAACAAATAGCAACTATGAAAAGAAAATATAGATGAGCAATTTTAGTTAAATGTGCAATAATTTTGAGCCACACAAGGGACAGTTAGTCTATTGGATAATAAAATAGAATCCAAAGATCTCCATTATCAGGTAAAATGGGACCAAAGAAATTCCTCTCTCATGCAGTGGAAAAGTTTTGGTTTTGGTGATGAAATGTCTAAGTTTCAATTCCTGCTCAGTCATTTATTTACCTTGGGTAAATCACATAACATCTCTGATCCTCAATTCCCTTATTTGTGAAATTAGGGAGTTGGATTAGCTGAAATTTAAGCTCTCTTTCTTACCTCATATCCTAGGGTATTAGGATAATCTTAGCATAAAGTCAGCAATTTAGAAATTTAAAACCAGTTTAAATCCAAATTTTTATGAGGATAACACGGATCTATTATACAATATTTCTGAGATGAGATGAGAAATTTCAAAGTCAATTGCAAAACAAAAGGAGCTATATAAATGTTAGACTTTACCACTTATATTATTATCACTGTAGTTATCACCTCTACAGCCCAGAAATTGAAGCAGATCACAAAGACCATGTAAGAGAAGGGATGGGGTACCTCCTTTTGGCATTGCCAAGGCAACTACAGGAGGGACTTGAAATTCATAAGTCTAGTAACCTTTTCGAGGTGAATTAATTAAATATTTGACTAAATATGCTTGCAGATGATGTTATAAATATCCAAAAGGTCCTTGGAACACTGATGTATTGATTAGGAAAGAAGCCCGACAATTAGAAAGTTTGGGTTCTAGGCCCACTGATACCTCTGGACTCATTTTTGTATACTGGGCAAGTCATTTCTCTTTCTCATTCTCAGTTTCCCTACCTGTAAAATAAGGAGGAAGGAACTAGGTGGCCTCAAGTTCTGACCAAGTCTGTAGTTCCAATCAATTATCCATTCTCTGAGTCTTAAGAGTCAAGAGTCTACAATATTTATTCAGGGGGTTCTAGGTAGGTTGTCTTGGAAGGGAGACTAGTTCAATTTAAGTAAAGGCAAATAACATTCAAGAAGATGACAGAAAGATTCCTCTTACACTTTTTACTGGCAAAGGAAGAAAAGATTGGGAATGGAAGAAGTAACTTCAATCTTCCCACTTTCATATATAACAACATAACATTGTACTATATCAACCCAGTTTACTTTTCTGTGTGCTGAAGACTATTTCAATACTGTATTATAGATACAATCAGGACTGCAGGAGTAGTGAGGAGGCAAGGGGAACACCCAATAATATAAACCTTTTGAAGCCATACCACTGAATAGTTTAGTATTATGTTCATAAAGGGAAATCTGCTCATTTTTCAACTTAACAGGTTAATTGCAGTATGTCTAGCTCTAGTAAATACAAATAATTACCATAAAAGTCAATTGTGGGGGCGGCTAGGTGGTGCAGTGGATAAAGCACCAGCCCTGGAGTCTGGAGTACCTGGGTTCAAATCCGGTCTCAGACAATAATTACCTAGCTGTGTGGCCTTGGGCAAGCCACTTAACCCCATTTGCCTTGCAAAAAAAAAAAGTCAATTGTGTCAAAGAAGTTTAAGAAAGAAATCGTTAGAGGGCTTTGTTTTTGTTTTTAATTAAGTGTTGTTGTCTTTTGATAATATAAATCTAATAAATTTATATATTATATGAACTTTTTCCATATACAAAAGTAAAGAAAATGAAACCATGAATCACTCTAACCTTAAGTACATAATAAATAAGCCCAATCTTCACCATTATGTCCTCATTAAATTCTTACCATGTCAGTTGGGACAAGTTTTGTCCATTTTTAAGATGGATAACCTGGAGTACAGAAAAGTGCTTTCCAAGGTCACATGATGAATTACTAACAAACCTAGGACTAGTTTCAAGAGCAGAACTCATTCTACTAAATTCACTTTGATCCAGGTGCCCTGGGAAATACAATCTATTGCCTCCTTCCCTCATCTATCAGCCAATACTTCCATCCCTAGACCCATCAAACTGAAAACAGACATAAAATTATAGTATTTAGAGTTGGAAGGAACCTCAGAATTCATTTAGTTCATTTTATAGATGAAGGAAATGAGGTACACAGAGAGAAATTCAAGGTCAAATAAGTAGTAATTAATACAGCCTGAAAAGACCCAGAGTTTTTTTACTCCAAGTCCCCAAATTTCTGCTCTTTGTCTAAAGTTCCATTGAATATGGCAGCTTCGTATACCACAATTCAATGAGAAATTAAAAAAATACAGAGGATACCTTCACTGAACCCAACATAATTGGACTTAGTTTGAATAATATAAAGGCAATACAAATACACTCCTCTCAAAACTTCAGGAACTGAAAGGTTCCATTGTTTTGCTGTAGAACTAAAACTTTCCACCCATGGCGTCTATATTTATTTAAAACAAAGCTGTATTTAGGCATGTTAGGGGGCAACCAACCTCCATTCTGAATTAATTATCATTTTCATTTCAGCTATGAGAGGAGGAAAAGGATATTGGAAGTTGACACAAACACTAACTTACAAACCAGTGAGAAACATCTCACAATAAACCCACTCCTGAGAGCATGGAGAAGAAGAAAAGGCTCTGTATTTGTCATCAGAGGATCTGAGCTCAAATCCTGGTTTTTCTACTTACCACTTATGTGGCCTTAAACAAGTTATTTACTCTCTTTGGGCCTCAAATTCATGATCTTCAAAATGAAGAAATTGGAAGTATGCCCTCAGAGATTGCTTTCAGGTCTAAATCTATGAAACCACGATTTTTTTCTGATGAAGAGAATCTTAAGATGAAAGCTCTCTGTGGAAAATAGAATAAAAGAATTAGGCCATAAAAGAGGAACTAAAAACTCTAATAAAAATCCACAGAAGAAAACAAAGTGAGGAGGCAAAAACTGAACATTTAAAAAATTGTTTATTGATGATTGTTAAATTAATAATTTAAAAAATATAAAAGAATAATATGAATTCATGCTAAGTGAAGCAAATTCAGAAAAATAATATATTCAATGGCTAAAATAATGTAAATGGAAAAAAAGAAAAACAAAACTACAACATTTATTATAAATTACAATGATCAAGTCAGTTCTTAAAAAAGAAAGACGAACTAATTCAACATCCTCCCATCAGAGGAGAGGGGATGTGGATATATAGCATTTTATTTCCTATCAGTCTCAAGCTGATGATTTGCTGAGTTGCTTTTTTTCCCTCTATTTGTTCTATTCTGTTACAAGAAAAGATGCTTTGTGAAAGGGGGTGAAACAATACATTTGAAAAATGAAATTATTGTGAAAACAAAAGATGCCAGTTTTTGGTTATATTATATTTTTATTTTTAAATATGTTCTATTTTTTATTTAATAGTATTTCATTTTTCCCAATTACATTTTAAGACAATTTTAAGCATCCATTTTTACAAGATTTGAACAAAGTTTGAACAAAGACCAAGGACTATTTACTTTAATTTGGGGAAAAAAACTGATTATCTTATTATCTGATCTTGCTATCTCTTATACTTTATGTTTCTTCCTTAAAGATATGATTTCTCTCTCATCACACTCAATTTGGATCAATGTATATACCATGGAAACAATGTAAAGACTGACAAATTGCCTTCTGTTGGGGGTGGGGGGAGGGAAGTTAAGATTAGAAGAAAAACTGTAAAACTCAAAACTCAAAATAAATAAAATCTTCAATAAAAATTATTTAGATCATTTCTTCATATTAATATAGATAACTGATTTCTTCATTAGAAAATTGTCTGTTCATATTCTCTGACCATTTATCAATTGGGGAATGGTTTGTAATCTTGACTCAATTCTCCATATATTTGAGAAATGAGTCCTTTAATCAAAGACAGTTTTTATAAAAATTACTTCCCAGCCTTATGCTTTCTAGTCATTTTGGTTGCAATGGTTTTGCTTATTAAAAGCTTTTCAATTCCATATAATCAAAATAATCTAGTTTATATTTTGTAATACACTCTATCTCATGTTTGATCATGAATTCTTTCCTTTCCCATTGATCTGACAGACACACTATTCCTTGCTCTTCTAATGTATATCTAATTGTTTTATCACCCTTTATGTCTAAATTATGTACCCAGTTAGACCTTATCTTGGTGTGAGATGTAGGTCTATGCCAAGTTTGTGCTCTATTGTTTTATAATTTCTGTTCCAGCAGTTTTTTGTCAAATAGTTCCTGTCCTAAAGGCTGGCATCTTTTGGTTTATCAAACAATATATTATTATTATGGTCATTTACTACTGTGTATTGCTTAACTAAACTATTATATTGACCTACTACTCTATTTCTTAGCCAGTGCCAGATAGTTTTAATGATTATTGCTTTATAACGCAATTTGAGATCTGATATTGTTGAGTCACCTTCCTTTATATATTATATATTTTTTCATTAATTCCCTTGTTATTCTTATCATTTGGTCTTTCAGATGAATTTTGTTATTTTTTCTAGTTCTATAAAATTTTTTTGTAGTTTGATTGGTATGGCACTGAATAAGTAAATTAACTTGGGTAGAATTGCTATTTTTTTATTATATTGACTCAGCATACCCAAGAACAATTGATATTTTTCCAGTTGTTTAGATCTGATTTTGTGTGACAAGTGTTCTGGAATTGTGTTCATATAGTCTCTGGGTTTGTCTTGGCAACTTGATTCCCAAAGTATTTTATATTATTTACAATTATTTTAAATGAATTTTTTTGTCTCTGGGTTTGTCTTGGCAGGTTGACTCCCAAGTATTTTATATTATATACAATTATTTTAAATGAAACTTTTTGTATCTCTTGCTTTATTGGTCATATAAAGAAATGCTGATAATTTATGTGAGTTTATCTTAGATTCTGCAACTATGCTAAAGTTCATTATTTTAAGCAACTTTTAGTTCCACCCGGTCTTAGTGTATATCCTTTTGAAATATTGCTATAATTCCATTGCTAGGATTTTTTTCACAATTTTTGCATTGCATTGAGGAAATTGATCTTTGGTTTTCTTTCTCTATTTTAGCTCTTCCTGATTTTGGTATTTTCATCATATTTGTATCATAAAAATAAATTTGGTAGGACTCCACCTATTTTTCCAAATAGTTTATATGGTATTGGAATTAATTGTTTTTTAGTAGAATTCACTTGTGAACTCATCTGGCCCTGGGGATTTTTTTCTAAGGAAATTCATTAATGGCTTGTTCAATTATTTTTTTAAGACAGGTATTCTAATTCCTGATTTATTAATATATGTAATTTATAGTCTGGTAAATTATTCATTGATTTCATTCAGATTTCAGATTTGTTGGCATATATGGGCAAATATTTCCTATGATTGCTTTAATTTCTTCTTCATTGGTGGTGGTTTCATCTTTTTTCATTTTTGATGCTGAATATTTGGTTTTCTTCTTTCTTTTCTTAATCAAATTAATCAGTGATTTATCTATCTTGTTGTTTTTCATAAAACAAGCTCCTAATTTTATTTATTATATCAATAGTATTGGGGATTTTTACTTTCAATTTTATTAATTTCACCTTTGATTTTTCATGATTCTCGGGGTGGTACTCAGTTGAGGATTTTTAATTTTATTTTTTTCATTATTTAGATGTATGTCCAATCTGCTCTTTCTCTATTTTGTTGATGTAAAAATTTAGTGAAATAAATTTTCCCCTAAGTAACTGTTTTGGCATCCCATAAATTTTGGAATGTTGATTCATTGTTATTTTCTTTAATGAAATTTCCTCTGTCCTTTGTTAGATATAATTTACATTGCATAATGATCAAAATATATATTTAATATTTCTGACTATCTGCATTTGATTTTGAATTTTTAATGACCTAATATATGGTCAGTTTTTGTGTATATCCTATATGATGCTGAGAAAATATATATTCCTTTCTGTTTCCTTTCAGTTTTCTCTGTCAAAGCTAACTTTTCTAATATTCTCTTCACTTCCTTAATTTTTTTCTTGTTTTGGTTGGGTTTATCAGGGATAGTTTTGCTCTCTATTTCTTCTTATCTATTTCTTCCTTAACTTCCTAAAGAATTTGAATGCCATACCACTTAGTGCATAAATGTTTAGCATTGATATCGTTTCCCTGTCTATGGTATCTTTTAGTAAGATATCTTTTTCTTGTTTATCTTTTTTAATTAGATCTATTTTTGCTTTTCCTTTGTCTGAGATCAGGACTGCTATCCCTGCTTTTTTCCCCCTTTACTTCAGCTGTAGCATAAGAGATTTGTGTGTCTCTCTGCTTCAAGTGTATTTCTTACAAATAACAAAATAGATTTTTGGTTTTGGATTCACTGTTATTTGCTTCCATTTTATGAGAGATTTTGTCCCATTTACACTCACAGTTAAAATTACTTTGTATGATCTTCCATTCTATTTTTCTTCCTGTTTGTGCTCTGTCTCTTTGTCTCTCCTTTTCCCTTTTCCTTTTTACCAGTGTTTTGCTTCTGTTTACTGCCTACCCTGATCTCTCTTCTGTCATCATTTTATCTCCTCTCCTATTTTCCTGTCAAGTAAGTCAGATTTCTTTATTCAACTGATTGGACATTGGGATAATAAAGTTAAGTTCAAGCAATGCTCATTGGTCACCCTCTCATCTTTTTCCCCATTCTAATAGGTTTTTCCATTCCTCTTCACTTAAAATAAGTTACTCCGTTCTAACTCATTACCTCTGCATCCACTGTACTCTTCTTTCTCAACCATTAATTATTTTTATGCCATTTCCTCAAATTCGCCTTATACCTGTATCCACTGTCTATGTTTATGCCTTCTAACTATACTATTAGCCATATGAAATTTTTTTAGGTTTTTGCAAGGCAATGGGTTAAGTGGCTTGTCCAAGGTCACACAGCTAGGTAATTATTAAGTGTCTGAGGCCAGAATTGAACTCAGGTCCTCCTGACTCCAGGGCTGGTGCTTTATCCACTATGCCACCTAGCCAGCCCAGCGATACAATTTTTAAGAATTACAAGTATCATTTTCCCATGGAGGAATATAAACAATTCAGTTCCATTGAATCCTTTACATTTTCTTTCCATTTACCTTTCTAGGCTTCTCTTGGGTCTTGACATTGGAACCAAATTTTTTGTTCAGTTTTGGTTTTCTCTTTATGAAAATTTGAAATCCTTCTGTTTCATTAAATGACCATCCCCCCCTTGAAATATGCTTAATTTCACTGGGTAAGTGAATCTTGGTGGTATTCCTAGTTCCTTTGACTTCAAGAACATCATATTTCATGACCTCTGATCCTTTAATGTTGCAGTTGCTAAGTCCTATGTGGTCATGACTGTGCTTTTTCTTGTCACTTGCTGTATATTTTTCCTTGATCTTAAATCTTAAATTTGACCACAATGTTCCTTGAAGTTTTTATTTTGCAAAGTCTTTCCTGAAGTAATCAGTGAATTCTTTCAATGGCTATTTTTGCCCTCTGGTTGCAGAATATTGGGGCAATTTTCCTTGATAATTTCTTGAGATATACTGATCAGGTCATCATTTTCATTATGGCTTTCAGATAATCTGATGATTCTGACATTGTCTCTATGGGACTTATCTTCCAGGTCATTTATTTTTCCAATGAGATATTTAACTTTTTTCTTTTGAATTTTTGATTGATTACTGTTGTCTCATAGGGTCATTAATTTCCACTTATCCAAATCTAATTTTTAAGGAGTTGTTTTTCTCAATTAGCTTTTATACTTCTTTTTTCCATTTGACTAATTGTACTATTTGTGCAGTTACTTTTTTCAATGAATCTTTAAATCTCCTTTTCCATTTCCCCAATTTTATTTTTTTAAGCAGTTGTTTTCTTTTTTCCAGGTTGTTGACTTTTCTCATAAATCACTCATTTCTTTTCCCATTTTTTTCCTATACCTCTCTTAAATGATTTTTAAACTTCTTTTTGAGTTCTTCCATGCCTTCTTTCTGGCCTTGAGATCACTTCCCATTCTTCTTTGAGACTTTGCCCCATAGATATTTTGACATTGTTGTCTTCTTCTGAGTTTGTGTCTTGATCTTCCCTGTCACCATAATAACTTTCTAAGGTCAAATCTTTTCTTATTGGTTTTGGTTTATCTATTTTATCTTTTTCCTGGTACTAGACTGATGCTATCTTGAGGCCCATGGGTGTAGCACTGAGGGGTAGAGTGGAAAGTGATGGGTACTGTTGGAGGTTAGAGGTTGTCTGGCAGTTTACCTGGCTTCTGGCATGTACTGAGGCAGATGGAATGTTTCTGTATTTCCCTGCCTATACTGAAACACGTGGCAGTCTGGCTGCAAGAGACTGCCTGTTAATCCAGGGCTATACTAAGGCAGATGGGGGTCCTAGTGTTGGAGCTTGCCTGCTCCACCATGCTGAGGCTCAGGATCTCCCACTGGTTTCCTGAGGTGGAAATTAAGAGTTGGCTTGCTGGGATGCTTCCTATCCTAGACTGCTCTCCTTTTTTACCCAAATGAAACCAATTTCTTATCAATCTTTCAAGATTCTTGGGATAAAAGATTGTTTCAACCTGTCTTTTTGCTGGTTCTGCTATTCCAGGACTTGTCTTGGGGCTCTGTTTATGATTGTTTGGAAGTGAATATGGGAGAGTTGCAGAGATTTACAGTTTATTCTGCCATCTTGGCTCCTAGAACACCAATTTTTTTAAGAGAGCAAAATAAAACCAACCTCTAGGTTTTAAAGATGAACAAGAAACTGAGAGAAGCTGATGCTGGCATGAACACCCAGGTCTACAAGTGAGCCCAGTGTTGGAAGACTACCAGGCCTGGGAAGCTCAGGGTGGGTAAGGGCTCAGCTAAGCCTATTAAAATACAAAGTGAAGCAGAGGAACTTTGGGAAATTTTCTGCTTCCCAGAAGTTTTGGCCTTCACTAAAATAAATTCAAATCTTTCCCTTCCCAAGAACCAAGCTGGTAATTTTTATCTTCTTTATTGTTCAAGTGAAAAATAAAAGCAACCAACAGATAGCATTAATAAATCCTTTTTGGGGCCTGGAACTAGTCCATGTTATGGTCTGTATAGACTTGCACTGAGGTTGGGGGAAGGGAAAGGGAGGGTCAGAAGCATAAAGGCACCTAGCTAGCTATGCTGTTTTTTTTTACCATTGCAAACATCCGTGTTTCTTTGGGCATATTTCACTCACTAGAAGACCAGGATCAGATAAAGAATCAAATTAATTCCCAGGATGCCACTAAGAGAAACAATGATCTCGACCCCTAATTAAAAAATACAAAATCCTCAAAATGGAGAGATCATTTGCACATCTTCTAAATGATGCAAAAGAAAAATAAATGTTAATGATTCATTGTTAGTTTGGGTGCCCCTTCATGAAGGTTCTGTTTAACCTTAAGTAAAGGTTACAGGGATGTTAGATAGATTTAAGATTGTAAGAGTATCCCCTTTGTTGTAGAAAAGGAGACATTCCATTAAGTATTTACATCATTGAATGAACTAGAAAATAACAAGGTGACTTTAAAGATACCAGGTACCAAATCTTTTGTGGGAAAGTGTCCTAATGACTCTAGCACACTTTACCACCTGATAGCCAATAAAATTTCTTGAGCTATTAGAAGAATCGTGCAATATTTTCCAAAGGTTGTCCTAATGACTGAGCAAGTCATGTGAGTTATTCTGAGACCTTGTTTCCCCACTTTACAATGAACTCGATATACTCTAAGATCTCTTCCAGCTATATGATCATAGATTTAAAGTTGAAAGAACCTTAGAGATTATCCAGTCCAACCCTTTCATTTTACAAGTGAGGAAACTGATTTCACCTAGGGAACAGTATTATAACTCAAATTCTCCTAGCTTTGACTAAACTTTTCCATTGTACCTTGCTACTAATGAATCGCATGATCTATCTTGTTATCCCATGATCATGCATTCATTCATTTAACAAATGTTTACCATGTATCTACTATTCACAAGGCCCTATGCTAGTTACTGTCAGGGATACCGAGATGAATAAGGAACCATAATAAATCATATTATTGCTTCATGGTCCCTGGCCTCATGGATCTCAAGGAGAAATGGGACAAAGAAATAAGAGCCAGCCTGGACCCTACTTATATAGCAGAGATGTCATGTTGAAGAACGGGTAGAATGCTCCCTTGGTGCTAAAATAATTATAATACTTTGCATTTATCTAATACTATACAGTTTGTAAAGTGCATTATCTCATTTGAACCTCATAACAAGCTCATCAAGTGGAGTTTACTATTATTCCAGGGAGCCTAGACCTTTGATGTCATCAGTGTAGGGAGCTGTTAGAAAGGAAATTCCCTGCATCTCTATTCAAATCAACTACTCAGCAGTTTATAACTTTTGAGGGTTTGCTAGGGCAAACCATTAGAGATATACTTGGAAGGGACCTCAGAGGTCATAAAATCCTTCATTTGATGAGGAAAATGAGATCCATGTTTCTTGCTCAAGATTACAACAGGTAGTAATTGTCAGATGTGGGATATGAACCTTAATCCTTTCACTAACAACCAGGTTCTCATTTCACTCTATTAGCCTGCCTCCTCAGGTCATGTTGCTGGTATGTGTCAGAGGCACGACTTGAACCTGGGTAATCCTGACTCTACAGCCAGTGCCCTATCTCCCATATCAGCTTGTCCTCTTATTTTACAGAGATTCATTCCCTGAACTTCTTTTCCCTGAACTTCTTCATCCACCTCCTTGCTAGTCCCAGTCTCATGCTGAAAAAACTCCTGCCTTGAGATTCTATGGTCCTGTTTAGAAACTCCCTCCCTAGGGCCCCCTAAAAGTAATGACTCCAGCAATGCTCACTTCATTCATAATGACATTTTTTCAAACCATTGACAGTCATCTCACTCTCATGTGAGTACCTTTCTCCCCTTTTAACTCCTTTTCAACTCAGCTTTCCAGGTCCTCTTTATCTGTTGTCTTCCCTCATTTAGAATGGATGCTTCTTCAGGTAATACATTATATTTTTTTCTCTTTATCTTTCTTTGTATTTCCGGTGCTTTGCACAATGTCTAACACACTCACTAGAAGCACTTCATATAATACTTTTATCTGTCTATAAGGAAACAGCATCAGAAAGGCCAAGGGACTTGCCCTAAGTTACATAGCAAATAAAATCAACAGTAAGATTTTTGACTGAAAGTCCAGTACTTTGTTCCATTATATCATGTATTGATTAGAAAGAACTAGAATGAAATACTACCCTTGACCCTTATTAACTATGTTACCAAGAATATGTCACTTATTGTTTCCAAACCCTGGGTCATCTGCCTGATCTGCTAAATTATAAAACATATGGAAACGGTATCACAGAAGGGTGTTCCCACAAAACAAGCATCATAGATCTTTCAATTATTGTCTCACATTTAATATTATAAGGACAAAAATATCTGGAGATTTATGAAATATCCATAGTCAGTCAACAAATATTATGAACTTGATATATATATATATATATATATATATATATATATATATATATATATATCAGGAACTGTGGTAAACTCTGGTTAATTTTTTAAAAAAATCAAAAGAGAGTCATAGGATCTTAAAATCTAATTGGGGAGAGTCCAACAACTATGTACAAATTCAAACAATTGAATACAGGATAAACTGGAGATAACTAACAAATGAAAGATAACTAGAATTGAGAAAGATTGGGGAAAGACTTCCTCTGGAAGGAATTTTAGCTGAGATTTGAAGGAAGTCAAGGAAATAAGGAGGCAAAGATAAGGAGGGAGAATATTCTATTCATGAAGGAAAGTCCATGAATTTTCCCAGAGTCAAAAGATGGAGGGTCTTTTTCAAAGAACAGCAAGAAGACCAGGTGGTTGAGTGAATAAGACTTAAGAATACTAGAAAAGGAGAGGGAGAAGGGTTATTAAGAGCTCTGAATGCAACGGAATCTTATATTTGATCCTTGAGGTGATTTGGTGGTTGAGCGGAGACCTGGTAAGACCTGTACTTTAGGAAGATCATTTTTAACAGCTGAGTGGAGGATGACAGAAATTTGTGACAGACAGACTAGCTGGATATTGCAGTACTCTAGGCATGACGTAATGAGGGACTACACCAGGTCCCTAAGAGTGTCAAAGGAAAGAAGGAGGTGAGTGAGAGATACAGACCTTGGTCTGTATTATCCAGATTGTTGGGGAGTATAGATGCATCATGTGAGAATTTTTTGAGAATGGGAAAGACATGAACATGTTTGTAGGAAGTAAGGAAGGTGTAGACAGTAGACAGGGAGAGACTGGAGATAAGTGCAGGTGGGGTTTATAAAGTAGGTGTTGGAGGAGACAAGAATGAATGTTTGTACAGGTAAAGGGGTTTGCTTGTATCAGGAGGATGGAAGTTCAAATCTAACCTCGGAAACTTACTAACTGGGTGGCCTTGGGTAAGTCACTTAACCCTGATTGTCTCACATCCAGGGCCATCTTCAGTTGTCTTGATTCATATCTGGCCACTGGATCTTAGATGGTTCTGAAGGAGAAAGTGAGGCTGGTGACTTGGCACAGCATCCCCTCACTAAAATCCAGTTCATGTTCTTATCATGGCATTATCTCTTCTGATGCCTTGGTCCTCTTCAAGAATGAAAGATAAACATTATTCTCCTCCTTATGCACATACTAAGCCTCCTACTAGCTACTTCACTATCTTTCCACTAGCAGATGAGGGAGGGAAAAGAGTAGAAACGAAATTACAATCAGTTCACATTGCATTTCATTTTGAGTCTGGACCAGAAGATAAATAAAAAAATGATAACTTAAGAATCAAGAATAGAAGTTAAAACTAAATGAGACCCTAGAAATTAGCAAGTCCAACTCCTCATTTTAGAAAGGAATACAGAAAACCACCAGGGAAAGAGATTTATGCAAGTTGACTTAAAAAGTCGATGGAAAAGCTAAATCTAAACCTGTATTTTCCTAATTCATAGTCCAGAGGTCCTTCTATAACACCTAAATGCTAAAATTGTTTGAACCATGAGAAGCTGAGAGTTGTTTGTACATTATTTTATTCTTCAAAATGAAAAAAGAACCCCCCTAAAGCAATTTTCCCAGGAAGCTCATTCCTGCCAGAGCAGTGGAAACACCCAGTTTCTGTGAGCCCCCCTCTACCATGAAAGGAATAAGATGTTGTAGCTTGAGGCTTTTCTAAACAAAGCCTGTCAAGTTTACATGATAAAATTCCTAGTAAGTCTGCTTTAACCCATAATTTTGGAGCCTATGTCTCTTACTCCAGAGAATTTAACATCTATTTGGCACAGACATGCCCAAGCAATAGCTGCACACCCCTCTCTCAAGGGCTGACAGACCCAAAAAAGAAAGAGATTTGGGGTGACATGACTTGGGGCAGAAGCAATGCATTGTGGGAAGAATGCTTCCTGCCACATCAATTTTCCAGGTAGCCCCTGGGCCAAGAGAAAGAATGTGAAACTCATCAGTTTGAGCAGCAGTAATGGCAGAAGACGTTAAGCTTAATTAAAGCAATAATCTGCCTTAAGTCATTCACTGTCAACTTAAAGAAAATGCTGAAAAATCCTATAGAAACTATATCAATGACATTGGTTGATGAGTCTGAGACAGAGTAACTAAAAAAAAAAAAACAAAAAAAAACAAGGACATTAAGGAATCACAGCTTACCCTGACCTGGGTTTATTGGATATAGCATAAACTCATGTTCCCAACCACAACTCAGATTAGTAATTCCAGAGTTCATCTACTTCTCCTCTTAGGATTCACGGAATAACTATGAGAGGCTAGGGAAATTTTCTAATACTACCACTTGCAATTAAAAAATCTCCATATCAACTAACCAATTAGTTGATAAGGCAACTAGATAATATTGCGAAGAGAGTGCTAGAATTGGAGTTGGGAAGATATGAATTTAAATGTACCTCAAAAAGTTGTTTCATGATTCTGGGCAAGTCACTAACACTGTCTGACTCAGTTTCTTCATCTGTAGAATGGTGGTTTATAATGCGACCTAATTTCCAGGGCTGCTGTGAGGATAAATGATATAATATTTATAAAGAGCTTTGTTAAACTTAAAGTACTATATGAATACTAATAAATATTATTATTAGCATCAATATGCTTTTATAAAGGGATATTGACTGAAAAGATCTTGGAAGAATTGAAGTGTGAGAACCTGCCATACTGTTAGTATATTTTCCTCTCTAAACACTAATCAGCCCTACAATGAACTTAAATTTAATGTTGCTACAAAACATTTCTCCTACTGAGTTTACTTCTGGGTTAGTCACTCCCTTACTTGCAGGACATGGTTTTTCTGTTCCCAGGTCAATTCACTGAGAAAAGCAGATCAGGGCTGATTTCTCCTTAAACTCAGCTACCGATACTACTGACTTCAATTGCTAAGGGAATCTTTTTACATGGTTTTCCTGACATTTTGAAACTCCTAAGGTCATAATCTAAGATAAGTAAAGAAGAAACATACAATAGATGAAGTAGTGTGGACATTTGTTCACAATCACATGGCAACCAGATTGAGAGAGGAAGCCTGGGCCCTTTCCCCATTCAAAAGCTCATAACAGTTCTTCCTCCCACCACAAATACCTCTAGAAAAGAGAGGGAGAGAGAATGACTTCATCTTTTATATGTATACTTATCACTAACTTAACTTTTCTCCACTACCAAGAGGAAAAAGAGAATACCTCAGAATTAGGGAGCATGCAGTCATTTATAGAAAGCTGAGCTAAATGACTGGAAGACCTGGGTTTGAATCCTACCTTTGACACATACTGGCTATGTAGCCAGGTCAAGTCATTCAACCTTTCAGTGTTCTAGAAACCTCCATATTAGCTTGGAAGTAGTCAAAGAACATTGCATATACTCTAAGGACCACATACACATTGAAACTTTGATTTAGTGTGATATAATGGAAATCATTCAATACAATGGAGGTCCTAGATCTGAAGTCAAAGAAAGGATTTGGTATGTGTTCAAATCCTCATTTCTTCTACTTATTGTGTGATATGGGGTAAGTTATTTAGCATCTTTAAGGTAAGGAGATTGGACTAAGCTATTATACAGTAAATATTTGAGGCAAGATTTGAATCCAAATCTCATTGAATAATATTCTTTCCTCTGTGGCACACAGCTGACCTAGAAAGGCAAAAATGAAAAAAAAAGCTTTGGATATCCATCAAGTCAAGTCAGGAAGCATTTATTAAGCACTATGTGCAAGGCATTATGCTGACAATGATCCATCTATTTTTCAAGGACAGAACTATAGCAAATTGGACATGGTCAGTACAAAGATGATGTATTTATGGGTCTACATGCATATTTATGAGGAACAAATAGAGTAATTATATATTCACTGCCTGTTTCTCTCCTATTTCTGATCTGTTTCTCTTTTTAAAACATTTCTGCAAGTCTGATCCAGGGACAGTGGTTTTGAGTGTAATGTTTATCTACATATCAAAATAACATTTCTATTCTGTCTAAGAAGTTGTCACTTAGTTCAATGTGCTAAGGACTCAAAAGCAAGAGATGTCCTCTGGGTCAGTTATGTGAGGCTCTAATTACTCCACTAGGGAAAACAAAATTAAAAGATATTTTTCTAATACAAGCGGAATCTCTGATCTCCAAGGAGTATCACAAGAATACAAAATAGTGGTTATTAAGAAAAATGAGTAAAAGGATGTTAGTGACTCAGTACAAATCTATCCTTTTTATTAGAAAAACTCCACATACATATTTCTATATTTGGTTCAGACCTGTGATTTAATCAGTGTAGGGAATCACCAGTGGGAACATTATATCTTTCAATGGTTGGCAGATAATTTTCCATGTAGAGTCTTAGTTGCCTGGAGGCCTTCAGAAGTCAAGTGACATACAATGTAAGAGTCACATAGTCAAAATGTGAAGAAGTGGGAATTAAAGCTACTCCTTTCTAACTGATAGGTTAGCGCTCCAGGCACATTAAATGCCAGTTTTTCATATATGCATGTAGATCTCATGTGTATGTAAAGGAATGAAAAAAAAGCTTTCATTAAGCACTTACCATGTGCAAGCTCTATGCTGAACTAGGAATATAAATAGGAAAACATGAGAGTCATTGCTTTCAAGTATCTTATATTATAATGAGGGAGAAAATATACAGCTGTCTTAGCTATAAGAAAGATGGAAAGGCCCCCCCCCCCCGGCCCATAAGGTACAGCAGAAAAGTATGTGTTTGCATGAAATATATATATATATATATATATATATATATATATATATATATATATATATATCCAAGGTTTATTTTATACACAAACAGGAGCATATGGAAGCTATAGTAAACCATTAATATGTTAGAGTAATATATTACTAATTGATAAATATAAACTTTCCTGACTTGAGATCTTTGTTTTTATTGAATCAATGTATAAGTAATGGTTATGTTATAATAATGTTTATGTTATATAATTATATATTATGTTGATTTTATTTTATATAGGTATATATTATATTTCATATATTAATATTACAATAAAGAAGGGAACTGGAGAGAACATAAATTATAATCCAAAATCAAGAAAGTTTTTTAAAGAGGTCATTTATAGAAAGCTAGCCTTAGAGGCTGGAACACCTAGATTCAGGTCCTCTCTTTGACATGTCTTGCCATGTAGTCATAGACAAATAATTCAAACTTTTGGGGTTCTAGAAAATTCTCTAAGAAGAGAAAGTGACACCTTGGTTTGGAGAGTTTTACCTATCATGTAGTTCTCTATATCAATGAAATCACAGCCCATTTCTATACTTATAGAAGAAGGTATATAGTCTGCATATGAGTTATTAATATCATATAATATGCATATCTTTGTTCAGGTGAGAAGTGAAGTGGTGAGTGCATCAATTTCTCTCTGAGGAAGAACTCAAGTTACCTGTAGCACTCTCTTTAAAGGTCACAATTTGTGAGTTATGAGATTTAATAGTAAAAAATTTTCTTGCAGCATTTTTTAAATATGTTGCAGGACTGGGAACAAAATATTTCATTTTAATCCATTAACAAACATTTACTGAAGATACTTTCAGTTTGAATCCTAGATGTTCCACTCATGTATACCTGTATGACATTGGGTAAGTCATTTCCTATTTGGAGGCCTCCATTTCTTTGTCTGTAAAATAAGGTATTTGGACACCTAGCCTCTTTGAGTTCCCTTCTAGCCCTAAATATACGATTCTAAAATTTATATTCTCAGACTCTCGCAATGCTTACTCAGTCCTACTTCAAATATGTACAAATCACTAAGAACAAGCAATAATTTTGATATGTTCCATTTTGTTTCAGCAATGTGTAGGCTTCTACTGACATTAGGATGATTCAAAACGTCTGATTTTGAATAGATAAAACAAGGCTCATCTGGTTTTTTTCATCTTTAATTAATTATCTGTCAGTAGAAGTACCAGATTTTGTGCCATACACACATATTTAAATTCTCTGTTGTTTGTGTTTTCAATTCTGTGGTTTTAAGAATTGATAGACAAACATCATGGTACTTAAGCAGCATACTTCAGTGACTGTTAGAAATATTATAGCAGATATTCCTTGCACTTAACACTCCATCTCCTAACTTCTGTGCTTCATTGACTGTGCCCATACTTAGAATTCTCTCCTTTCTTATTTCCACCTTCTGTACATTCCTTCCCTCAAATTCCAGTTAAGATTCTACCTTCTGTAAGAAATCTTTCTCAGTTTCTTAATACTAATGCCTTTTCTGTGATTATCTCCATTTTATCATGAATATATCTTGTAGTACAAAACTGTTTATATTTCCTAATCCCATTAGAAGATGAATTTCCCACAGTAAGCACTTAATAAATTCTCCAAGACCTGTAATACATGGTATTATAGGAAAGTCAAAGAATTTCAGTGATAATTCAACCTTACAATGAAATATGACCGACTGTACCAAAATGAAAAGGAAAGTATGGTTGAAAATGAAAAATAATGTCAAGAACTAACCAAACAACTTAATTAATACTCAGAAAAATAAGCAAAGATCTTCTGAGGAATCTGGTAGGTGGAAGGATTGGTATTACTTCCTATGTAGGCTTCCTTCTAGAATTTGAAGGAACAAGTAAGGAGTCTAGTAAAAAAATACTGTCATTACAATGAAGAAAAATTCTTATCATGGATAAACAGTATAAATACTGGAGTCATAAAAATAGGAAAGAGATCATTTTTACTGATGAAACTTACTTTGTCATAAGAAATTATAAAAAAAATTGTTAGAAGAGGTCCAAGTGAGTTTGTAAGATCTGGACTTCTTCAAAGCAAAGTCAAATATCCATTCAAAAAAAAAGGTTGGGGTGATTTTTTTCACTTCCAGTAAACCCATAAATCTCCCTGTTTTGATATGGTTACAAACAGAATTGTTTCAGAATTGTAGAAATTTCCAATTGGAGATGGAATACTACAGTGCAATATTGCAGCATATATTCTATGTCATAAAAAATTAATAAATGTATTCAAGAGACAGAGATAATCCTGTTTCAATGACTGGGATTATATACATACATAATTATTGTCCCAAGTAATTTGCACACTACTTTATGGTTAAGGTACTGGATTAAGCATACAAGACAAATAAGGGCAAATATCCTGAAAAAGGAGTAATTGAAACAGGAAATGTGGTTTGATTACTAAAACAAATAGCTCTTGAGATGTCCAAGTCAACCAATGAGAGCAAACATAGTGATAGGAATAAGTGTCTTGGGTACTTGTATACCTAGCTAGATGTATACAGTTTAAGAAGATGATAATAACAATAATAAACTTGTATTAAGTATCTTACCATGCACAGAGTTCTTTGCTAGGTACTAGGGGAGATGCAAAATTAGAATAAGATGAAAGTCTTGCCCTCATATAGCTTCCAGTCAATAAGGTGAAGTCATCTACATAGATAACTATAATATGAAATATTATGAAAAAAACATAAAAACAAAGGGTGAGTTGGGTTTGAGGGAAAGCCAAAGGGAATGAACAGTAGAAAGAAGACAGTTTCCAGTTAGACTGGACAGATATATGAAAGATAGAGTCAACTAAAAGAAGTGACTATGTCTTTAAACATATGCTGAAAATCATCCCCCAGGTGCTGTAGGACCCCTGATGAAAGGTGCTGTAGACCTGCTGCATCCTGCAGAAGCATTCTGGAGATGAAGATATAAACAAGAGAGAGGAAAAGAGGGGCCATGGACATACAATGAGATGGGGGGGGCAGACTCTAGAAGGAAACAGGCAGTGTCTCCTTCACCAAGGTCATCTACTCTGCTCCCATTTCTGGAACTCTAAATTTGAGGCTGTGAATTTTATCCAGGAAGTGTGCCTGAACCTCTGAAGAGAATGAAAATGGGGTTCACTCTAACAGGGTAAGTGAAGACCTTGCAAAAGGAGTTCAGGTGTCTGTTTTCTTTCTGCTCTTTATTTCATTTAATAAACCTGTTCTATTATTACTGTCTTTGTTTGTCCCTATACTTATAAGGGAAGAAGAGTGCTTTGAGGTGTCCTTTCCTCAAATAATAATAATAATAATAATAATAATAATAATAATAATAATAATAATAACTAGAAATTATGTAGTATTTTTTAAGTTTTGCAAAGCACTTTAAAAGAACTTCATTTGAGCTTCATTGTAATCCTTGAGAATAGGTACGATTATTATCTGTATTTTACAGATGAGCATTCTGAGGCAGACAGCAGTTAAATGACTTGCAAAGAGTCACACAGTTAATATGGATTTTAGGTCACATTCAAACTCAGGTCTTCCCAAATCCAGATCCAGCACTTTATCCACTTCCTCACCTAGAAACTTCAACCAGATACTAATGTTCCCTTGGGGAAGTATGAGCAAGAACAAAAAATGAGAAGGATCTCTAAGATTGAACCCAATCTGACTATCTGAAATCAAGGTCAGACACAACCATCATCAAAATGTTATAATGCATTTCCACATCCATTCTCTCATTTCACCCTCATATTACCCCTCTAAGGGAGAGAGGGCAGAGGTTAATATTCTTATTCAATAGCTAACAATATATAATCCTTTAAGGTTTATAAAATAATATATATGTAGATATGGATGTATTTGTGTGTTAAACCATTTGATCCTCACAGCAACCCTTTGATGCTCTTATTATGCCCATTTTTTCAAATGAGGAAAGTGAGTCTTAAAAAGGTAAAGTGACTTGCCCAGAATATACAGTTAGTAAATACTGATTGCAAGATTCAAACTCAGACTCCAAAGTTAGCCATCTATTGTCCCTATCTATATCAAGTGGCATATGAGACCTGTGAGATTAATTCTGTGAGATTAATGTAATGTATTAGAATCCCAGAATTCCCAGAATTTCAGATTTGGAAGAAAACTCATTAACCATCTAATCTAATTCCTTATCCCAAAGAAATTCCCTCTATGATGTAATAATTTGTTTGTCTAGCTTCTGCTCACAGAATTTCCTTGAGAATTAACCCATGATCTACCCAAAAAGCCTTTCCCCCCCCTTTCCAATAGCTCTAATTGCTAAAAGGTTTCTTACTAACAGCAAGATTAAATTATTCTATTATGTCATGGAAATGCTTGTTTTATTCCATAGATTAAAGATAAATAATTTTTTAAAAAAATACTTCATAACTTGCAGCATTGCTCCTTTATTTATCACAGCCAAATAAAACAAATCTGTTCCTTTTTCTACATGACAGCCTTTCAAATACCCAAATGCACCTATCAAGTAGCCTGAGTCTTCTTTCCTCCAGGCTAAACCTACTCTTTTGAACTGTCCTTATACAGCCAGGATTCAAGGCCCTGTGTTGTCCTGATTACCATCCTCTGGATGCTCTCCAACTTTTCTAAGGTATTCCTAAATTTTGGCTCCTAAAATTAAATATAGTTATGACATGTTCACTGTCATACAAAGATGGAAAAAGACTTTAAACTATGATTCTTTACTCTGTTTCATTTTATTTATTTCATAAGAGATTGTAACATGATAGTTATAGTCACATTTTACTATGTATCATATTTCTTTGGGTTCATTGTATATTCTTCCTAACAGATTTTATGCTCCTTGAGGACAGAGATTATAATTTTTCATGTATGCATTTCCAATGTATTTCATATCACAATTTTATTCCTTGTTTCCTTGCTCTAACAAGCTTTCTACAAGATCACTTTCTTAATTTCCACAGCTATGAGCGATTCCTTCTAAAATTATCCTATGGTATTAAATTTTATGATATTCTGTACTATGTATATCTTATACTATTAAAATGATTTTGTACAAATATGCACATTGGCATATATATGCACAACTACTCATTCTATACATAAGATTATATAAAAGTATGTACACAAATTGTATAAACATATATCCTTATATATTATACACGTGTATGTATATATGTACATAAATTTAAGGATATTTTGCATATATACATACATCTGTTGTTTTCAGTCATGTCCAACTCACCATGACCCTATTTGGAATTTTCTTGACACAAATCCTGAAGTAGTTTACTATTTCCTTCTCTAATGTATACTTATGCATAAGTATATGCACATATAGACATAAATTAATATGTATACAAGTATACCAGTTTACATATATATATACAGATATATACATATATTTACATATATGAGTATATACATTTATATACAAAATAAATGAAAGAACAAGAAAGACTTCTTTCAATGTATATGCATAGCTATGTGAGTGCCTGTGTGTGTGCATAGTTTCCCCCAATAGAATGTAAACTCTTTGAAAATAGAGACTGCTGTTTCTTGTCATTGTATACTCAGTCTCTAACATTTGGCAAGCACTTAATAGATGGCTCTTGATTGATTGATTAGATATCTAATCCAACCCCATTATTTTACAAATGAAGAAACTGAAACCTGGAGATATCAAATGACTTGTCCAAAGTGTCCAAGGAAGTGAGTGGCAGTCACACACACACACACATATAGTAACTGATGGAATGTGGATTCAGATCTCTTCAATTCTAAATTCAGTATTCTTTCTACTATCCCATTTTAACTTTTGTGTCTATGGGAGGAGGTTAGGGAGGAAGCAGAAAGAACAGAATTGTGATTTAACTGGTATAGACCTAAAGATTTTCGCAGAACACTGAAAAGGGGGTCTCTCTCTCTCTTTCTCTCTCTCTCTCTCTCTCTCTCTCTCTCTCTCTCTCTCTCTCTCTCTCTCTCTCTCCCCTCCACACACACACACACACACACACACACACACAAACACCTTGAGCCCAAATTTTCTCAACTCTGAACTTTCTATCTCCAACATCACACTGCCTTTTCTATATTAATCTTTTCAGATTCAACATTTAATGATTCTAGATTATAAGCTCCCTAAGAAAAAGGACCCCAACTCAGTCCCAGCTACAACAAGATTTCAAAACCAATATGTGGCAAGTCAGTTTTAAGTCAATCATAATTTGCTCCTCCTCATTGCTGAATTCAACACCTAGGGCTCAAAGGTTAAAATGTCCTCAGTGAAGTCTCATCATTCCCTTTTGGACCAGTATCCCATTCTTAGCAAGATAATCTCGTGGCCTCTACAAAAAAAAATTAAAATCAAGGACTAACTATTCCTTACAATGTTCTTTCCGTGAGAGATCTCTTTTGGAAACATCTCAGCTAATTACAACTTTGCCTCAGAGTTGTGATTCATGGAGTTATGTGAGCCTTGGAGGTAGCTGGTCTATCTTGTTATTTTAACCTACTTTTAATCGATCAAAAACCCCACCCAAAGTCACAACTCTCAGCATGAGAAGCTGTATCAATGCCAAAAGAGGTATCCCTGACTACTCAAACAAAGCATAAATTACCGGTGAAATATTGAGCCCTCAGGCTAGAAGAGAAAGGGAGAGAAGGTGTGGGCCAATGAGGAACGAGATTCTGAAGAAATACAAATTATTTGGGGAAGAGATGTGTTATGGCAGAAAACAGACAAGATGAAACTTCTTTTCTCAAGGTCATTTTCAGTCACAAAGTCCCTAAAAGTTTCTTAAAAGTACATAACAATCATGAACAAAACATAGTTCCTGAAGAAATAGCATTAGCATGGACACAAGACTGGTCTGGTAAATGAATTGACTAGTTGTCAAGCTGTCATTCCATGAATTTTAGCCTTTTGTATCTTCACATACTTACCTTTCTGTGTCCCATTTCCCCAGTGCCTTACATCTGACTCACAAGTATGAGTCTATCTCATGCTCAGAACTCTCTATGCTCAGAGTTCTGAAGTAAAAAAAAAGATTTTCCATGACTAATTTAAATACTGCTGTTCCAACAGCAATCCCTCAGTACAGACATAGAAGAAAACAACTCTCCATTACAAGTAGCTTAGTGGTAACAGATCTTATCCTATATTACTAAATATAAAACTAAAAATAATTTGATATAAATTAAAAATTAGAGAGATTGATCAGTAGAACATTTTAATATACAGAAACAAATGAGTGCAATACTCTAGTGCTCAATAAATCCAAAGAGTAAGGACAGAGCTTAGATGGCAGTAAGATAGAAAGCAATGAACTAAGTTCCCCTCCACAAGCTCCTCTGAAGAAATCTGTTAAATGAACCAGATAAAATACTTATGCAAAAATCCAGAGTCATTTGTACCACCCAAATCAACAAAGGGAGATAGACAGAGACATCTGTGGACACTAGGAATGTATAAGGTCAAGAACATGCTGCATGCAAATTACTCTAGCACACCGAGCAAGAGGAGGACACAGACCCACATCATTTCACTGTAATAGGGACAAGATGAGAACTGACAGTTTTTTGGTCCACTACCCAGTTTCAGGTCATAGATCCAGTGAAGACTAAAAAGGTAATCTACACAAGGGGGTAATATTGCCAAGTAGGAAGACCTTGAGCTGAGGAAGAAGTACAGAAACCAACAATAATAGTAGTGTGACTCAGACCTCAAAGTCTGAGCATAGTCTTACTTCCAGCATCTAGTCCAGTCTACAGAAGATCATTCAAGGAAGAAATCCCAGACAAAAAAAAAAGTTTAAAATTTTGCCATTGAACCAACAGAGCTTTCCCACCAGCTGATAGGGTGGAGTTCAGCTTCAATCTACTATTAAACAAACATGAAACCAGATCAGGAAGTAAGCAAGCTCTGACCAGGGGGCTGCAATAAGATTCTGTCCTGGATCAAAACAGTTTAGGAGTTCTGAAAACTTGCAAGTCCCTAGCCTATCCCTGAAATCTACATAATTACTCAATGTCACTAAGAAAACAGCAACAATACCAGCCCAGACCTACTCTGGTAGACCCAGAGTCCAGTCCTAACATGAAGTCTGAAGCCAGAAAGTAGAGAATAGGTAAACCAAAAAAGAATTCCATCATAATAAGTTATTATGGTGGTAAAGGATGTTCATTCAAGACACAAACACAGAAGAAAATAACTCAAACACGTATACAAGAAAAGCCTCAGAGAAAAACACACAGCTTAAGGACAAACTTAACTACAATTTCTAGAAGAGATAAAAGAAAAGTTTAAAAGAAAAAAGGTTTTATAAATAGAATGAAATGCTTAATATGAAAAATGCAAAAGAAATGAGAGCAATGGAAGAAAGATTTGGAAAGAGAACAGCTTGAAATATGAGGTACTAAACCTTGTGCAAGCAACAAACTCCCTGAAAATTAGAATGGACCAAATAGAAGCCCATGATTCCATGCAACAGCGAGAAATATTAAAACAAAGTCAAAGGGCTGGAATAGATAGATGGATAGACAGACAAACAAATATATATGTGCCAATATATTTTCTTATAGGAAAAGTTAAAGACCTGAAAAGTAAATTGTAAGAAAAAATTTTAAAAATCAATGTGTCATTAATAAAAAAAAAACTTAAGACACTTTTTTTTCAATAAATCTTTTCTTAAAAATGCCTAGATCTCTTAGGATCAAAGGGTAATATAAGAATAAATATGAAAGAGACCCTAGAATGAAAATTTCCAGGAATAGAATAGCCAGAACCCAGAATTTCCAGATCAAAGGGAAAGTGCCAAAAATAGCCAGAAAGAAAGAATTCAAATACCAAGGAACTTCCATTTGGATCACACCTGATTTAGCAACCACTAATATGAAGAAGCATAGAACACGAATTATGATATTCAAGAAGGCAAAGAACATGAAGAATTTACCCCCCCCCCCAAAAAAAAAACTGAGTATCACCCCATAGAGAGAAAATGGTCCTGTAATGAAACAGAGCTTTGGAGAAATTTTGAAGTAAAAACACAGGAGTGTTTTTTAAAGGTAACACTATGGGAGCTCCAGGCCCGGCGCGCCTGCTATGGAGGAGATTGGCATCCTGGTGGAGAAGGCTCAGGATGAGCTGCCGGCCCTGTCCGTGTCCCGGCCGCAGACCGGCCTGTCCTTCCTGGGGCCGGAGCCCGAGGACCTGGAGGACCTGTACAGCCGCTACAAGAAGCTGCAGCAGGAGCTGGAGTTCCTGGAGGTGCAGAAGGAGTACATCAAGGACGAGCAGAAGAACCTGAAGGAGTTCCTGCACACGCAGGAGGAGGTGAAGCGCATCCAGAGCATCCCCCTGGTCATTGGGCATTTCCTGGAGGCCGTGGACCAGAACACAGCCATCGTGGGCTCCACCACGGGCTCCAACTACTACGTCCGGATCCTCAGCACCATCGACAGGGAGCTGCTGAAGCCCAATGCCTCGGTGGCCCTCCACAAGCACAGCAACGCTCTGGTGGACGTTCTGCCCCTGGAGGCCGACAGCCGCATCATGATGCTGACCTCGGACCAGAAGCCCGACGTCATGTACGCAGACATCGGAGGCATGGACATCCAGAAGCAGGAGGTGAGGGAGTCTGTGGAACTCCCGCTGACCCACTTTGAGCTCTATAAGCAGATTGGAATTGATCCACCTCGAGGGGTCCTCATGTATGGCCCCCCAGGCTGTGGGAAGACTATGTTGGCAAAGGCTGTCACCCACCACACAACAGCTGCATTTATTAGGGTTGTGGGTTCAGAATTTGTGCAGAAGTACCTAGGTGAGGGACCTCGAATGGTCCGGGATGTTTTCCGCTTGGCCAAAAAGAATGCACCTGCTATCATTTTCATTGATGAGATCGATGCCATTGCCACCAAGCGATTTGATGCCCAAACTGGGGCTGACCGGGAGGTTCAGAGAATCCTGCTTGAACTTTTAAATCAGATGGATGGATTTGACCAGAATGTCAATGTCAAGGTAATCATGGCCACAAACCGGGCAGACACTCTGGATCCTGCTCTACTCCGACCTGGCCGGCTTGACCATAAGATTGAGTTTCCCTTGCCTGACCGCCGACAGAAAAGATTAATTTTTTCTACTATCACCAGCAAGATGAACCTCTCAGAGGAGGTCGATCTGGAAGATTATGTTGCCCTCCCAGATAAGATTTCTGGAGCTGATATTAATTCTATCTGTCAGGAGGATGGAATGTTAGCCATTCGTGAAAATCGGTACATCGTCCTGGCCAAAGATTTTGAGAAGGCATACAAAACAGTCATTAAGAAGGATGAACAGGAACATGAGTTCTACAAGTGATCCCTGACTAAGTCCAGGGCCTTCCCTCATTTTACTTTTCCCAGATACCCCTACAGTTCTGGGGCCAGTCCCCTTCTTTCTTCATATATGGAATTGTTTTCTTCAATAAATTTACAAGATTGAACCCCCCCCCAAAAAAAGGTAACACTATGAACAATGATAAAAGACTAAACAAGAATAAGCTTCTTACACTGAAATATAGGGATATGTGACATGTGTCCCCTTTGAACCCTATCATCATCAGGATTTATAGAGAGAGTTCCATTATTCAAGGTCTAGGAGTGGTTCTGCCTTGATGATCTTAAGAATAGAAAAGAGAGGGGGATACCTTGGGGTGGGCAAAAAAAGGGAAAGGTAAATTAAGAAAAGATATTTTATATAATTAGGGTGTACAAGTAGATATCTATACAAACAAGGAGAAGCAGGTGGGAAGAGAAGCTAACAAATGAACTTTATTTTCACTTGACCTGGGCAAAAGAAGGAAAATATGCAACCATAGTTGAATACAGAAATACATTTCAATCAACAAGGAAACAGGAGGGAAAGCAGGAAAGAATTAGAGAGAGGTCAGATTAAGGAAGGGATTAAACCTAAACAAAACAAATTCTAAGGATATACACAAATATTTCTCTTTTTGAGTTGGTAAAGAATGGGAATTTAAGAGGGTAGCATCTGTAAAACAAGCTGGAGAAGGAAATGGTGAACAACTCCAATATCTTTGCCAAGAAAATCCCTGATGGAGACAATGAAGAGTTAAACAGAGTTGAAACAACTAAACAATAAATTTTCTTTTAAATGATTCAGACTTTGAATAAGAGACATCATCAGTATCAGCATCATAGCCCTTATATAATGCCTCTTATGTACCCAGCTCCATGCCAAGTGCTTTTAAAAGAATTATTTCATTTGATCTTTATAACAAAAATTCTCTAAAGTAGTAGCTATTATTAATCTCTATTTTACAGTTGATTAAACTGAGGCAAGCAGATGCTAAGTGACTTCTCCAAGGACACATAGCTACTAGGTGTTTGAGGTCAAATTTGAACTCAGCTCTTCCTGATTCCAGGCCTAGAACTCTATCTATTGATAATCTAGGTTTATTGTTCTACAATGGATTCCAGGAATTCTAAAGTTTTGATGTTGACTATATGATGTCTCTGTTAACTTATTTTCAAAACTGTGCTCATCTTTCTGTTAAGGTGAGATCAAGTTGATGTCTGAGAGGAAACCAACCTTATGAGCAATTCATGTACCACTATGAATCATCTGAGTCAATAATTAACTATATATCTTATCTTGTCCCATTTCTTTCTAGCTTTGTAGAGAAGCTAGTTTTAGTCATCTTTGACAGAATTATTCTTATATTCCCTAGATTAGCAGACCAAAGTTTTTTTTCTCATTTTTCTGATTTTTCTTGAAACCATATAGAAATGACTAAAAAATTTCCACATATTTCTTCTTTAATTATTACCTCTTAAGTCCTTGTTCTTTACTTCTCAACCCTTCTATAGGCAAGTTTTCAATTGATGTTGAATTGCCTATTTTGGTCTTTGAGCAGCTTTGTTTCCTTGCATTACTTTAACCTCTCAAACTTCGTTTTCAATTAATGAATAATCAAATCTCAAATTTATGATACCTGTTTTTGTTGCTTTTAATTGAGCAGTAATTTAAATTTCCAATATTTAATGCCATCTAATATTGATGGAACCTTTTACTTCCTTTCTCCATATTTTTCATGATTCTCAAAAGTTGCTTCTGCCAACATGGTGTTTGATTCTGCTACTTAGGGAGACCCTTGATAACTTTACCTTTCTTCCAAAGGTTATTATCATTGCAATGGCTGCCAAATGCACTGCTGAATGAAGATCCTAAAATGTTTTTACATTTACTTATGGAAGAACGTATTCATCCATGGTGTTTTGCAGAAGCCAGGTTTTTCTAATTTCTCTATTTAGTTTTATCTGGTAGGCTATTTGAATTTATGGCATTAAAATAAAAAAAAGATATTTTCAAAGTTCTATCGAAGTAGGTTGGGTGCTTTTTCAAAATCAGTTGAAACACCAAATATTTTCATCATTCAGTTTATCATCAGATACAATTTCTGAAGTTTGCATTAATTGCTATTATTCAGTGACATCAGTTTCTCCAACTTTTCCTTCTTCAAATCTTTAGTAGCTTCTTGACTTCATCATTTATTTTGACTAATCCAGGTTTAGGGATTTTTTTTAGAGATTTTTAAATTGTGTTTGTGTGTGTGTGTGTGTGTGTGTGTGTGTGTGTGTGTGTGCGTGCGCGCACACATGTGTATGTATTTTAGACCTGTCCTGTTTTGGTTAGCAATATTTTATTGTATGATTTGAAGCTGAGGAAACTGTTGACATAAACAGCATAAAGTCCTTACCTATAACTGTTGAAATCTGTTTCCAATTTTCTTGTAACAGTGGTACCTAATGAAAGTATTTATGTCTTGAATGCCCTCTTTTTTTCATTTTCAGCAACTAAAGTATTAGAGTTTTAATCTGCTCTGTTATATCCCCTTTTCCCATGGTATCAGAAAAGACAGATCATCATTTTTCCCACTATCCTCCATGCCAAGCTGTGTATCATTCAAGTAGGATTAACATACAATCTGATTCCTTCCTATCTTTTCTTTGGCATCTAAGTGTGGTTACCATATATTGATCATAGTGCTAAACCAGTCACTGTCATTTGTGAACCCAATCCACCAGCATTTCAGAGACTCTCCTATACCTGTACAACATTTCAATGACTTAGGAGGCCTATAAAGTCCATACTATACATCATTCTGATTAATATTACCTTTATTCCCCTTCACCTTAATGGAATGTGAATGAAATGTCTTTGAGGAAGTTTTCAACATTTGCAGTTATAATAAAAATATCAATATAATTTTGTCCACTGTCCTTTGAGGTTGATATGTCTGTAGACATTATTCTCCTCATTGGTCTTTCTCTGAGTGACCAAGATTTTTCTCTACTCCTCTTACTTATAGGAAATTGGGAAAGTATTTTTTAACTCAGTATTTAAAAGACTATCTTTTCAGGTTGTTACTGACCAAAACTTTGGAAAATACAAGGAAAGGTCCAAGGCTCAGAGTGAATGATGTGATGATCTGAGAAACAAAACACAACTGCTTTTGCTTCATGCTTTGCTCTCCTACAGATTATAATGAGTAGAACAAATAAATTTTAGTGGCGTTTGAAACCCAAGAAAGATGTGAGAGATATTTCTCTCTATTGAGCTAAGGTAACTATTTGTTTCAGTCACATATAAAAAAGTAGGGTAAAAGATTAGGCTAATGTAAAGTGACTATCCTGTACAATTATTAATTTTTTAAATGTGCCATTGACATATTTTATAGGATGCTCTTAGAATATAAAGTTGGAAAAAATACGATAAGATCATCTAGTCAACCTACATGGAGAGGCAAAATGAGATCATTTAAAGACTATTAATTGGGAGATAAAAGGGTGAGTAGGGGAAGGAAAGAGAGGGAAGATTTTCTTATTGATGATCTTTATTCCTTTTTTCTTTCTGTGCCCCTAAAAATACTCACTACAGCACTTCACCTCCCATGAAATGAATTATTATACATTTATATTTGTCCATTGTAAACTTTAGTTGTCTTTAATTATCATGACTATTTTAGGGGATTTTGTTGCTATGGTTACCTATCAAATATAAACAGTTATCACTTGTATCTTTTAAATAAAATATTCCAAAAAATACCCTGCAGGCTCTAGCGATGGAAACTCAAATATCAAGAATGTTCAGGTAACACATTTTAAAAAAATTTGTCACATGAAACTATAGTACTTTCCCTAATATCAATAAAGTATGATAATTGGTAATGTTATGAATAATTACAAAGGAAATTTAGTTCTTTTCTAGAGATGACCTTTCATGAGAGTACCAGATCTTCCAAGAGTCAGGATTTGATCTGGAGAGAAGTTGAGGGCATATAAAAAAAATTGGTGATGGTATTAACTCTGAGTCCACTTGGTCAGGTGAGAGATAAAAGACAGAAGATCTTGGTCTTTTTTGGAAATTAAACTCCTTGGGGGAAAAAAAAACCTATGCATATTAAATCAACTTCCTCTCCTTCTACTCTCATCTGAATGCATAGTAATCTGACTTCTGTCCCCAAATGTTATCAGATTTAATGGTGTTTTTGAAATCATAATCCTCCTTGATCCAATACTGTTTTATACATTTGTTACTGTTGTATCACCTGTCCTCCTGACACTCTCTACTCTCTGGGTTTTCACAACCCTTTCTTGGTTCTCCTACCTATCTGGCTATTCTTTCTCAGTTTTCTTCAGTAATTATTTATACATGTCACACCCACTAGCCAAAAAAGACTCCAAGGTTCTGTTCTAGTCTTCTCTTCTTCCTCTATACTATTTTGCCAGGTAATTTCATCAGTTCCCAGGAATTCAATTATCCCTCCTATCTATTTATCCAACTTTCATCCTGACCTCTAGTTTCACATCACCAGCTATGGAATATATTGAAGTTTATGTTCCATAGTCATCATAACTTATTTTCAAAATTGTGCTCTTTATCTTTCCCCAAAATCTTTTTTCTACAAATTCCCTATTATTGTCAAGGACCCCACAAACATCACAGCCATCACAGATTCAAAGTCTCAGTTTTATCCTCATTTATCAATTGAATTCATTTCCCAAAGATTCAACCTGTTGTCAAATCTTGTTGCTTCTACCTTCACAATATCTATTATATTCACTCTTGTCTCTACTAAAACAACCATAAGTATAATTAATTACTTTATCCTGGACTATTGTATTAACCTAACTCCTCTTCATTACCTAGATCCTTTCTTCCTTTTTAGTATTCTTAAATTTTATTTTCCTTGATGTTCTCTACATCTCAGAAACTTTAGCCTACCTGAATTTTCTTGAACCCCAGATTCAATCTTCTGACTCCACATCTTTTCATGTTTGCCAAACCTCCAATCCTTGAATTCCCTGACTTTCTTTACATCTCTGTTTAATTCCCTATTCCATGAGATTTTTCTGCAACCTCATCAGCTATTCCCCTATAAAGATGCCTCCCACTGATTCACTATGCATCATGTACCTGCTGTATTTGATTCCCACCTTTAGAGTGTAAATTCCTTGAGGAAAAGAACTACCATTTTTTTCCTTTTTCTGTATCCTATCACTTAACACAGAGTAAATGCTTAATAAATGCTTTCTCAAACCAGAACATTGTACATAGTAACACTGTGTAATGATCAACCATTATCAACTTAATTCTTCCCAGCAATACAATTCCAAAATGATGGAAAATGCTATTCAAATCCAGGAAAAAGAACTGAAGGAGTCTGAATGCCGATCAAAAAATGCTGCATTCATTTTTTTGTTTTCTTTTCCTTTTGTTCTATTTCTACTTCCACATCATGAATAATATAAAAATAAGTTTTATATAATTGCACATGTATAACCTATTCAGATTGTTTGCCATCGTAGAAAGGGTAAGGGGAATAGGAAGGGAGAAAAATTTGGAATTCAAAATCTTTCCAAAAATGAATATTTTTTCATTAAAAGAATATATATATTTCAAAAAACTAAAACATTAAATTAAAAAACATGCTTGCTCTCATGATTTGTCCATTAGTAAATTAACTTAATCATCTTTGGCAACAAGAATTTACTCCACCAAATTTCCCATGTCTTCTTCAAATGAGTAATGTCTCTTAAAACCTTAACCATGATTCAGTAAGATGGGTAAGAGTTGCAGAAGTATACTCCAGATGAGGACCATCTAAAAATCAAGGATATAGGTAGGCTATCCTTATGCATGAGTGTATTGTTGCATGAGAACTAATGCATGAGAAAAGTTATATAAGTCATTTATGAAGAAAAAAAGCTAGTCATGTAGGAATAATGAAGAATAACAGATGTTCATCCCAAAGATGACAACTAATATCCTTGAAAGTTTTTAAGACCCAGAAAAGAGTGCCAAAGCATATTTTAAAACCTTTTTTAGTCCAACTAAAAATATCTCTAGATCCAAAGAGGCTTAAAAGAATAATTTGAAAGTTCTCACATGTATGTAACTATTTCCCTTCTTTTTAAACCATCTTGCTTATGAGCAAGTCTCTCTCTCTCTCTCTCTCTCTCTCTCTCTCTCTCTCTCTCGCTCTCACTCTCGCTCTCGCTCTCGCTCTCTCCCTCCTCCTCCTCCTCCTTCTGACTTAGATTTCAAGATTTCAAGAAGACCTGGATCTTCCCCCCATTATTCCCTGAGGCCTAATATTTGACTCTTGAATTGCTTTCTTTCCAATATCAGTCTCTTCACTGAATCATTGAATACTAAGAGCCCACTGTGTCACCAAGAAACCTCTATTTCTAAGGTAGAACCTTGAAAGTCTCTTTAATAAACAGGTTACATCACTGATATGTTTTTGACCCCCTCCCCACAGAAATAGAGAGTGGGAGAGGGCAAGCTTGGAAGATAATAGATGATTTATCCGTGTTTCACTGAGGTCAAAGCAGATAACCCTTCTGACTCCATTAAGTATGAGATCATTTCATTTTTTTAGAAATGATTTTTGGATGGATTTTCCTTTCATATCATAGTGATGCCCCAAATTCTGGACAGTGCATCCCAAATAAAGAATTTTATTTTATTTTATTTTTTAGTTTCAGTTTTTTTTTAGTTTTTGCAAGGCAATGGGGTTAAGTGGCTTGCTAAGGCCACACAGCTAGGTAATTATTAAGTGTCTGAAGCTGAATTTGAACTCAGGTACTCCTGACTCCAGGGCCAGTACTCTGTCCACTGCGCCACCTGGCTGTCCTCCAAATAAAGAATTTTAAAGAAGAGGATGGGAACAATCATGGGATAACAGATTTATACCTGAAGGGGAACTTAAAGGCAATTAAATCTAACCCACTCATTCTATAAATGAGAAAAAGAGAGTTTACAGTGGTTGTTATTGCAGTGGCCTTGCCTAGGCCAACAGTTAGTAAGCCTCTAAGACAGGATTTGCATTGAGACACTTCCTGACTCCAAGTCTAGTTCTCTAGCTAATATACCTTCTGCTCCTCTAACATAACTTCCTCTTCTTACAGACAAGGAAATTGAAGTCAAGGCAGGTGAAGTGACCTCCTCAAGGTTCCATAGATAGCACACATCAGGGTCAAAACTGAAAACTAAGGTTGTTCACTCGAGCATTCTTTCCATAATGCCATGCTGCCTGAAGAAATCTAAAGCAAATGTGTATGTTCTCAATACTGAGACCATGCCTGACAGACTATTGCTTGTGTTTCACACCTCACCCTCAGTCCTTTATCAATTATGTTATCCAGTTCATTCATTTGTGCCTGTGAGTGGGGACTACCCATCTTTAACTATATATTTTATCTATGACTTTGAACCAGAAGATTTGGATTTTAGAACTTCATCAATACCACTTTCAAATATTATGGCTGGGAAAGTCAACTCTCTGAGCATCCTCTCTCTAAAAAAGTTGATAGTAGTTGATCTGTCAAATTCTCTTTTCAGAGAGAAGACAAGGTCAGGGTTAAGTCTAGAAGTAAGGAAAATGCTTAGTAAAACTTTAAAGTGCTATTGTAAAATGTGAGTTACCATGGGGAGAGTGTATCCCCATGGTTACATACTATTCTTATTTTTCTATTCATTGCATGTTGAATTTTAATCAGAGTTAAGCGAATGAGGTTTAAGATTTCATGAAACATCATTTTCTCTAAGTAGTGATTTCACCAAGAGTTTATTTGATTGAATTCATTTTTTTCCAAAAAAGAAATGCAAATGAAAAATTTGTCTTCCTCATTACATGCAAAAAGGAAAAAATTATTTGAAAATCAGTTATCCTTATACTTTTAACCACATAGAGTAAAGGCCCTCAGTATTCTTGTCTGTCTGTATTATAGAAGTTTCAGACATTTTCTTCAACAACTCTTTACAAATCAACTCTCTTCTTTCCTATTCTTTTTTCACTTTTAATATAAAACTTTATTTTTCCCCAATTATATAATAAAATAATTTTTACACATTTTTTAAAAGTTTTGAATTCCAATTCCTTCTCTCTCTCTCCCTGCTCCCTCCCTAGATAGTAAGAAATCTGATGTGGCTTTTATATGACAAAGCACCTCTATTAGGCATAAGAGGGATAACATGTCTTAAAAGAATATCTGGCCTAGCTAGATCTCAGAACAACCTTATTCAAGTCCTGTCTCTGACCCATAGTAGTTGTTTGATTGAGGGCAAGTCACCAAATCTCTCACTATGCCAGATAAATCTCTGAGATTATAAATTACAAGTGAGTTGCCAATATGCATCACTGGAGGAATTTTTGTGTAATACATATACATTAAATATATTATTACAAAGATACCTATATGTATACATATATATATATATTGCAAATGAGGAAACTAAGGCAGATGTTCTTTAAGGTTCTTGTTTCTTTTAAATCTCAGATATGAAGTATCAGGTATGGGAGAGACTTCTTTGACTTCTTTGACTTCTTTACTGTAGGTAACTCCCACTACAACCAAAGCAGATCACTAAATATTATGCATATTAGGATCTTTGAGAAGTTGTGACTTACCTAGGGATCATCTAACCAGGATGTATCACAGGTAGAATTTGAACCCACAGGTCTTCCTATGCATTATACCTGAAGTCTTGGTATAATAAATGTTTTGTGCCTATTGAATGAGTTGAATAGATCTTAGCTTAAATTCTCATTCTTTTATTATGTTCATCACTCTAAGCAAATCACTTCACAGTTTTGGACCTTGGTTTCTTCATTTGCAAAATGCAGGTAATGAATCAGGTCTCTCCTAGCTGTATATCTATGATCTTACAATTTTACAAAATAAATTTTAGGGTGCTTCCAAAAAAAACCTTTTCCACCAGTCGTGTGATTTTTGAAATTTCTTTACCATTTTTGAACAAATAACCAGACTTGATGGGCATCAAGAAGCTAGCATAAAATCTGGCACATTGCTTGCTGTAGAGTCATCTAATTTGCATCAGAAGACTAAGCCTCTCTAAGTGGTATGATAAGCTTTCTGAGTTCAATGATCATTTCTATGTAGAAATATATTAACAGTCACACTCTTTTTCTTGTATTCTAGTCCCATATCACCAATTTCCTGATGGACATCTCTCCTAGATGTCTCATTAACATTTCAAAAAATATATCTAAAACAGAACTCAATGAGCAAAATGCATATATTGAACAGTTCTTTTCCAATAAAGAGGATGAAATTCAATAATTACCCCTCCTCGAGGTTAGAGGCATTCCCAATAAGATCAGGGGTGAAACAAGGGTGCCCATTATCAACACTACTATTCAATATTGTATTAGAAATGTTAGCATCAGCAATTAGAGAAGAAAAAGAAACTGAAGGAATTAGAATTGGGAAGGAAGAGACAAAACTCTCACTCTTTGCAGATGACATGATGGTCTACCTAGAGAATCCCAAGAAATCATCCAAAAAACTATTGGAAATAATTAGCAATTTTAGCAAAGTTGCAGGTTATAAAATAAACCCTCACAAATCCTCAACTTTTCTTTATATGTCTAGCAAGATACAGAAGGAAGAGCTAGAAAGAGAAATCCCATTCAAAGTAACCTCAGACAAAATAAAATACTTGGGAGTCTATTTGCCAAAACAGACTCAGAATCTTTTTGAAAACAATTATAAAATATTTCTCACAAAAATTAAATCAGATTTAAATAACTGGGCAAATATCAACTGCTTATGGATAGGTAGAGCTAATATAATAAAAATGACAATTCTACCAAAACTGAACTATCTGTTTAGTGCCCTGCCAATCAAAATTCCAAAAAAATTAATGAGTTAGAAAATATTGTAAGTAAATTCATATGGAGAAATAAAAAGTCAAGAATTGCCAGGAGCTTAATGAAAAAAAACTGCAAGAGAAGGTGGCTTAGCCCTACCTGATCTAAAATTATATTATAAAGCATCAGTCATCAAAACTGTTTGGTATTGGCTAAGAAATAGAGTGGTGGACCAGTGGAATAGACTAGGTGTAAAAGCAGGAGATGATTACAGTAATCTGCTGTTTGATAAATCCAAAGAGTCCAGCCACTGGGATAAAAACGCCCTCTTTGATAAAAACTGCTGGGAAAATTGGAAGTTAGTATGGAAGAAACTTAGATTAGACCAACACCTAACGCCCTTTACCAAGATAAGATCCAAATGGTTACAGGATTTAGAAATAAAAAACAATACTATAAGCAAATTAGAAGATCACGGATTAGTTTACCTGTCAGATCTATGGAAAGGGGAGCAGTTTATGACTAAGGAAGAGTTGGAGAACATCACCAAAAACCAATTAGATGATTCCAATTACATTAAATTCAAAAGCTTTTGCACAGATAAAACCAATGTAACCAAGATCAAAAGAAATGTAGTAAATTGGGAAACAATCTTTACAACTAATAATTCTGACAAAGGACTCATTTCTAAAGTATACAGAGAACTGAGTCATATTTTTAAAACAAAAAGCCATTCCCCAATTGACAAATGGTCAAAGGATATGCAAAGGCAATTTACAGATGAGGAGATCAAAGCAATCCATAGCCATATGAAAAAATGCTCTAAATCATTAATTATTAGAGAAATGCAAATTAAAGCTTCTCTGAGGTACCACCTCACACCTCTCAGATTGGCCAATATGACCAGGAAGGATAATGATCATTGTTGGAAGGGATGTGGGAAATCTGGGACACTATTACACTGTTGGTGGAGCTGTGAACTCATCCAACCCTTCTGGAGAGCTATTTGGAATTATGCCCAAAAGGGCAACAAAAAATGTGCATACCCTTTGACCCAACAATACCACTACTGGGTCTATACCCTGAAGAGATGATGAAAAAGGGTAAAAACATTACTTGTACAAAAATATTTATAGCAGCCCTGTTTGTGGTGGCAAAGAATTGGAAATCAAGTAAATGTCCTTCAATTGGGGAATGGCTTAGCAAACTGTGGCATATGTATGTCATGGAACACTATTGTTCTATTAGAAACCAGGAGGGACAGGATTTCAGGGAAACCTGGAGGGATTTGCATGAACTGATGCTGAGTGAGATGAGCAGAACCAGAAAAACACTGTACACCCTAACAGCAACATGGGAGTGATGTTCAACCTTGAAGGACTCGCTCATTCCATCAGTGCAACAATCAGGAACAATTTTGGGCTGTCTGCAAAGGAGAGTGCCAGCTGTATCCAGATAAGGAGGTGTGGAGTTTGAACAAAGTTCAAGGACTATTCCCTTTAATTTAGAAAAAACAGATATCTTATTGTCTGATCTTGTCACCTCTTAGACTTCTCTTCTTTAAGGATATGATTTCTCTCTCATCACACCCAATTTGGATCAAGGTACAACATGGAAACAAAGTAAAGACTGACAGAGTACTTTCTGGGGGGAGGGAAGCAAGATATGGGGGGAAATTGCAAAACTCAAATAATATCTTTAATAAAAATTAATTTAAAAAAAGAAAAAAAAATAATTACCCCTCCTCAAAACCAGGAAACTCTCTCTGTTCCCACAGCAATAATGGCTAATTTTGTGGGACAGCTAGGTGGCGCTGGGGGTAGCTAGGTAGTATAGTGAATAGAACATCAGCCCAGGAGTCAGAAGGACTTGAGTTCAAATTTGACCTCAGACAATTAATAATTTGCCTAGTTGTATGACCTTGGGCAAGTCACTTAACCCCATTGCCTTAAATAAATAAAATTTTTAAAAAACAATGCTAATTCAGCCTCCACAACATTTTTTATGCTGTTTCCAATCACATACACACACACACACACACACACACACACACACACATACACTTACACACCTGAAATACCATCTTGGTTCTTCTTTTTGTCTAAATTCTAACAATGCTTTTAAGACCCACCTTCATTCACCCTGAAGTCTTCTTTAGCTTTTATACCCAGGTTTCAACCATAGGATAACATAGTTTCAGGTTCAATTATTCTCTAGTCACTTTAGGACTTATATTACCCATTAGATCAGAGGTCCTTGAAGGCAGGGTTTATGTCCACTCTAGTCTTGTCCAGACTCTCACCTATTTTGACACTGTTGAACACCTTCTTTCTCTGCAGTCTCTCTAAGTGGTATAATATGCTCCTCTGAGTTCAATGATCATTTCTATGTAGAAATATATGAACAGTAACACTCTCTTTTTGTACTCTAGTCCCACATCACCAATTTCCTGCTAATCATCTCTCCTAGATGTCTCATTAGTATTTCAAACAATATATCTAAAACAGAACTCATTACTGTCTCCCTTCAGTCAAACTTACCTCCAAATTTCACTGTATTTCTTGTGAGTAGAAATTATCTTCTAATCACTGAGGTAACTGGACCTTAGGAGTAATCTTAAAGTCATTCTTAGGTCTTCACTTTCCCTAAGCCCTTTTGACTACCCAATTATTTAGCAAGATTTAACAATTTTACTTCCAGAAATGTCATTTCTGTTCCTTCCTCTCATCTCAAGCAGTCACTATCCTAGTTCAGGCCCTTATCTCTCACCTGTACAATTACAGTATAGCCTTATAATTCCTGCTTCCAGTCTCGTCCTTAAGTCAACATATCCTTCCTACAACTACCAAAATGATAAATTTTGGAGAAGATATGGGAAAACCGGGACACTGATGCACTATTGGTGGAATTATGAACTGATCCAACCACTATGGAGAACAATTTGGAACTGTGCCCAAAGGCAATCAATCTGTGCATACCCTTTGATCCAGCAATAATGCTACTAAGTCTATATCCCAAAGTCTATGCATACAAAAATATTTAACAGATCTTTTTGTTACGGCTAAGAATTTGAAATCAAAGGGATGCCATCAGTTGGGGAATGGCTAAACAAGTTCCAGTATATGATTGTAATAGAATACTATCATGCTATGAGGAATGACAAGAAGGATGAGTTCAGAAAAACATACAAAGACTTGCATAAATTGATGCATAATGAAGTGAACAAAATAGGAGAATATTATAAATAGTAATAGCAATATTGTTTGTTGAAGAACTGTGAATGACTTAGCTATTCTCAGGAATACAATGATCTAAGACAATTCCAAAAGACTAATGATGAAACATACTATCCACCTCTAGAGAAAGAATTGATATTTATTGAATATAGACTGAAACATGTTATTTTTTACTTTCTTTTATTTGAGGCTTCCTACATAAAACAACTAATATGAAAATATTTTCTATAACTGCACACATATAACCTATAATTGTCATCTTTGATCTTTCATTATCTGTCACCCCAAGTATGTATGCCATCAGCAAATCCTTCCATTTCTCCTTTAACATCACTTGCATCGGGGTGGCTAGGTGGCATAGTGGATAAAGCACCAGCCTTGGAGTCAGGAGTAACCGGGTTCAAGTCCGCTCTCAGACATTTAATAATTACCTAGCTGTGTGGCCTTGGGCAAGCCACTTAACCCCATTTGCCTTGAAAAAAAATCACTTGCATCCAGTCACATAGTCACCACTCCTCTTGCATGAATTATTGCATGTCACCAAATTGATCTCTACGGTAAGAGTAATAGCCTAATTCTGTTCCTGCACCCTACAGATAAGGCCATTTATTTCCTTCAAAGATACTTAGTTATTCCTCTAGATTTGGGTAACTCAGGGGACTACTGAAGTCACTCCCTCATCATCTAAGTACTAAGCAGCCATGAGGAGCTGGAGGGTTATTAGACAATTGGTTCAATGGAATATTTACTCAGTTGAATCAGTTCAAGAGGTTTTCCATACCTATCTTTGTTGAATATCCTTCTCATTATGTGCCTAAGTAATTCTTTTGTTAGCTTCTGAATGCCTTATGAGCCTTTCATTTTGTTCTAATGTCAAACACAAACCACAAGGAAACTGGTCCAGTGGTCAGATAAATATTTAACCATAAGTTTGGGGGGGGGGGGCAGAGGAGGAGGGGGAAATATACACAGACTACAATTTCAAGTTTAATTTAAATTATTATCTATCTCTTTCTTAGGTCTTGAAATCAAAAAAATAAAAAATTGAAGCTCTTGTTTTTATTGTTTGCTGATTTTCTAAGATGTAAATGCTTACACTGAAATTTTAACCACTGGTTCTCAAGTGCCAGTTGGATCTCATTTCAATATATCTCTGAACTGGCCTGAATCTAGCCCAGCCCATAAAAATCTTCTTGCCACAATTCTCTCCCCATTACAATCCATCATTCTGTTGTCAGAATGAGTTTTATAAAACATTGGTCTGTTATTAATTAGAAAATTTCAATGACTCTCTATTATCTCTAGGATTGAAAACAAATTCCTGTATGACATCCAAAACTCTTTACAAGCTGTCCCCAACTTCCAGTTATATTGGCCTTACTGTTGCATCTCCATACCACTACATTTCCCATCTCTGGGTGTTAGTTCTCACCTCTGAGTCTGAAATATTATCCTTTCTCACCTTCTCTTGGAATCCTCAGATTCCTCAAAACTCAGCACATTTACCATCTGCCCTTTTTATGCCAATAAATCTTTTCCAATTATCTTATATCCATTTTGTTTTTATTTTATATATTTTGCTGTGGTTCAGTCATTTCCGTAGAGCATGACTCTTTGTAACTCTGTTTAGGGTTCTCTTGGCAAAGATACTAGAATGGTTTGCCATTTCCTTTCCAACTCATTTTCCAGATAAGGAAACTGAAGCAGACAGGGTTAAATGGCCAGGGTTATATAACTAGTAAGTGTCTAAAGTCAGATTTGAATACTGAAAGATGAGTCTTCTTGACTGTGGGCCTGGCACTCTATCTACTGAGCTATGTGGCTGTTCTACATTTTGTACATACCTGTATTTATATATTTTCTCCCTCAATATAACATAAGTTCATTGAGGGAAGGGATTGCTTCACTGCTTCTCTCTTTTTTGTATCCCCAATACATTACATATATAGTACACACAGTAGGTACTTTAAATATTTGTTGATTAAATGACTGGCTCTTACTTGTCTTTACCCATTCTTTGTTTCAGTCTGCTTGCTAGTCACTAAACTTGTAATTCTATCTTCCTACATGATTTAATCCATTCCTGGAATGCTCTCCCTGTTCTTCTGAATCTTTAGGATCCTTGTGATGTGATTGTGATGTTTAACAACCTACCACAGAAAGCCTTTCCCAGGTTAGTAGTACTCCCAAATTAATCACTTGTTTTCATATTATATTTCCCAGTAGAATATAAGCTCCTTGAGGACAAGAACCATTTTTCATATTTGTGCCTATATCTCCCAGCACTTAGCAGTATGAATTTAAATGTTTATTGATCTTAATCAAATTATGCAGCCAGACAGTGAGTCCCTTGAATGGAGGGGTATGTTTTCTCCTGCTTTTTCCCCTATATTCTACTCTGCCTTCTTATGAGGACCAAGCCAAACCACATATATAAAGTGCTTTGTAAATAAAAATTATTATTTTTCTTATCAAGGATAGACATTGAAGATAGGGAAATCAAAGTCCATAATCTAAATCTGATACTTGTTAGCAGTATGATTGTGGGCAAGTTATTTAATCTCTCTCAAGCAACATTCTAAGATTATAAATTACAATTTGAGCTACATTAGTGGAAAGATTTCCCAAAATGAGAGTTCCCAACAGCAATGGAATCAGACTCAGATGCAAACACAATAAAACCAAAATTATTCTCTATCAGGGTGTCCAAACTTTGAGTTTCTCTGGGTCACATTGCCCAATCCATCAAAGGACACAGACAAAATTCAATACCCATTCATGACCACAACCACCAATGAACACAATATATGCCACAGGCAAGAGGCCCCATGCAGCCAGTACCACTAATTAAACACACCTATTCTATATGATATGTTTAAGAACAGCATATGGAATAGTGACTACAGAACTAGTCTTGCAGTCAAGAAGCCCTATGCCCAAATCTTACCACTAATACACACAATAGCTCTATGGCCATGAGGAAGTAACTTAATCTCCCAGAGTTCCAAGGAAAATATCTAAAACTTAAAATTACAGATGAGTTGCTAAATTGGCTTCAATGAAAGAACTATCCTACATTTGTGAAATCATAGGTCTCAATCAAAAATACTGTTGTTATTGTTATGGTGGGAAGACATGGGTTCAGGTCCTGTCTCTAACATACACTGACCATGAGATTCTAGTAATTGATTTAGCATTCTAGGAAACAGTCTCTAAGTCTGCTAAGGTATTGACCTGTATGGCTAAAGGGAGTTTTCCCATCTGGCAATTTCTTATACTAATGAAAATACAGGTACAGTTTTCATTCTTTTATTAATAGTATACATTTACTATATACAAGGACAGGTGATGAGTTTGAAGGGCAGAACAACTCATAAAAACTAACTCTAAAAGTGTAGTGTGGTTTCAAACTTCATTGGTTAGGGAAACATTCACTCCCACAACATGGAAGAGCCAGATGTTTCTGTAAGGCCCAGGGTTTGGGTTGGCTCCCCAGTAATTGAAATAGTTACTCACTCAGGGACTCTTGTCATTGGACACATAGCTTTTCCATCTCATGTAAGTATTACTGAAAAGGCCAAAGTTGGTCTTTTCCAGAAGAAAAAGATTCAAGTCTTCAAAATGTATTTAATACTTTTTCCAAGGATATTATGGTTTGTTGTATTTCCAACAGTGGGCTTTCCAAAGTGCTAACAAGTTCCATGAGGCAAACTCCAGGTTTAATAAGAAAAAAAATTCATACCTGGAGAGGTAGGCCAGTCTACCTTTGGTTAGTTCTCATTATTAGGAAAGTTTGGCTGACAGAGAATGCAGAAAAACTTAGTTTTATATTTCCTTCCCTGAAGGTCTCTGTTGTCTCCCATTTTGTTTAGTTAACCTGCTCCTTTGAGAAGGGCTGAGGATTAAGAGACCAGGTGTCTTACTAAAATAAAAATAATAATAGGAAGTTTTGCAAGGAGCTCCAAGATAGCTCCCCTTCTGCTTCTTAATCATCACTTCACCTTTAAAGCACCCAAGCCCAGAGCAAACTCTAAATGAGTGGATAGGATTTAATAGGCTCCTTGGCTTTTCTGGACCCAGACTCGGAGTCAAAAAAAACATAGATCTTATTTAGCCTCTTTCTTTATTTTTCTTATTCCTTTCTTCCAAATTGAGATGGAACTATTCACAAATATATCTCACAGCAGGACCTCTCTCTAGGACTTTACTTACCATAAAATCACAGATCCATAGAGTGTCAGCACTGAAAAGAATCTCAGAGATCATCTAAGACATCCTCCTTGTAATACATGTGGGGCAATAGAGACCCAAATTGGAGAAGTGACTTGTCCAAGGAAAACAGAATATAAAGATCTGGAGTCAAATCTCAATTCAGACACTTAAATACTATTTTCCTTTTTGGCAGTTTTGTCATCTGTAAAATAAAGGTGTGGACTAATAGTGTCTGACATTCATATAGAGCCTTAAGGTTGATTTATTTGTCTATTTTCCATATAAAACACACATCATACTATAAATTATGTATGAACAAATATATTATGTATATATACATATAAATATATATGAAGTATGTAGATTCCAATACTCTAAAAGATCTGTTGGCGAATAGTACCTTCAATAATTAAAATTCTAAGCCATCCATTGTTCAACTTTTATCTCTGGCTTCCCACAGATCACCGCAGAGGACTGTACAGCATCCCCAGAACCTTCCTTTTATTCTCTACCTGTCAGTTGTCTCTTGATCTTGCTACATGACTGACAATATTTGTTTTCCATCACATATTTTTCTAATGACATCCATCACACCATTTTTAATTCTTTCATTTTATATTTTTAGTCTTTTCACCACCTCCACGACTCTCTCCATTGCCCTTTGTATAGTCCTTAACTTCAATTCAAACATGTATATAGATATAGAAATAGGGATAGATATTTATATATATATATATATAAATCTGCATATGTGTGTGTATATATGTATATGTGCAGTGATATATAGCAATATATATATATATATGTATTAAGTGTGTAGATGATCTCGCTTTATCTTTACAAGTCTATGAGGTAACTGCAGCAGTTACATTCACTTTACAGATGAGGAATCTGACTAAAGGACCTTGAAGTCTTCTTAACTCTAAATCCTAACAACATAGATTAACAGCTGTAAATTTCAGAGCAGAGACTCAAATTCCAATGCCTTCCTCTTTCTATTGCACCAGACTGCCCTCTAGATGAAAGCCATAGACATATTTAGAAAGAAAAGGTTCTCATTCTGACTGACCAGATATAAGAGATAAAGACAGAGTTACTGAAAGCTTTGGTTTATATGAAGGGCAGTGATGACAATAATCTTGCCCAAACCTGCAAACAGAGAAAGCTCAGGTTATTGGACCATTCCTAGGTAGTGAAGTCAAAATCAAACATCCTATGTTGTCCTCCCACTCCCACTTTTCAGAAAACAGTGAACTCCAAACCCACATCTCAGAGCTCATGCCATAAAAAAGAGACATGCCTTTCTGATGAAGTATCTTTTCATTAAGTTACCTGAGCTTTTGCATTCAAACAGGAAAGTCCATGAGATACTACAAAGCATTTTAAATGACCTTTAATGGATCATAGTACCCTTGTTTATATTCCAGCTATGCCAAATATACTATGTCTGTGATCTTAGGCAAGTCATTTTACCTTTGAAACTCAATTTTCTCAAATATAAAATAATAAGGTTGGAGTAAGTGATTCCAAAGGTCCCTTCCAGCTCTAAAAAAATGAACTTGTGGTCTAGTCCAACCTCCTCATCTTACAAATGAAAAAGTTGATGTCTAAAGAGGAGGACACATTCAAGATCACAGTGGGTTAATAGTACAGCTATAATCAGAACCTAAGCTTTCTGCTTCCCAGTCCAGATCCTCCCCAATCACACTGCTCCCTGAAAAAGGAGTTAAGCAAGTGAAATGATATTTCTGATGTTTGGCATTTGGGATAATTTTAAGCATCTCCCTTTATTGTTTCCCATCTCACCCTGTCACTCTACCTTCTAGGAAAGCTCAGTATCAACATCTAGTTTTCCATTCAGTAGAGTTTTCACAATGGATACATTTTGTAATTCGTGAATTTATTATTCCTATAGCCCCTCCTTGTTTTTGATATTATTTCACTATGTACTTAAAGCCTGTACACTCTTCCCTAACTCGGGGGAGCTGTTTATTATCTTCAGCTTTAAATTATTCACTACTGAGAATCTGGTTAGTCTGAGAAATAATGACTGGTCACTAAGACAGGGTCTTGAAGATTATCTACTTCTGACATTGGAAAAACTTTCCATTATATTCAGTTTTGATTGGTTTTATTCTAGCAGGTAGAAGGAGCTATAAAAAAACAGCTTTAAAAGAAGCTCCTCCTTTACAATAAAAATATGTTTATACATACATGCATACATATATACATGTATGCATATGCATACATGTATATAAGTATATATAGTTTGACTTCCATGACAACTCTGTGACAAAGGTGCTATTATTATCTTTCTCATTTTATAGATGAGGAAACTGAGACTGAGAAAGGTTAAATAACTTGCCCAAGGTGTCACAGCTAGTAAGTATCTGAGTCATTATTCAAAATTGGCTTGCTAACTCCAAAACCAATACTTGGTCCACTCATGTCACTTATCCTATCTTCACTTAATAGTGAAAGGGACTCAACAGGGTTTGTTGAGTGAAAATTTGTCCTCCTGAATAAACACTTTATGTGAGGGAATTTCCTACCTAGTAAGAGTCACTCACCTTAATAAGTCCTCAATCTCTTCCCCAACCTGACTCAGTGCTTAAAATATCATGATTCTGTGAGTTAACAGATTGACTATCCTGGGTGCCCTCAAAAAAATACATCTACTAATATCAGCAATAGCAATTTAGAATTAGAGTATCAGAATTTTAAGGACCTAGAGTAACACCAAGGGAATGACTCCAAGGAATTTCAGAAACAGAGTATATGAACAAAGAACTTCCTGGTCGTGAAAAAAGAAAAATCCTCTTCTTAATACTCTGCCTAACTCAATTCTGGCCAGTCTTTAAGTGTCAGGTCCTGCTTTACCTTCTCCAGAAATCCTATAGTTTTTACTGCCAACAATTCTAAAATGCAACTTACACTGAAATGTTGGATATTATCTTTTCCAGTATATTCATTTCATCTTCCCTATCAAACCACGGTATCTTACAGTACCTAGAATAGGGTCCCTCACTTAACAAGTACTTAATAAATAACTGAGTCAACTAAATTCTTCAAGGAGTGACTTTAAAATCATTTTCTCTGGTTCTGTCCTCATGAAATATGGAGAAGAGTTATTATCTGCTTAAGAGTTCCTAGTACATTGTAGAATCCTTAGCAAGGTCATCCTTAAATCTAGTATGATAAGAGAGATTTTTGAGTACTGGAACTCAGAATGCAAATACCTGGATTTGATTTCCAGTTCTATAACAAACTTGCTTTGGAGCCTTAGATCACCTTAGAAAGGTTTCCAACTCTGAAAATGAAAATGATATTTAAAGAAATCGTAAAAATAAATCAACTCAGTCATATTAGCACAAGAGGGAAACATAAAAATGCTAAGAATCCACACATCACTTCTTGGAATTTCAAAATTAAAAACCCCAGGAATGTCATAGTCCTAGATTTCCAGGTCAATGAAAAAAAGAATTCTGCAGGTAACCAAAAAGAAATACCAACAAAACCACAGTCAGGAACACACAAGATTTATAAGCTACCACCATAAAGAAGTGAAGAACATGAAAAACAATATCCCAAAAGACAAATTATAGGCTTACAATCAAGAATAGCTTATACAGAGTAACTGAAACTAATATTCCAGAAGCAAAAATAAACTTATAATAAAATAGAAGATTTCCAAATATTCCTGATGAAAAGAACTGAGTAGAAATTTTGAAATACAAAATGGGAGCTAGAATAACTATTAAAAAGTTAAATAAATAGAATAGTAAGGAAGAACTTTATAAAGATGCCTTTTAAAAGACATATGTCCCTCAGAATTTTAATTTCATAAGAGTCAAACAGGACAAAAGCCTGGGAATGTTTTCTTATGTTTCAATGATCTTAATAGAACAGAAGGAGAGGGGAAGAGAAGATATACTAAAGACAAGGAGAGGAAGAAAAAGGGAACTTATCAAATTTAACCCAATTGGCATCAAATAAGGAAGGGAAGGGAAAGCAAGTATTGTTTGAATCTCACTTTCTTTTGAAATGGGCAAAACATACACTCTCCCACACACACACACACACACACACACACACACACACACACACACACACACACACACACACAAACACAGAGAAAGGTGTGGTCTAGAAGTATATTCAAATCAACAAGAAGAAACAGAGAGTAGGGAAAAGGGGAATAGGTCCAGGAAGGGATTAGCTATAAACAAAGCAAATTCCAAACTCAGATAAGAAGATCAACAAAAAGGAGTAAGAAGGGAAGAAATAATTTTTTTATTGATTTAAATGATTAAGAGGAGATGGAGAAGAAAGAGGAAAAAAGTAAGATTAGAGGAAATTATAGAACTGATTATCATAAATTATAATGTGAATAGGATTTGTCCAACCTGAAAATAAGAGGACCAAAGAATAGATTAGAAAACAGAATTAATATGTAGTTTATTTAAAAAGACATTCTAGAGTTAAAATAAGAGACTGGAGCAAAATTTATTAAACTTCTTTGTTGCTGTTTTTCAATTATTTTTCAGTCCAACTCTTCATACCCGATTTGAAGTTTTCTTGGCAAAGATATTGGAATGATTTGCCACTTCCTTCTCCAGTTCATTTTATAGATGAGGAAATTGAAACAGAGAGGGCTAAGTTTTTTGTCGGGGAACAAACAGTAGGTGTCTAAGGTCAGATTTGAACTCAGAAAGATGAGTCTTCCTAAGTTGAGACCAACATTCCCGAGAATGCTCTACTTAGCTGCAGTAAGTTTCAGCTGATCTGAATAAAGCAGAGGTAGCAATCATAATCTTATATATATGGCAAAAGAGAGAGATAATTTTAAAAGAGAAATTACATTTTTCTGGGAGGTGCCATAGTCAATAAATTAATTATCAATACTTGGTATATAATCACTGAATAATATAGCTTCGAAATACTTGGGAGAGAAAAAAATGAGTTAAAGGAAGAAAAAATAAAAAAACTACAATAATGTGGAACCTCAAAGTAATCCTTTCAGATCTAGATATTTTTAAACAAAAAATAAACAAGAAAAGTTAGAGAGAATTTTAGGTAAATTAGACATGTTAAGTCCTTAATGATTAATGGATGGAAATAGAATGGAGCTTGCATATTCTAAACTGTAAATGACAATTTACAAAAATTGACCAAGTACTCAAGCATCAAAACCTTACAAACATATGCAAAAAGGCATAATAATAAATGCATTGTTTACTAGTCACAATGTGATAAAAATTCTCTTTATTAGAGGACTATTTAAAAAGAAGTTTTAAATGATTGGAAACTAAATAACTTAATCCTAAGGAATTGGTGGGTGAAAGAACAACAAAGTAACTATAGATAATTTCTTTAAAGATAATAAAAACAATAAAGATAGCAAATCAAAATTTATGAGATGCAGTCAAAGGAATATTAAGGGGAAATTTTCTTCATCGAGAAAAGAAGGAAGAATTTAACAATTTGAGCATGCAAGTAATTTAAAAAACACTAGAAAATAAAAACCCAAATTAACTTTCAAAATTAAAAATCAAAGGAAAAATTAATAAAATTAAAATCAATAAAAAAGGAAATAATAAATAAAACTGAAAGTTGATGTCCTTTTAAAAATCAACAAAATAAATAAAGCATTAGATTATTTGATTTTTTTTTAAGAAAGAGGAAAATCAAATTACCAGGATCAAAAATGAAAAAAAAAGGATAATTCACAATGAATGAATGAATGAATGAAGAAATAAGGGTCTTTATTTGAAACTATTTTGCTCAACTATATACCAACAAAATCAACAATTTAAATAAAATGAATGAATATTTATACAAATATAAAACCTAGATTAGCATAATAAAAATAGAGAAATTAATTTTTAAATTATTTTTTAAAATTTTAAAACCCAATCTCAGAAAAATAAAGTTAATAACCCATAAATAAATTTGCAAAGTAAAAAAATTCCAGAACCAGAAGGAAGCACCAGGGAATTCTATCAAATGTGCAAAGAATATTCAAAGAATTCAAGTATTACCAAAAATGTCTGCAAAAACAGCAAATGAAGGAAATCTACCAAACTCCTTCTATGACACAAATATGGTCCTGATATCTAAATTGAGGGGAGTCAAAAGAGACAGAAAACTAAACACCAAAATTCCTAAAAGGAAATAAAAAAATTAATATAATATTAGCAAAAAGGCTACAGCAATATTTCACAAAGATTATACACTATGAACCAGTTGGTTTTATACCAGGAATGTGGCAACTATATTAAAAAGAAAACAATGAAGTTCCATTATCACAATAATTAATGCAGTGAAAGTTTTTAATGAAATACAACACTCATTTCTCTAAAAGAAAAAATAGTAAAAACACTGGAATAAATATGGTAAATAGGATGAACCTAAAACTGACAGCCAGAATTATACAAAATGGGAATAAAATAGCATCCTTCTAATAGGATCAGAAATAAGCAGTTGCCTATTATCCTTCCTTAAAAATAGGTGGTAGAATGGTTAGAGCTTTGATTCTGAAATCAGAAAGTTAAAATTCAGTCTCAGACATTTACTAGCTGCGTGTGTGTGTGTGTGTGTGTGTGTGTGTGTGTGACCTTAGGCAAATCACTTTAAGTTCTCTTTGCCTCAGTTTTCTCAACTGCAAAATGAGAGTAATAATCCCCCTTACCTCCTAAAGGATTGTTGTGTAGATCAAATGAGATAATAATATAAATATAGATAGATAGATAGATAAGCTTACCCCCTTCCCTTAACATTGTCAATACTACTTAGTTGATATAACACTAGAAATGTTAGCTGAGGCAATAAGACAAGAAAAAAATTAATGCATAGGTGATCAAAATTATAACTTTTGGTCGATGACATATTTAGAAAACTCTAGAGAGTCTATCTAAAAATAATTGAAATAATAAATTCAAAGTAATAGGAATAAGAAAACCATCAGCATTTGTTTATATTACTGACAAAACACAGCAGGAAAGGTTGGGGAGGGAATCCATTCAAAATAACAACAAAATATATGAAATATTTGAGATTTCATTTATCATAACACACTCAGGAAATGGATAAATACAAATGCTAAATACTCCAGAAATAAAAACAGATCCAGACAATTGGATAAATATCATTGCTCATAGGTAAATAGAGTCAACATAAAAAAATAAAATGACAATATCACATGAATTAATTTACTTATTCAGTGACGAAGCATTATCAAAGAAATATTTTATAGTTCTAGAAAAAAAATAATGAAATTCATATGGAAGAACAAAAGGTCAAGAATCTCAAGGTTAATATTGTAAAAAGAAGGGAAAAAAAGTCATCTATCATGATTAGCTCTCCAACTATACTACAAAGTAGTAGTCATAAAATCAATGTGGCACTGGGAAGGGGAGAAATGAGGAAGACAGAAAAGAAAGACAGAAGTCAAGGCAGAAAAAAGTCATTATCTAACCAAAAAAAACAGGTAGAAAAACTGAAAAAGCAAGAAGTCTGGAAGAAATCAGGGATAAATATATTCCTCACTCTAGATACTATGATCAAATAATAAATGAACTAAATGTAAAAGGTCACATTGTAAACATTATAGAAGGAAGGAATTACCTTTCATATCTATGCATATAGGAAAAATATAACTAAACAAGCAATTCAGAAAATAGTATAAGATGAAATGAATAATTTTTCTTATATAAAATGACACTGGCTTCTTTGCTATTTATTCCTCCAAGAACATATTCTATCTCTGGACATTTTCACTGTCTCTTCCAAATACATAAAATTCTCTCCCCTCTCATTTCTGTCTCTTGGCTTAATTGACTTCCTTCAAGTCCCAACTAAAATTTCACCTTTTTACATGAAGACTTTCCTGATTCTTCCTAAAACTGCCTTTCCTCTATTGATTCTATCTTTAATAAAGCTTGCATGGGCATCATTATTTCCATGTTGTCTTTCCCATTAGATTGTGAACTTCTTGAGAGCAAGAAATGTCATCATTCTTTGTCTCCCCAACATTATAAGGCCTTGCAGATAGAAAGTGCTTGATAAATATAGTTAAAATTAAATTGGATAGTGGTGATTAGAAAGGAATCTTTACAGTTAGTTTCTCTGATAAATGTTTCATATGTGAAACTAAAGAGGAGTCATCCCCAAACTACAAAAACAATCAAGTCTTAAAAAAAGAAATCCAAGATATTTATAACCATATGGGAAAAAAATTCCAGTACTGATTAGAAAATACACATTAAAACAACTTTGAGTTCCCACAGAGATTGGAGAAAGGAGATAGAGAAATTCTTTGGAAGAGAGAAAAAAATAAATATTTCATGATCAAACAAGTAATTTGAGTTTTTAAAAGGGGGGGAAGAATATATAGTGAGGGAGACTCACTTTAGGCAGTCCAATCAGTTCTAATTGTTGGGAAGACAACAATTGCCCTTGGCCTAAGCCTGTCTGTTTCACTTACTGTTTAGAGTTCTGTTTCCAAAACAATTCAAAACCTTTTTACATGCCAACACTTCAAATACTTGAAAGGGAGTTATGAAGCTCCTCTCTAAGTCTTTTCTACTCCAGGTAAGCCAGTCCAGTTTCTTTCCCCTATGCCTCCAATGATATGGTATCCAGCTGCCACACCATCCTCTAGACATACTTGAGCTACTCAGTGAACTTCCTAAATAAAGCATGGCATTTAGAGGGAAACTCCAGCTATGATCTAAGCAAAGCAGAAGATGGCAGGATTATTTCCTCCAAACTGCTGAGCAACTATGCCCCACTTACTAACTATTGTTTTTTAGAGAGGCTGTGCTGCACAGTAGATAGACTTGGAATCATGGATTTGAATCCTTCATTGCTTTGTTCTGTGAGTAGGGACAAGTCACCTAACCTCTAAGAAATTATTTCCTCATCCATAAAATGAAGATTAAAAATACCTGCACTATCAACTTCACAGAGTTGTTGAGATCTAGAGCCGGAAGAAACTTCAGTGATCATTTGGCCCAACCCGTCACTTTACTAATGAGGAAAGTGAGGTCCAGGGATAGTAGTTGACTTGCCCAAAACCAAACTAGTAATAAGCAGCATAGGTAGGTACATCCCATTACGTGGAGTTCAGGAAGAATGTTTGGTGTTTTTTTCTATTCTTTTTAGAGGCAGCCAGGTAACAAAGTATATGGATAGACTCCTTTACCTGGAGTTAGAAAAACCTGAGTTCAAAATCCACCTCACTCACTGCCTCATTTATGTTGACTCAGTTTCCTCAGCTATTAGAGATGATAGCCCCTACCTCAAAGGAATATTTGTAAAGTGCTTAGCATAGCATCTGACACATAATAGGCTTTAATAAAAGTTTATTTCCTTCCTGCTATACCTTACTATTAATTATATTGAAGTGTTGACTCAATGAGTTTGCACTAGGACCATAAATCTTTGTAGTCATGCCCAACCATCTTGTCTTTTTTTTAAAAGACATGTTATTTTGTTCACTTCTATTTTACACCCAGATATAGGACCTTTCATTTTATCCTGATAAATTGCATTTTGTCAGATTTAGTCCACCATTCCAGCTCTTTGAAATTTTATGGGATCTAGACTTACATCTAATATATGTGGTTATCACTACCAGTTTCATAGAATGCTCCATAAACTTGTCTTTATCCAAGACATTGATAAAAAAAAATGTTAACCATCTCCAGTTCATCATAATGGCCAAAGCCATAATTTGATTCATTCCTGCTTTTTGAGATGCCTCTCCCCAGCAGAGGTGCTGGAAAGTAGCAGCCCATCTGGTTGGGAGTTGAAGCCTAGTTTCCAAATTTGACTCTGAAAAGAACTTGCTGTGTAATTTTTGCCAGGTTGTTTTCTCTCTTTATGATTCAGTTTCCTCCTCTGTAAAATGGGAATATTGACCTAAATAAACTTAGTGTGAATGTTCTCTTTGGATTTTGTGCCCTAGGTTTGGTGCCTAAGGACTTTGGTTTGAATCTCTGCTCTGTCATTCACTAACTTAGTGATATCTGTGCAAGTCAGTTACCTGTTTGGTTAAACTGCAAAATTGTGGAATTGCACTAAATGGCCTCTAAGGTCTTTCTCAGATTGAAATCTATTAGCTTACAATTTCATGCAGCAAACTCGATGTGCTTCTTTCCCAAAAGCCAAGGTGACAAACCATCTTCATACCCTCTGCCGAAGCTAGTACCTTGTCTTTAAGAAGGCATGTCCATTCCTTTCATAATATGCTTCTGCTTAGAGCAGCTGTGTTTGTTTGTACATCTGGGGGGAGATGGGCGTACTGCCTCAGGCTAAGTGGGTGCTAGAGAAACATTTCTTCTAGACTTCCACCTGTCTGTGAGCTTTCAGGGCTCAGATTCTCTTCTTTTAACCCCCTCCATCAGGTCCTAATTGTATTCAGCTCAAGGGTCCCTCCTTCCAACAAAGTAACTCCAAGATCACTACTCCTCCAGGAGAGAAGGAAAAGAAAAAGGTGTGCTCAGAATCACCAAATTCACAATTGAAGATGCAACTATGAACTACCAAATTCAAGAAAGCAAGAAAATAAAATCATTGAAAATTAAAGTAATTTCTCTCCAGAAAATTAAATTGGTCACAAAGTCAATCTTCAATTAAAAAAAAAAGTCAAACACAAGCATTTTTAGAACTGGAAGAGACCTTAAGGGTCACCTAGTCCAATTTACTCCTTTCATAGATGAGGTACTCAGAGAAATGAAGCCTTGCTTAATATCCCACTGATAGAAAGAGGCAGAGAGGGGATTTGAATGCAATTTGAGACTCTAGGGTCCAGTACTGTTCCTTCCCCTTGTGCCATGCTAGCTTTCCACCCTTTGCAGCCCGGAGCCAAAGATCTATTTAGAAGGGATAATTCCCTCATTCAGTCTCAGATGAAGTTAGCTCTTGATTCATAGCCTGGGTCAACTGGAGTTTTTGAAAATCCCAGTCATTTCCCAACAGGTGAAGCCTCACCTCTTCCCCAGACAGGGATGGCTCACTCCACTAAGACTGGCTGGGTCTGTCCAGCTGTGGGAAGCAGCCCAGGTCAGTCCGCTGACCCCGGGAACCCTCACAGGCAGACCCAGTCGGGAGCCTAATAAAGAAGTGGTTACATATAAACAGCCTCCAGCGCGGACAGCGTAGGAAGCCCGGCTCAGCGGTCAGTGACACAAGTCCAAAGGACGACAGAGTTAACCTCCATCCCCGGGCTGTGCTCTCCCACTCCTCCACCAGCAGCCCTCCAAAAGAAGGGCCGGGGTGACTGAGAAATGACATGATTCGGGGGCTGTTTGTATTCTGGACCCAAACAGTCCGTGTGATCAGACAAGGCTGGGAAGGTCTCCTCCCTCTTCCCCCCCCCCCCCCCAACCATGTTGAGAAATTGCTCTGAGTCAGAGTTGTTCTGCATATTAATGAGTTCGCTGTGAGGGCAGCGGGAGCTGTTTAAAAGAGGAGAGCGGAGCTCTGGAGAAGCGAGAGCCAGCGAGAGCCGCGGAACAGACGCGCCGGGGTCGAACCTGCCCAGGGCACCGGAGCACTAGAGCCCCGCGCCTCTCCCCCGAAGCTGCCGGCCGCAGCGCTCCGGAGCAGGCGCGCCTAGGAAGAGTAGCGGGCAGCGAGATCCTCCCATCATCTCCCTAGAGACACCTGAGCTCTGGTTATGAAGCTCCTGACGGGACTGCTGCTCCTGCTGCTCCTTGTGCTGTGCTGCGTCGGGGTGGAGGGTGAGTCCCGGGAGTCTGGGACCACACACACACACACACACACACACACACACACACGCACACACACACGCACACACGCACACACGCACACACACACGTCCTTGAGCTTTGGAGAGAGTGAGGATTTGTAAGCAGGTTTGGACGGGGGTGGAGGGGGGGCGAGGATGGACATTCGGGTGTTCCCTGAGATGGACCCCTCGGCTTACCCTGCCTTCATTCTGGGGCTTAAATAAGTATAGGTGATGAGAAAAGAATGAAAATGTGAATTTCAGGTTATTTAAATGTCGGTTTATGAAGGGTGACTTTGGCCAAGTTTTGTGTCTTAATTTCTCCCAAGCTCCGGAGACAATTGTTGGACAGTGAGTCTGGAGAAGAGAAAGGAAAAGGGGGACGGGGAGGGAGGTGGGCTAATCTATGTTCATCTTCTCCTTGCATTCATGTTTTGGCGGAACTGCCTGCAGGTAAGAAACTCCGAACTTAACAAGCACTCTCCTGCAGGGTCAAAATGCAAATGCTCCAGAAAAGGACCAAAGATAAGATACAGCGATGTCAAGAAACTGGAGATGAAACCAAAGTACCCTCACTGTGAAGAGAAGATGGTTATGTGAGTCTCACCTTTGCAATTTTATCTTGTCCTCATTTTTGTCTAACCCAATAACCAAGCTCTATGTCTATCTGAAATGGCTGTAAGAGCATGTTTTCATGCTTTTTCATTCTTGTCCAAGCACAAACTGTAGGCAAGTGTGTTAAGCACCAGCATTTCAAACGAGCTACAACACCAGACTAAAAGAAACTGCATTTTGTTACATGACAATATTTCTAGAGTTTGGATGGAACCCTTGAAAGATAAATATTTTAAATATTTGGTCTCGAAGTAGAGCATCACATCCAAGTTCCCAATAAAAAGACTATTTTTCCTGAAGTCAAAAGTAGATGCAGTGTTTAAACACACTGGAATAAGAATTCAAAGAAAATATGATAATTCATTCATAGGCTCTCCTTCCCTTTATACAGACATTTAAAAATATTGATATTTTTGTCTTTATATTACCTTCATTGCTTAAATACATCATTCTCCCTCCTCTCCCCAGATCATCACTTCTTTTAACAAAGAATGAGAAAGAGGTGGACAAAAAGAGAGAGACAGACAGACAGAAAGAGACAGAGACAGAGAGACAGAGAAACTGGGAAAAATGGAGAGAAAACAGTTTAGCAAAACTAACCACCAATAACAGACAGTCTATTCAGTGTTCCATAGCCTTAGTCCTCTCAACACTACCATGGGGGGGGGGGGTGCAATAGAAAATGTATTTTTTTTCAAAGAAAAAAGTTTTCTTCTTTGGGACCAAACTTGATTTTTAGAATTTCATACCATTTAGTTTCATTAGTTTACTTTTTGTAGTTATTTCCACCACCACCACCACCCATTTCCATTGTTATAATCATTGTGTATATTGTTCTCCTGATTATGCTTATTTTACTTTACATTTAATCACTTAAGTTTTCCCATACTTCACAGAGATCTTTTTAATATCAGAAAATGTCTTCAGAGGAATTCAATTTTCTACAACTGATTCAAATTTACTTTTAGACTAGTTCCTACTAATCAGCTGCAAAATATATGCTTCCCTAAGGAATGCATCTGTAGCTCCTGTGGCACAATCCCTTGCTCAGGATAACATTCGATAGAGCTGTCTCTGTACATGTTGGGAATGCTGAAAATATTTTAAAAACTGGGGCAGACTGAAAGAACACAAAGTTTCCTTGCTCTTCTCTTTCAAATTAACCACTTGGGGCCAAAACAACTATTTCCCCATTAGTCAACTCTTGGCCAAGAAGGGAGTCCTTGGCAATGTAGAACAAATATTTGCCACTAACCAGTCACCCCTTCTTTCACCCCAGAAACAGGTCTTACTTTATTCCCAGTCTGGATAGGCATTTTCCAGCTCAGTCAGGTTTATGATGGACCCCAAAAGGTTTGTGAAATCATTACAGCAAGTATTCATAACTTGGGATTCAAAATGTATGAGTGAATTTGGGGAAACTCAAAATATCACCCTGCTTAAGCTATTTCTCCCCACCCCCACCTCCTTCTCTTTACTCCTATACCAGCCCAAAGAAAATGCCCAGAAAAGCTCCTAACTGGGCTTTGTCTTGGAACTGAAGAACTAAATAACTTAGAGGAAAAAAGGAATGGATTCAAGATGTTACTTTCTTCAAATCTGGTAGCATAAAATTAAAAACCAAGAATTTGACTTAAGGTGGAGTCTTGTAAGTGCTTCTACCTTTACAATGGAAATGTTAGTTCACTTGACTCCCCAGCATTTCAAAAGGCCACACTGGTGTTTTCACTTATACTTCAGAAGCTAAAAGTTGGGGCATTAGAGGCAATAGAATCTCAGTTTAAAAGCATCCTTGATGAACAATGCCTTGTTCAGAGTAACCCCTAAATAAAGTTTTGATGAATGAATAAAAAGAATGGGTGAATGAGCTGGATTTTGGAGGGAGATGAGATGGTCCCGTCATTTTGCTGTGTTTTCCTGTACTCTTCTTTCAAATGTAAATTATGATATAAGATTATTTCAAAAAATTAATATAAACAGCAAATTTTTAGCGATAATTTTGACAGAAAAAATTGCTGATCAGAATAATAACCCTGCAGGTGGGGGGGGGGACTGCAATCCTATTAAATAAAGAATCATGTTCAATAGACTCTACTTATATAGGCAAGAAGGAGATCTAATAAATTCTAGAGATATTTTTAACAACAAAATGTTTCCTGGCTATATTTGAATGAATCAAAAAATTCAAATAAACAGAATTTCCAATCCCATACATTCCCATACACTCCAGTTAATTAGGTTTAGGTAGCAACAAACTGACTTTCACACACTTCATTGTTCCTTGAAGAGATTCAGGAAGGGAGATGAGCTAAGTCCTCTTCACATCAAAGTGGAGTAAAGAGCCTAGTGGTTTGTTTAATAATAAGTTGTGACCACTCAAAACAGAACCAGAACCCTCCAGGAAAGGCTATGAGAACGAAGTGCAAGCCAAGTTATGTATGCCTTTCCAAGTCACTCTTGGAGGTAGTTCCACAAATCTGAAAGAGATTTAAGAACATTTTTTTAAAAAAAAAACTTTTTAAGAGACAATTGAGTTCTTATAGATTTGCATGATTTCAATTCTCAGACCTGTGAAGATATCTAATGCTCATGATTGAAAGTCTTCCTTTGATTGCTCCTGGAAGTGATCCTGGGTCCTCCAAAATTATACCAGTGGAGCTAACAATTCAGCCTTGCTGGAAAAATTTCAAGTAGAGGCCAGTGATGAACTAACAATGAAACTGTCCTCGAAGGACCAGCTAAGTCTTGAAAGACTCATCATGGGAACCAACTTAATGAATAGTTTGGCAACAGCCTCTCTTAAAGGCCAATTACAAAGTCATAGAGGTCATGATCAAAGGCACCAATAGCTCCTTGAAGTTGAAAACTTCCTCACAAGTCCTCTGATGAGAATAGAGAAAATTTTGTTAATATTGCAGATGAGGAAAAACTGAATCTCAGAGATAAGTAAAGCCACTTACCCAGTGTAACTGTCTTCCAATCTAGACCTTCTAACTCAAGTTCAGATTCCAACCTGCCATGCTGCTTCTCCATTTAAAACTTGGATAAAGGAAGCAAGGATATAAGAATCCCTAGAACAGTTCTGTTCTTCAAATTATGGGCCAAGAAAGAAATTCAACAGGTATTTATTTCTGGTACTGGAGACTGTGGCACTGTGGATAGTAAAAGAAATTACAGGATTGCAAAATACCAGAGCCTAGATCATCATATCCAAACTCCCTCATTTTACAGATGACTGTTAGAGAGCCTAAGAAAATTGCCCCAAAGTCACACAGCTGCCAAAGTTAGAATAGCATGTTGAACTACAAAGATTTCAGTATATCAAGTCACAGGACCTTGTCTAAATCCAAATTCTGCTACTTGCTAGCTGGGCGACCCTGGGAAAATCACTCTCCAAGCTTCAGTTTCCTCAGGAGAAAAATGAAGGATGTGAACCAGGTGATCCCTAAGATCCCTTCCCATTCAAAATTCTAATGAGCTCTATTCGTTACTTAAACCTTTATCTTCTAGCCTAAAGTTTAATGCTCATGATCCCTGCCCATGAGAAATTAGAAGAGAGGTAAGGCTAACGCAACTGAAGGAAATAATAGTTCCTTACAATTAATGTCATTGACTACCAAAGTACATAGTACCAAAAAGTCCATATTACTGCCCTCAGAATGTGAGCTTTGAATGGGGATACAAGATAAACACAGAGGAAACAACTAGAGAATATAAATGAGGTAACAAGTAAGAAAGCAATGTGTTCATGAATACTGAAACTCTCTCCCAACAAAATAAATGAAACTATCCAAAATACCTTCTGTTTCAATAACAAAACTTCGTCCTACCCACTGAACTAATTGATCACTGTCCTCTAAACAAAATTTGTGCTTGTTTTACTCTATTTGTTGTTGTTTCCACTTTCCTGGAATATTCTCTCCACATTTTTATGGCTTAAGTTAAGGTCATTGAATTTAGAACTGAACCTTTGACCTTTGTAGTTGTTCAGTCACTTCAGTTGTATCCTACTCTTTGTGGCGCTATTTGAGATTTTCTTGACAAAAATACTGGAGTGGTTAGTCATTTCCTTCTCCAGTTCATTTTACAGATGAGGAACCTGAGACAAACAAGATTAAGTAATTTGCCCAAGGTCACATAGCTGCTAAGGATCTGATTCTGGATTTGAACTCAGGTATTCCTAACCCCAGGTCTGTCACTCTAACCACTGCTCCACTTAACTGCCAACTTACTTAGCAGTCTTTTCCTTCACAGAAGAGGAATCTGAAGTCAAGAGAGGGGACGAGACTTGCCCAGTTTCATATATTAACTAAGGATAAGAGGCTAGGATTCAAATCCAGGTCTCTCTTGATTCCAAATCCAGTTGAGACTTTCCAGACCTTCACAATTTACATGACCCCTTCTCCTCTCAATTTGCTTCTACAGCACCTGCTCTCTGTTGGACATCATTTACCATGTTCTACTTTGTGTAGGTCATTGATGCTTCATGTGAATTAGTCTTATTGCCCTAAGCATTTCTCTAAGACAATGACTTGCAAAGAAGGTGACAACCTATATTAGTAGAACTGGTTAGCTCATATTACTGGTCCAGACACTATCTAGATTTTTAAGATGCACACACACACACACACACACACACACACACACACTGTGTGTGTGTAAAGTTGTATGCATGTAATACACAAATGCTTTGTAGGCTGTAAAGCATGATAAACTTGTGGTAGTTATTTTTCTTAAGATTTGAATAGATTATAAGGATTGGACATTGTTTTCTCTGTATCTAACTCTGTACTAAGATAATATTTTAACCACATAAGACTAGGTGCTTTAGAAGTCATTGTGAAGGTCATACAATAAATGAACATATTTCCCAGAATGTTTTGCATGGAATGAAATTTTTTTTATGGATTCTGGAAGTGCCCTCTGGGAGGGAAACTCAATTCTAGTGCACAAATTTCTTGAGGACAGGAATTGGGTTGGGTTTTGGTTTTGGTTTTTTGGTTTGTTTCAGGGTGGGGAGATTTTTTGTCTTTGTTTTCCCAGATCCTAGCACAGTATTTGGTATTTAGTAGGAATCTGATATATGGTTGTAAGATAACCCATAGGACTCATTTTATGAGTGAATAATTACCACTATGATTTCTGCTCCATTAAATGAAAAATATTTCAGCAGTTAGGAAACAATTCCTTGTTCAGATCAAAATTCATGCATTATTCTTTGGGTTGGTTATGACCAATGTGCAGGTCATGTAGCAGAACTCAATGATTCTTTGAGGCCTTAGACCTGGGTTAGTGGGAGGAAATGAGCAATAGATAAGAGATCTATTATCTATGGTGATGACAGAGCTAGGCAGGACCTTAGAAATCATTCATTCCAACTCTCCAATTTTACAGATGAGAAAATTGAGGTCTAGGGAGGCAGAGTTACTTCTCATCATCACCAAATTAGCAAGTAGCAGAGTTAGGGTTTGAAACCATTGTCTTCTGACTCAGATGTGGTGTTGATCCTATGATACAAATATTATATTTCTGAGATGGTACTTGGATTCAAGTCTTTCTGGCTCCGAGGCCAGCTTTCTTTCTGCTACACCGCTGCTACCTCTTATATTAAACATATGCACATAAATAGACAGCTATATATACACAAATACATATATACATATACATATAAGTATCTATGTATATACCTACAAAGCTATGCCTTTATGTGGACATGTGCATTTTATGTCTATGCAAACATATATACATGTCTATACAAGTAAATATGTAAACATTATTTTATCCTCACAGCAACTTAGTATAATAGATTTTATAGGTGCTAATTTTATCCCTACTTTACTGATGCAGACACTGAAGTATAGTGATGCCACTCAGATGGGCAAGTTTTAGGGGCAGTGCAAATCTCCAGTTTTCTAGAATTACATACTTTCATCCAAGCCCAGAATATGAACTTCTAAACCTGTGATAACTATGTAGCAAAATGATTACAGGACTAGACTTAGAATCTGGATGACTTGAGTAAAATCCTGCCTCAGATAATTGGGCACATCACTTAGCCTCAGTTTCCTCAGCTGTAAAATAAGGAGGCTAAATTTAATGGCCTCTAGGGTTCCTTCCAACTCTAAATCTATAATCCTATTAACCTTCTTGCCTCCTCAGAAGTCAGATGGGACTAACTGAATGCTTCTTCCCAGGAGGAAGCCATTATTGGTTTGAAGCAACTGCTCCTTCTCCTCAGTTAGCAGGTGGAAAGTTTGAAATGTAATCAAATATGTCACTTCTGCTTAATCTCAAATATTAAAGAACATCACTGTTGATATTAGGCCAAATATAAACCCCAAGGTCTTTCCAGAAAAATGCAGTTCAGAAGTTCTGAGCTACAAAAAAAATACGGCAGTTATCACCACAATTCTGAACATTTAGGATTATTTTTCAAGGTTCACAAACCCAACATTTAAACTTTCCTTCAAGGATCCTATTTGAAACAGAATTTTGGTGACTCATTTTATAAAACCAATGATTGCCATTATTATTTCTGCTCCACTGATAACTCCTAATGCATACATTTCTCCATTTCAGCCAAAAAGACAGCACTGATAAAAACACAGGTAAAATCAGTTCTATAAATTGAGTCCTATCTTAAATGTTTCAGGGTGCTCCTTACTTAACCATTTGAAGGAGCAAAAAGTACTTTTTTTTAATGTGCATAACTTCTTAGTCCTTTCTCTTCTACCAGACTAAATTTTTATAAACACTAATGGATTTCCTTGATGTTTATCCTACTTGCATATAAACAGTTCTTTGCTATTTATCACTGTCAATGACAAGTGATTCCCCTTAGAACCTAGAGTCATGAAATGTTACAGGTTTACTGAGTGACTAATTAAATCCAATTATGGTAGAGTTGAGTAATCTGGGGTCTTGCAAAAATTCCCACCTAGATTCAGCATTACTTAGCTTTTATGATTTTCCTTAAGTCTTTCGTTGGGTAACCAAGTAAGGTGTTATCACTGTTGAAGAGGTACAAGGGTACCTGAATGGGTAATGTGGGGAGTAGATCATAAGAAGTATTATCTAATATCAACTTGAACAAGATGTTCTATTAGGTTCTTTCCCGTGATTTGGTTAATGACTTTCCTACAAGGTAGCACATTGATATCTTTACAGACCTGTCACAGGCAAAAGACTTCTGGAAAGGAGAAAATACAGCAGATGGGGGTGGGGGAGAGAGGTCCTCCAGTCAAGTACAGGACTTGCTCATACTACAGGGTGATTCCATTGAGACTTTTGGAGTCTACAAGTTATAGCTGAACCTTTGCTGATACAAAGTTTATCAGAAAGCTAGTTCATTTCAAAGTTCATCTATTATATACTTTTTGCAAGGTGAAATAAAATTTCTAGAGTCAAAATGACTCACAGAATGATTTTAGACTTCACTAAAACTTATTAATGTCTCAGCGATGCAAAGCAGAATTTTCCTTTCCACATATATTTACTGTTCCCACAATGTCCCTTTACTGTACTAAAAGGGAGAGCTTGGATCTACCCTGCCTGCCTCCTACCTACTGCAATTCTTTGCCTATTTCCTCTCCAGCTCCACTGAAGGCAGAACAATAGCTGGTAGCCAGCTAGCACATTCTAATGAATGAACTCTCATTATTCAGCATTTCCCAGAGACTTGACCTTACCCGCCTCAGGCAGGTGCTGGGGGGGGGGGGGGAAGAGGGTAAAGGACTAACCTCAAATACAAGCTATTTTCCCAAATTCTATTACAGCATCACCACCAAGAGCATGTCACGGTACCGGGGACAAGAACACTGCCTACATCCCAAACTTCAGAGCACAAAGAGATTTATCAAGTGGTACAATGCATGGAATGAGAAACGCAGGTGAGTTTCTAATAGGAGCCCTGTGTAAGGGAAAGAGCAGTTTTGCATTTAAAGAGCTCAGGGATCCTTGGATGAGTCTTGGTCTCAGTTTCCACATCTGTAAAATGAGAGAATTGGATTAGATGGTTCATTCATTCAATAGAATTTTTTATAGATACCTGTCCTAGGCTAGGTTCTGGCAGAGATATAAAATTTACATTAAACAGGGTCTCTGCTTTCCTGGAAGTCATAGACTAGTAGTCAAAAATAAACAAAATCACATACATAAGTGTATCAGAAAACTGCAGGACAGAGTGCTATGTAAAGTCTGAAGAAAAAGGTCTTCACTAAAGGTGGTTGCATTTGAACTGGTCTTTAAAGTATTTATATGAAGTAACATTTAGCTCATATTTGTAGAATATTTAACCTCAGCAATACATTTTGGATATATTATTACATGTTTCCCATACTGTCCCCCATTATAGATATGAAAACTGAGATTCATAATACTTAAGTGACTTAATTTAGATCTGAAGCCATATTCAACAGACAAAAACAAAGCAACAGGATATTCAGGTATAAGGAAAAGAATGAAAAAATGCACCAAAGCTGAAAAATGAAGACAGAGATCCAGCTTGATTGAAGCAGAAAGTATATAGATGAGAGTAACATGAGATAAAGCTGAAAAGATTAGGTGATGCTATAGAGAAGGTTATGCCAAGGGGGAAGTATTTGAACTTGACTCACTAAATGATAACTTTCTTCTAATTCTGACAGTCTATTATTCCATGATCTATAATACTATTGCTATGGTAGTAGTAGGCAATTGACACATATATAGCTCATTAAGGATTACAAAGAACTTCATGTATGTTGTTCCATTTGAGCCTCCCAGAAATACTGTGGACATGTTACAAGTATTAGGCTTCTCATCTTGCAAATGAGGAAACAAAGACAGATGAGGCCAAGTGCCCATAATAACCACAAGTCATCCCATTTGGATTAGCTTTACCCATGACAGGGGTCAGTCTGGAGTTGGGAAGCAGAAAGGAGGGAAGAAGGAGGTGTATGAGACATATGTGGAGCAAATGTTCCTTTGCACATAGGAGACTTTATAATTGGCCACCTGCATAAAACTGCCTCAGTGGAGCACTCAATGATCACTTTGCCCCCACCTGCAATGAGGGTCCAAAGGCCTGAGGCTTATTTCTAGCCTCAATTAGAAGAGACTCCCTACCCAAATACTCCATTATGTGCAGAAGGTCATTCCAAAAGACACAGACTTGAGCACAGTGCCAATACTTAGGCTTACATATTCTCCCTCAAAATTGCTCAGTCTGCATTAGTTCAAAATAGCAAATACTGACAGTAAGAGTATTTTCTGGAAACCTGATGGGAATAAAGCTTTCTTTTCTGGGCTTTTCCCTACCTAAGCCAGGAGAAGTCATTTTCATGATTTGTCCTCCCCTCAATTCTCACAACAGCCAAATCAACAACAAAAAAAAGCTTTACCTTTCTATCATCTTTTAGGGGCTACTAAGTATGTTTCTGATTTGCTTTGATGCCTCAGTAAAGTCCCACCCCCCCCCCATTCTTCTCTTCCTCCTTATCTGGGCCAAAGATTTCATTAGGGGAAGAAGAGGGTAATCCAGACTTCTGATATTATTAATAGAGTTTCCTTTTAGTGAGAAAACTCTCCATTCATGACAGCAACTAATAGTGTGAAATGTTTACCTGGAAACATTGATAGGTGCAGTGACTCACCCAAGATCACACAACCAGTATTTATCAGAAAGGTTACTAGAAACCAGGTCTTGCTGATTCTGATATGCAGCTAAATCACACTGACTCTCAAAGATCTCATTAATTCAAATCAAATCATTTGTTAAATTGTCTATTGTGTGCAGACCATTAATTTTACTCCTTCATTTTACAAGAGGTCTGTCAACTCTCAGCCCAGGGCTTTTTGCATATCATTGTGTTGTCTATAATCTTCTGTTATATCAACTGGAACCAAAATAGTAAAGAGAGAAGAAGATGATGTGCCAAGTCCTGTAAGAATCTAGAGTCCTCACAAAATTTACACATTAAAATAGATCTTAAAGCTATTCAATAGGCTCTTGGATGCAAAATTACAGGGCCTTGGTTCAAATCCCAGTCCTGCCACTTACTGCCTATGTAACCACAGGCAAGTTTCTTCAACAGTAAAATTGGGAGGGTTGGACTATGATCCTTTCTAGCTTTAAGTATATAATCAGTGTAATCATGTGATCCTATGAGCAAGTCAATATAGATAGGAATTGTATTTATACATATAAACACACATGTATGCATACCTACATAATGCAAAAACACTGTGTATGTGCACATCTCTCTAGCTCTAATTAAGCTTTCCAGATAAATTATTTGAATACTACAATTATTTTCTTAACCAGAATATATTCTTGCCATCAAATCCAAATTTATTTGTTATAAATTTTAACCACTTTCAAAAAGTTCTAGCTCAAAGGTGACAGTGCTTGTCTTCTCCATTCCTAGGGGTGATGCCCATCTACAGCAGTAGCAATTCCAGGGTTTCTGTAAATTCTACACTTCGTTTTGACCCCATAGCAGCAACTTTTTGGGGCTATGAAAGAAGACCTTCTCACTGTGGTCCTAGATTATTTCTTGAGGTCTAAGTCTAAAATCCTGTAACTGAATCTCAAACAGACCAGAACTCATCCTCTACATGAGTACTATCACCTTCAAAGGCATTGTCATGGAAGACTGTGAGAATGTCACTGCTTGGGTTACATATTCATTCCCCTCTGAGATCTGGCTCAAGAACCTATTACTTGCCTTCATGTCATATGGGCCTCTATATAGCAACTATAACTAGCAATTAAGATCCTGAGGCAAACAGGACACCAGGATCAAACAGTAATTAGGACAAATTCAGTTTTGTAGGAAGTTAATATGGCAGTTCACAGATGGTCCTTACTAAAATAACTACCTGTTATGGGAGCTACAATTTTAATGAATTATTCTTGCTAACTAGGTAGCAAATTTATTAGTTTCTAAAACAGTGCATGTGTTAAAATTTTACTCTTTATTTTGTGATGCCCTGAAGCAAAGCCTCAATTGCACTGCCTTAGTGATGGAGATAGATCTACCTCATCTATGAATTCAAACTACACATCTTATTCATGCAATTTATCTCTTTTCAGTAATGCAATTCATTCTCAAAGGAGATAGGTTTACCCCATTAACACAATTTTAAAAAATTGTGTCACCAAGTATGATGGCTCTATGAGTCAAGGCTGAGTAGTGTGCTGCAACAACCATCAAAATAGGAGTCTTGAGTTCCCAAGGGGACTACTTTGAAAAAGACAGTATTCATTTTAGATAAGTCCTTTCCCCTTTCTAGTCCTTTGATTCCTATTCTTTAAAAGGAGAGGAGAAGACATTTGGACAAGATAACATATCAGGTTAATTAATTGATCTATAAGCTAGCAAGTGTTTATTAAGAGCCTACTTGTGTAAAAAGACCCAAGAATTCAAAGGTCCCTCCCTGATCCCTGCATGTTTGTTAAAACAACAATCCTTTAAAACCATACCTCATATATCAGTAAGAAGACTTAAAAGAAAAGGCTATTTGGACACTAGGAAAGAAAGTTCACTCCTGAAATTGCATCTGTCACTGACCACCCTTGAGGACTCATGGGGTTTTGCCATACTCCATCTGACAGTTAGAGTCAATGTACTGAGAGAGCTAAATCTGTTTTTCTTTTCCAGGGTCTACGAAGAATAAGACAAGAAAATCCTAATGAAAAGTCATAAATTTTTGGAAGACTTGAACAAAGAAAAACTTTTTCTTTCTCACAGACATAAGACACAAATTATATATTGTTACAAATGCACTTTTTACCAAGGATCAGTTTTTACATTTTATAGCTGTTTGCAAAAAGCTTCTAGGTGTCTTAACTGTCTCTTGCAATTCAGAGCTCACAACTGTCTGCTTTTTACTGAATTTGGGAAAATCCATGCCTTTCATTTTTTAAAAATGCTTTTTTGTATTCATTTGTCCATCACTATGATTGCAACTGAGCTTTATAAGCTCATTAGCTAAACAAATAATCTATGTGATGGTATTCTATGTAGTACTCTGCTATTTGTAGCCCTAGGAAGATTTCCACTTCTGACTTCATAGTGATTTTCCCAAGAAGGGAGAAGGCACCCAGCTTACAGTGAACCCTGCCATGATAATGTGTTCTGCAACATGGGTCCATGTAGCTGGAAGAACTGAATGAGATCACTCTTGCATTTGTTCTTTGTTGAAATAAAAGCTGATTTGCCAGGGAAATGTGCTTAATTCCCCCAGATGATTTTTATACATAATAGAATGGAGGTATAATCCCAAGCTAAATTTATGTCTAAGAAGGATTCCTGATTCTTCTTTCATCATGAGAGGATATGAAAGGTACACTGTTCCAATATCAAGTATTTTATGATTCTAGAACAATAGGTTTGCTAACATTCTTAGTAAAAATTCTTCAACAAAACATATATATGCACATGTACACAAATATATACAAAGAATGTGACCCTCCTACCAGAAACTCTCTCTCTCTCTCTCTCTCTCTCTCTCTCTCTCTCTCTCTCTCTCTCTCTCTCACACACACACACACACACACACACAGACATTCTCTGTCATTGTGAATATAAGGCTTCCATGGTAAATAGTACAGTTCTCTTTTTTAAAAATAAAGTAACAAAACTACCTTTCCCCTTTGTAAATATGCTCTAGATAAACTGTGTTTCATGTTCTTCCAGTATCTTGTATTACATCATGAGGTTATCATATGCTATTTAAATGTTTGAAATAATTAGAATTGCATGCAGTTTTCATATTCTTTCTAAGTCAAAAGGAAAAGTAATAAAATATATTTAAAACATAGCATCTTGCTTTGTTACTTTTTTTCCCTTTGATTTATTATAATTACATGGAGAACAGCAGCTAGGTGGCATAGAGGATACATACAGCACCCACCCTGGAGTCAGGAGGATCTGAGTTCAAAAGTGACCTCAGACACTTAGTAATTACCCAGCTGTGTGGACTTGGGCAAGTCACTTAACCCTATTGCCTTGCAAAAACCAAAAAATAAATAATAATTACATAGGAGTGGGGTTTACTGCATAGAACATTGGACTTAAGAGTCAGGAAGGCTTAAATGCAAATCCCACCTCTGAAACTTACTTAACCTCTATATGATTGTTAATCAACTCCTTAATACATCTACTGTGTCATGGACAGCTCATAATCTATTGATGGAGGAAGTTTCCAGGCAAGGTGTTACTTTAACAATAAAAATCATAAATCTTCTACACATTCTTACATATAATAATGACAAAATATTTACCATATTTTGAATCTCTAGCTGAGAAAAGATTCTATTAAGAGAATAAAGCTAGAATTCTCTAATGAAGCAATAAAATTGTATGCAAACATAATTAAAAGCAAAATTCCTACTGGTAGGAAGCTATACCATTAAAGAAAATAAAAAGAAAAATTTAATTTGTAGTCTAGACCACAATTCAAATCCTACTCCTAGTACTTAATCCTTATCTCTTTAGGAAAGTCATTTTCTCTCTCCAGGACTCAAGTTCATCTTTCAAAATTAGATTTGGTGGCCAAGAGTATGAAGTGGTTGATTTCTGTGGTACCATTACATTCTTTTTTTTTTTAGTTTTTGCAAGGCAATGGGGTTAAGTGGCTTGCCTAAGGCCACACAGCTAGGTAATTATTAAGTGTCTGAGGCGGAATTTGAACTCAGGTACTCCTGACTCCAGGGCCAGCGCTCTATCCACTGTGCCACCTAGCTATCCCCTGTACCATTACATTCTGAATGCTTGGATCTTACTTTTTCAGCTTTTAAAAAACTAGTTTAAAAGCTGGGTCCAGGAGCAATTGGCCTGCTGGTGCTGGTGGTGCTGATGGCACCCTTCTGGAGGGCAATGCCAGAGCCCAGGGCAGCTGGGGCACAGCAATACATACTCGAGTGTGTTGCTTGGTCACCCTGCCACCTTTGGGATGACTGGGGAACAATACTGCCCTCTCTCAAGAATACACTTCAACCAAGCCTAGAAGGACTTGCATGAACGGATGCTGAGCAAGTTGAGCAGAACCAGAAGAACATTGTACTAAAAGCAACATGGGGGAGATGATCAACCTTAATGGACTTGGTCACTCCATCAGTGCAATGATCAGGCACAATTTTAGGGGATCTGTGATGGAGAATACCATCTGTATCCAGAGAAGGAACTATGGAGTTTGAATAAAGACCAAAGATTAATATCTTCAATTTCTAAAAGTCGCTTCATGTATTACATAATTTTGCTAACTAATGTTTGCTTCCTTTTGATTCTGTTTCTTTTCTCAAAACATTTAATTTGGATCTATGTCTATCATGGAGGCAAATGTTAAGATTTTATCAGATTACCTCTGTTGAGGGAAGAGGGGAGGGAAGGGAGGGAGGAAAAAAACTGTAAAATTCAAAATCTTGCAAAAAAATGAAACTACCATTGTATGTCCTTGGGAAAAAAATGAAAATTTTTATATAATTTTTAAAAAAGGAGAGGTGCAAAGGAAGATATCTTCCAGCTCTAAATGGCTATAATAAATGAATAAAAAAGAATGCAATTCAACACTATTAAATATTTTAGTTTCCCATATTACATATAAAAACAATTTTCAACATTTTTTTTAAATTTTGAACTCCAAATTCTCTCCCTCCAGCCACTTTTCCTTCCCCTTTGAGAAGGCTAGCAATTTGAAAAAGATTATACAAATGTAATCATTATCGACATACATTTATTATGTATGTTGGGCAGCTAAGTGGCGCAGTGGATAGAGAGCACTGACCTTGGAATCAGGACAGGAGTTCAAATGTGACCTTAGACATTTGACTCTTACTGGTTGTGTGACCTTGGATAAATCACTTGACCCTAAATGCCTCACAACCAGGGCCATCTCTAGATGTCCTGATTCATATCTGGTCACTGGAAAAGGATGGCTCCCAAGAAGAAAATGAGGCTGGTGACATAGCACAGACCCCCCCCCCACTCAAATCCAATTCATGTGCTTGTCATGGAATCACCTTCCTGATGTTATGGTCTTTTTCAAGAATGAAGGACAAGGTGGCATACAGAACACCAGCCCTGGAGTCAGGAGTACCTGAGTTCAAAGCTGGCCTCAGACACTTAATTACCTAGTTATGTGGCCTTGGGCAAGTCACTTAACCCCATTTGCCTTGCAAAAACTTAAAAACAAAAAAGAATGAAGGACAAACAACAATCAATCACAATTTTTTTCTTTAGTTTTTGCAAGGCAGTGGGGTTAAGTGGCTTGCCCAAGGCCACACAGCTAGGTAATTATTATGTGTCTGAGGCCGGATTTGAACTCAGGTACTCCTGACACCAGGGCTGGTGCTCTATCCACCGCACCACCTAACCGCCCATTCAATCACATTTATTATGACTCAAAAATTGCTAGACACTGGAAAACAGAAAGCTTAAAATTAAAAACCCTAGCTTTAAAGAGTTTACATTCTGCTATAGCGAGAACACCACAGGTAGACAAATAAATATAATAGGAAACAGTAAGGGAGACAAAAGAGAAGTCCAGACCGACTGCGCTAAGATTCAGATCAATAAAATGACCAACCACAATTCCAGAAGAGCGTGAAAAAACAGGATACCCATCTCTTGATACAGAAGTGATGAACTCCAGGTGCAAAATGGGTTGAAAATAGCCAATGTGGAAATTTATTTTGAATAATTACATATTTTTAAAAAACATTTTTATTTCATTAAATATTTCCCAATTAAATTTTAAAAACTGCCTCCATTTTGAATATGCTAAAATATGATGGTGATGTTGCATCAAAGGATTGAAAAGAAGGTAGACAGTAGAGGGGTACAAAAAGTCAAGGTCATTCCTCAGAGCTTCCCATTGTTATCACACCTCATAAAAAGAATGCCAATAGTAGACAAGAATAGTTTCCTTGAATGATTCTCTCAAAGACTGTTCTTATCCTCATTATAACCTGGTCTCACTTAGATAAAAATGTTAGAGTGGAATTGCAGCATGGTTTATCTGAACATTCCTAACTGAGAGCAATGCTGGATCCCCTACTCTTTGAGGAAGATTCTGGATCATGCAGTCCCCTGGGATCATCCCTAGGTACCTGACTCTCCTAGGTCATTCTTGAATCCTCAGTTCTTCTAGAAAAAGAACTGCATTCTGTATTTCCCCAGGGAGAGTTCTGGATCTCTAATTCCCCCAGAAGTGGAATGCCTGTGGGTGATGGCAAGGTATGCTCATCTCTGGGTGTAGTTAAAAGCAATGGAAATGGGGCTGATGATCAATCTTAATGGACTTGCTCATTCTATCAGTGCAACAATCAGGCACAATTTTGGGTTATCTGCAATGGGGAATACTCTCTCTATTCAGGGAAAGAATTGTGGAGTTTGAACAAAAACCAAAGACTATTACCATTAATTCAAAAAATAAAAACATTATCTTATTATGTAATCTTCTTAAATTTTGTTTTTTCCTTAAGGATATGATTTCTCTGTCATCACATTCAACTTAGATCAATGTATACCACAGAAACAATGTGAAGACTAACAGACTGCCTTCTATGGGGGTGGAGGGGGGTGGGAAGCAAGACTGGGGGGGAGAATTGTAAAATTCAAAATAAATTAATTAATTAAATCCAAAACAAGGAGAGGATTTCTTGTTCAGTAGCCCCCAAACTATATCTACTTTCCAAGGGTAAGACAATCCTCAAGGTGACACTGAGTCTGGAAAGGACAGTTTACATATAACCTTGTGGGAGAGAATGATTTCACCAAAATAATCAGGGAAAACTATTGTCTATCTGAGTATAGAGAAGAGTCAGGTTGGAGACTGAGTTGCCAACTTGGGAGCCTGGATGACTTCAGTTCAAGTACTTCCTCTGATACAGACTGGCTATATGACACTGGGCAGATCACTTTATTCCTCAGTGCATGTGGTAGCTCTCTATGACCAGACACTGCAGAGAAGATGCTAGGAAGATTTGTAAGAAGAGTTCCTCATCCTAGAGTGAGGAATGGCGAATCACAGTCCAATATCTAACTTTAAATGTGTGTTTATACAGCAGGATTTTAGAGATCATGACACTACCAGTTTAAATGTGGAAGAGGAAACCATAGGGTACATTATGTTAGACAACAATCACAGAAAAATACATGGAGCCTTTAATTCATTAATTTTTGTTCCAGGTTTTAAGGCAACCAATAAATTATATGAAAATCACAAATTAATAGAAAAGTACAATCAATGTGTGTATCTCCCTCCTCTCTCAGTTTCTGTCTCTGTCTCTATCTCTTTGTCTCTCTCTTCCTCCTGGTCTCAAGCTTAAACGAACATAATGTTTCTGGCTATGCAATTTATTAACATTATAGCAAACAATACAGTTAAATATTTCAATAATATATGACAATGAGAAAGATCAAAGAGTCATTTTTAACAATCAGTCCCAACTGTTTACTTCTTCACAGACCATAAGCCAACAATTCAGCTCTCTCAGAATGTCTTTTAATGTTTCTTTTTGCAAGATAAGAATTCACTCAGAATCAAAAGAATTTCTTATAATATAAATTACAATATATTATAATATAAATTATAATTATTTGTAAATACCCAAGCAGATACCTTTGTACAAGAGGTAGACACCTATGTAAACAGATGAATTTGAAACTTATTACCAAATGCTGATCGAAGTTCAGCCACAACACACAAATAATGTGCACACATAACTGTGGATAGAAAGGACTCTCAGAATCTCACATAATCTCAGGAAAGAGTCTTAATCTTTTAACTTGATACTCAAAAAATTCTCTATATACATGAGAGTTAACATTCTCCCAAATGACAGTTAAACTCTCAGTCTTTTCAGATTCCTCACAGATGATGGTTATTTACTATAACTCCCTAAGATTCCATTCTCTCTTAAAGATATAATAACAATATCCATAGTCTCTGTGGGATAGGTTATTGAATCTGGGGTTACATGTGTTTTCTGCATCTATCTGTTTATGGGCACCTGTGACTGCTTTGCATTTTCTGCATTTTGCAGGGTAAAATAAAGACTCTCCTCTGCCTGGTTGCATTTAGTACTTTGAATACTTTATGGTAACTGGGAAACTTTTAACCACATTTGGGGAAACATTTGTTCTTATTGAATCAGGATATTTTCCCGGAGAAATCTCAATAGAGGCAATAAACCAAAGGGAAAAAATAATTACCCCTGTTTGGGTTAGAGCCCAGGTATCAAATCCAGTTGTGATACCAGTACTTTTAGAAACTCTAGGATATAAGTTATACAATAAGTTCATTTGGACTTCTGAGAATAAGTACATAGATGGGGCAAAGGAAAGAAAAGGGTTGAAAGAAGATGCCTGGGTGAAAGGTGGTAGAATTTAAGGTTCACAAACTTGTGAATTCAGTGTCAAGTTGGTATTAGCATTCCAAGTTTTAGAGGATAGTGATTTGTTGATGGGAATATTGTATTAATATTGGTATGATTTGCACGTTGTATGTTGTGTCCCAATTCCTTGGGTAAGAAAGGGAATGATAATGTAGACTAAGGCTCAGGTATTTGGAGGAAAATCCAATTAAAAGGATCATTTAGAACAGGCACTTAATAAATGCTAGTTGACTGAAAGACTACTTGATTGACACACATCCCAAAAAAAGGTAGGAATTAGAAGCACTGAAAATAAAGAAGGCAAAATAAACACTTAAACTACCAATAGATACAGAAAACCTTTAATATACATAAAGGTACCAAGAAAATTGAACTAATCAATTCTAAATCAATTATTACTAAATCTGTTTTAACTTGCTACAATCTGGCTTCCAACCTAATTCTTCATTTAGAATAGCCCTCATCAAATTTACCAGTGGTCTCTTAATTAACAAATCTAAAGGTTCTTCTTCATTCGCATCTTTCTTGACTTCTCTGCAGCCTTTTAACAGTGCTTTCTAAGATCCACTTCCACCTCTGCTACATCTATTCTTTTTTCAGTCTCCTTTGCTATATCATCATTCTCATCACACACACACTAATTGTAGATACAATCAATGCTCTAAAAGTCCTCTTTAATCTCCATTCTTTTTTATTTTTCCTTCATATTTCCTTTATTTTCAACTTGTGCATTTATTACGATAGTCAAAATTAGACACTCAAAGTAGTTCCTAAAAAATATTGTTGTCGCTGTAATCCAATGTTCTCTTGGTTCTGCTTACTTCACTCTTCAGCATTTTGTGCCAGTTTTTTCCAAGTCTTTCTAAGATCATTGAGTTTATCAATTCTAATAGCACAGTAGTATTCTATCACAACCACATTCCCCAGCTGATAGGAATACCTGCAATTTCTGGTTCTTTGTTATCACAAAAGTTGCCATAAACATCACACTCACATTCAGAGTTCTAATTATTATTTATGTATTTCCTCCATCTTATTTTTACTCATTATTTTCCATCTCAGCCTCTCTTTTTTTACCCTATCCCTATTACTTTATCTTCTCCCTCTGTCTTCCTATTCCTTATTCTTACCCTCCTAACTCTTGATCTATACTCCCTTCTAACTTCCCCCACAAAACATAGAGGCAAAAATTGTAGCAATAGAATCAAGAAGATTTGACAATTGATTGGAAATGAATGGTGAGAGAGTGAAGAGTCAAATATAATCTGATAGTGGGACTTTGATAGAAATTGGTAATTTTGTGGGAGGAGGGTTTTAGAGGGTTAGGATAATGAGTTTTATTTGGGACCTTTTGAGTTTTAGATTCCTATGAGACATTCAGAAGGAGACAGATATCCAACAGACTATTGATGCTGTGTATTTGAGATCAGAAAGTTTAGATATGTAAATCTTGCAGTTATATACAAAAGAGATGATAGCTGAATTCAGGAGAGCTTATAAGATCATCAAGAAGGAACTATAGGGAGAGGGGAAAGTCATGAACAGAATTGTGCCCGAGTATTTTCCAATTACCCTCAATAGATAGTTAGATATAGATAGACAGACAGACACATACACACAGACAGCAACTGCATGCTCAAAACAGAACACAAAAAAGGATTCTATGTGAAACCTATAATTTACATTTCATATAACCTACTTTAATTCACAGATGGAGTGCTAAATTGATCAAACCACCTAATGAATACATTACTACCTAATGAAGGAAACAAAATAATTACTTTTGAGAAACAAAAGTTCTAGAAACTCAAGGGAAATGATGAAAAAAGAAAGAAGAGGAAATTCAAATTATATTGTAAAGTAATAAATATTGAAGTAATTTGATAACAGTTACAAAACAGTGCCAGACCTAAAGTCAGTCAAGATTCATATTTCCAAATTTAAATCTGTCCTCAGTCATTCTTTAGTTATGTGACCTTGAGCAAATAACTTACTGTTGTTTGCCTCAGTTCCTCATCTGTATTTTTAAAAAAAATGAAGTAGAGAAGGAAATAGCAACTTCAGTATCTTTTCCAAGAAAACTCTAATTGTTGTCATGGTAGTCAGATAGAACCAAAATGACTAAACAACAAAAACAGAAAAATAGTTGAATCATATTTGATAAACCCAAGAGCCTAAATTACTTGGGAAAGAATTCTCTTATTTTATAAGAGCCACTGGGAAAACTTAGAAAGCTATTTTATGGAAACTAGGTTTAGATCAAGTTCTTATACAATACAATATAATAAATATAATGAGTTCATATAATTACAACCCAAATAGAAAATGCCACATCATTTTTCTAAAGAAGAGAATTACAGAGGAAGCTAGGTTGCATAGTGGATAGAGCACCAGGCCTGGAGTCAAGAGGACCCAAGCTCAAATCTGACCTTAGACACTTAATAATTGCCAACTGTGTGACCTTGAGCAAGTCACTTAACCCCATTGCCTTAAATAAATAAAAAATAAAGTTAAAAAAAGAACTATATCGGGGTGGGGAGAGAAATTCTTAAGCAATCAAGGGATAGAGGGTTCAAATGATAAAATGGCTATTTTAAGTTAAATGAAATTTAAGAGATTTTACATGAATAAATTAGGGTAGAGAAAGAAGTTGTTTGAGGAGAAAAAAGCTTTGTCTCAAATATCTCTTGATAACTTGATATCCAAGTTATTATATAAGTATCTAAGATACATATAAGTAGATGCGTATAAATATATATCTATATATATTCATAAGTGTAAATATTGTAAGCATATCAGTATATGCATATATAGTGATCCAGCATTCTATCTATGTGCCAGTCTTTAATGCTTTAACTAAACAACAAAATGGAAAAATAATTGAGTCATATTTGATGAGCCCAAGAGTCTAAATTACTTGAGAAAAAATTCTCTGGAACTCCTTTCCACGTTTCAGTCATCCAAATGCTTAATGCAATGCCTAATCCAAAGTAGGTAGTTAATAAATACTTATTTCCTTGCTTTTTTCCTTCTTTGGAGTGGTGGAAAAAGACCTTAGAAAGTACTTTGTATCTGCTTATGATCAGAAAAGAGAAGAAAGGAAGAATTCTCCCCTTTATCAATTTTATGCCTGTACTTTACACATATGAATACATACACACATATGAAGTATATAACATAGCATGGAACATCCAGGGGTGTTCTAGCTCCTTAGCCAAACTCATTCCTCTTAGTGTACATGAACACTGGTATGAACCTTGTTTCTGTGAAGTGTGATGAGTTTATGCCATACTATTAGAACAATGGGCTTTCTCCTTTCTGCTCCTGCAGTTCTGCTGATCTCTTAAAGTCCCAGAAAGGTTGGGAGAGGTTAAAATGGAGATTCAGGGTCATTGATGTTAAGAGGAATGCTCTGTCACCATACTTATTATTTTAAGTACACCATTCTTTTTCTTTGCTACCGAAATGCTGTGTAAATAATATGTTATAAACTACTCAATCTAAGAAAAGTGTAGTTGTCTAGGGGATGGTGGCCCCAGAACCAATAAGATACTCTATAACCTGAGATATCATTAGGTTAGATAGATAGATAGACAGACAGACAGATGATGGACTAGAAGTATTCCTGCCTCCAAGAAGTTTATACTCAAATAGAGAGAAGAGCACATAGCCACCTCTAGAGAAAGAATTGATTATCTAAATAAAAACTGAAACATACTATTTTTCACTTTTTTTTCTTTCTGTCATCCTTCCTTTTTTCTTTCCTTTTTTCTCTTTGAGTCTTCTTGTATAAAGTATCTATTATGAAAAATGTTTTACATGCTTATGTATATATATAAGCAATATTGTATCACTTACCATCTCAGGGAAAAGGGAAGAGAGAGAAGGATTAAAATTTGAAACTCAAAACTTAAAAAAAAAAGTTTAAAAAGTTTTAACATGTAATTGGTGAGAAAGAAAATATTATTTTTTTTAGTGTTTGCAAGGCAGTGGAGTTAAATGGCTTGCCCAAAGCCACACAGCTACGAAATTATTAAGTATCTGAAGCCGAATTTGAACTCAAGTACTCCTGACTCCAGAGCTGGTGCTCTATCCACTGTGTCACCTAGCTGTCCCAGATAATATTAATTTAAAAAATAAGTGAACTTTTTTAAAAGTAGAGAGAATTCAAAAATAATGAGGGAAGTATATTCATAGTGTTATGATCCAGAAATGGTAGCTGGAAAATTATATAGAGACCTATTACAGAAAAACATAAGATGAAAACCCATTTACTATATCAGGGGTGGGGTGGGGAGAGAAATTCTTAAGCAATCAAGGGTTTTATTTTTCAGAGCAATGACAATCTGGGAGCAAGGATTTATTAAATACCTTCTATATCCCAAGCACTGTGCTCAGTGCTTTACAAAATATCTCTTTTGATCATCACAATAACTGGAGAAGGGGCAGGTAAGTAGTGCAATGGATAAAGCACCAGCCCCAGAGTCAGGAAGGCCTGAGTTAAAATGTGAACTCAGACACTTGATACTTACTAGCTAAGAGGTCTTGGGCAAATTACTTAACCTCATTGCCCTATCAAAACAAACAAACAAAAAACCATCACCAATCCTGGTGTTATTATTATCTTCATTTCATAACTGAGGAATCTGAGGCAGATAAAGGTTGAGAGACATAACTAAGGTCACATAATTAGTAAGTATCTAAGACTGGATTTGAACTCAGTTCTTCCTGACTCCAGGGCTAGTGCCCAACCTTCTATTTACTTCACTGTGGTGTAGTGAGGGAGCAGTGGAAGGGACAGATTATAAATATATGTAAAATAAATTTTATTTTTAAAATAAAGTAATAAAATTTTGGTGTGACCCCAAGACCACGGACTCTGAGGTATAACCTCATATTCACCATTGGACCATTTACTGTGTATATTCAGCATTCTAGGGTCTATGGACAAAAATGACAAAAACTGCTAATGGCAAGAAAGGAAGGAAACCCCCTTGCTTTATTGGGTAAGAGACTGAGCACTTGGGAGAGGAAATTCCCCTGAAGTTCAATAAGGATCATTTGCTACCTCCTTCAATGTGTGTCCCTCCCTTCTTTCAAAGCATGTTGACCTCTTCCTGAATGCTAGTCTCTCCAATATTCTCCAAATGATCTAATATTCATTTTAATATTATTGCCTCCCCTTTTCTTGTCAATTTATCTTCAGAACTTAACACTGAAAAAAAGCTTATTGCAATTGTGGATATTCACAAATTCTAAGCCCATGTTTCTATGCATGATCTAAATTAGATAGATAGATAGATAGATAGATAGATAGATAGATAGATAGATAGATAGATAGATATAGATAGCGCCTAAATTCCTATAGGTTTCTTCACAATTTTATTGAAGTATAATCAATAAAAGTGTCATTATTCAATCAAATTAACTTCTTTTTGGTCAGAGAAAAGTTGGATTCATCAAGATACTGATTAAAAAATGAACTCATTTAGTGATTAAATTTTAAATAATCTTATTAAAGCATGGAAGAATACTGGGATATGTGCCAGACAGTTTTTATCAAGATGAAGCTTAATTGCACATCTGATAGAATGATTCCAGAGGCTTATATGGGAAGGTGTAATAGTATTATATTTATCCCCATCTGTTATTATTTCATCTCAAATATGCCAATATGCTCAGTAGTGTCATGCCTAAATTAAAGGAAAAGATGATTTCGTTTCCTCAAAAAATAGCCCACATTAAGCAAACCAAATTTAGAGGCTTAACAGAAAGAACTCCACTAAAGTGCATCAGAGTGTGGGATGGATCCTGGAATATTGAAGCCTGCGTCAGGGGAGGACAAGCTACAGCAGTACCTGTTACCCTGGAAGGGACAGGCCTGAGCAAAGGAGTAGAGATGGATTCTTTATCTTCCAATTTAGAATCAGATTAGCTAATCTTAATCACCTCCTTAGATGATTGGCCACTAGGAGATTGTTGGGTTGTTTTTTTTTTTTTCAGTCAAGCAAAGAAGAATTTCTTTCACTGATGAAATCACAGGTCATTGAGTGTTAAAGCAGAACATGAAGAAATCTGGGGCAAGATTTGACTGACAGAAGTTGTCACTGGCTTTTAGGAAGACTATAGTTAACAAAAAACATTTATTTAGTTATGATTATGATGGAAATCCAAAAATTAGAAACAGAATGAAATATCCTTCATCTGGATATAAGTTCTGCTCAATTCTCCCATGCTTTGAAGGTTCTTGAAACTCATCACTGTAAGGCAGTCTAAATGGAAAAAAGGAAATGAACATATATTTAAGGCAATGGAGTCAGAAAGTCTAGAATTAGAATTCAGCCTCAGACACTTGATACTTACTAGCTGTGTGACCTTGGGTAAGTCACTTTGTATCCAGGGCCATCTCCATTTGTCCTGATTCGTATCTGGCTGCTGGACTTACATGACTCTGGGAAAGAAATGAGACTGGTGACTTAGCACCGTACCCCCTCAATCAAATCCAATTCATGTGCCTGTCATGGTATCGCCTCCCCTAATGACATGGTCTTCTTTAAGAAAAAAAGACAAATATCATTATCAAGTTCTGTAAATACAAATATAAGCAAAAAGTAAGATAATCTATGCCTTCAAGGAACATACATTCAAATAAGGGAAAAAAATGTTCAAAAAAGGAGCTAAAAAGTATAATGAAGGCTTGAGGGGGAGGGAAAGGACAACTATAGTTCTGAAGTTTAGTAGAAGTAAGAAACAAAGCCAGAAGAAGAATAAAGAAGAGACAACCTTGACCTCTCTACAAAACTGAAGTTTGGAGAGGAACCTACCAATGAGAAAGATGGAGTAGAGGCCCCTGCAGAGGGTCACTCCATAGTCACACACATAGTAAGTAGGCTGCAGGGAATTACAGGCTGTTCCAGGACAAGGACAGCCCAGGTATTACATTATAGTAAATGACCATAATAATCTGGTAAAGAATAAATCCAAAGATCCAACATTTGGTAGCAAAAACAGTATTTGACAAAAACACCTGGGAAAACTGGAAAATATTATGTTAGAAACTAGGTATGAATCAACATCTCACACCATATACCAGATAAGGGTGTTACCATAATGTGGGGGCCCCTATTGGTGAAAGCCATAATAATATGGACTTCTTAAGCAGTGAAAAACCATGATGTGTGTTTCCTAGCAAAAATCTCTAACAGTAAAGGTCATGAATAATATAGGTTTCCTAGCAAAAGTTTCTATCAGTGAAAGTCAAAATAATAATAATATGGAGTTCCTATCAATGAAAACTATGAATAATGTAAGCCAACATTAATGTAAGTCAAAACAGAAAACAGCCTAGGGTATGACAATAGTGACCAGTACAAGGCCTTAGATGCCCAGGACTCTAGCCAAAATATGTGTCCCAAATATGGACCCAAATCCAGTGATGTGAAGAGTAAACCCTAAAATAACTGTCACTTTACACTAACATACTCTATAATTCCTCCTCCCTTTGTCTGATTTCTATAACTACCATGAGCATTGGGAGGAGTTTTAAAGGGAATTCCAATATGCTAGCTAACCATTGCCCTAGACTGCTCTCAGTGAATATCCTACTTTGATTATTAAACTATTTATATAATCAGTCTGGAGATCTTCAGTCTCTTTTTTTAGAATTGGACAGAACCCCTTATTTGGAGAAGCCTTGACTTATCCACTGAAGAGAGATTTTTGGTCAAGAAACATATACAGAATAAGTAATAGTTTTATCTATAAGATTTATGAATAAAGAAAGAATTGAGAACCAAAGAATATGAAATAATTTTGATTATCCAAAATTTTAAAGTTTTTGCACAAACAAGATCAATGCAACCAAAAGTTTAAGGAAAGCTTAAAACTGGGCAAAAAATAAGAGAACTGAGTCAAATTTACAAAAAAAAAAAAATACAAGTCATTCCTTAATTATTAAATGGTCAAAAAATATGAACAGGCAGTCTTTAGACAAAAAAAATCAAAGTTATCTTTGCTTACATGAAAAAAACATGCTCTAAATCACTTTTAATAAGAGATTGAAACAACCTCTCACCTATCAGAATGACTTATATAACATAAAAGGAAAATGTTGGATATTAAAGGAAATGTGAGCAAGGAGACACTAAAGGATTGTTGGTGGAGTTGTGAACTGATCTAATCATTCTAGAAAGCAATTTAGAACTATACTCAAAGGGCTATAAACTGTTCATATCCTTTAATCTAGCAATTCTATTGCTAGGTCTATATCCCAAATATATCCTAAAAAAGAGAAAAGGACTAACATGTGCAAAAATATTTATAGCAACCCTTTTCAGGGTGGTAAAATATTGGAGATTGAGAGGATGTCCATCTTTTGGGGAATGGCTGAACATACTGGTATATGAATGGTATGGAATACTGCTGTGCAATAAGAAATGATTAGTAAATACATTTTCAAAAAATTTGGAAAAACTTGTATGAATTGATAAAAAGTGAAATGAGCAAAACCAGGAAGATATTATATCAACAACATTGTGTGATATCAACTATGAACAACTCAGCTCTCCTAAACAACATAATGATCCAAGACCAACCCCAGAGAAAGAACTGATATGATTGAATACAATGAGGCGTACTATATTTCCTTTCCTTCATTTTTTGTTGTTTATGCAAGTCTTCTTGCACAAAATGACTAATACAGAAATGTTTTACATTTTTAAAAAATTGTTATATTAACTCACTAATACATTTTTGTGTCTATCCCCAGCACCTGCACCAATGTCTTGAACATGGTAGGGATTTAATAAGTGCTTTTTGAACGAATGAATAAATAAATAAATGGATAGATAGATAAATAAATAAATAACTCACTGAATAAGTGTTTTTAAACCATTAAGACACCACTGTACCATTTTTGATATTGCATATAAGTAATTTTAAAAAAACTTTTTTTGGATATTTATTTGAATTTTTATTCATTATAATTCTTGGTTCTGAAATAAATTTTTCACTTAAAAAACTACTGTATTAGGACATAGTAAACACACTGTACTCTTTCTATGTATTAATCCACAGAATTTTCCCTCAGTTAAATTATCAGGTTCTGGTTTATGGAGGAAAACAAAAGGAAGGTAAACAGCTGCACAGCAAGATATTATTAAAAAGTTTTCTTTGGCAATGTTTTTGGCATGCACTCTGATCAGAGGATTACCTACTTCAGAGACATGTAATAGGATATGGAGTTTTCTGACATACAGCTCTTTTTTTCAGCATAGATCAATGATGACTGAAAGTCATCAGTCAGCACATGATAGAAAGAAAAAGAAAGGAGGGAGAAAGGGAAAGAAAGGAGGAGGGGAGGTAGGGAAGAATAGAGGAAGGAATAAAGGAAGGGAGGAGGAAGGGAAGAAGGAACAGAGAAAAGAATGGAGAGAGGACCAATAAATCATTAAAGTAATTCATTCAATAAACATTTATTAAGCACCTGATATATGCCAGACTAGGCACTGAGGCTACATGAAGAGGCAAAGAACAATCCTTTCCCTCAAGGAACTCACAATCTAATGGGGAAGATAACATGCAAGCAAATATATACAAAGAAGCCATATTCAGTATAAATAAGGAATAATTAAGGGGAAACAGAATTAAGGAGGGGTTAGAAAAGATGCAATTTTAATTGAGATTGAAAGGGAACGAAAAAAGTGAGTAGGTGGAGTTAAGGAGAGAGTTAAAGAGTAAAATGCTCAGAGAAAAGCAATGGTATGTCTATTTCTTAGAATCAATAGTAGACCAATGTTGCTAGAGCAAAAGCTATGTATTGGGGAGTAATATGTAAGAAGAATGGAAAGATAGGAGAGAGACTGGTTATGAAGGACCCTAGATAACATTTGAAGGATTTTGTATTTGAGTCACTGAATTATTGACTAGGAGGGTGATATAATCAGACCTGAATTTTAAAAAGATTACTTCAGTGGCTGAATGTAGAATGGATTGGAGTGGGGAGAAACTGAGTCAGATAGACCCAGTTGTCTGCACAGAATAAAACACATGAACAGAAGAAAATAAAATGTTCAAAAGGGCCTACAAATAAGGGAAAATTTGTTATTTCCTGGGTAAATTTAAAATACATTTTTTAAAAACTGTATGGATTGGAGCAGCTAGGTGGCATAGTGAATAAAGCACCAGCCTTAGAGTCAAGAGTACCTGGGTTCAAATCCAGCCTCATACACTTAATAATGACCTAGCTGTGTGGCCTTGGGCAAGCCACTTAACCCCATTTGCCTTGCAAAAACTAAAAAAAAAACAAAACTGTATGGAACATGTTTTCATAAATAATCCTCATTTTTCTTGTTTTTACTGAAATGCTCATGTTTCTTGAATATTGTTAATGATAAAAAGGCAAGATTTAAATGAAAATGCTCACTTCCATTGTTTATGAAGAAATTTAGAATTGTTCATTTCTAGTACACATAGCTACATTACTAGTGACCAAGTAGAACTTGTTTAAGTCTGCTTTAGTAAATTAGCTCATTGTTTTATAAAATATGTAAAGTGATATGTAGATCTTAAAAGGTAATATAACAAAAAAACCTTTAAAAAGGTAATATATACAAGTTTCTGAAGCAAAATAAAAAACATTTCTTTCCTTCACTTCCCACCGTGTTTTTGTTTATATTACGTATTTTTTTAGGGAAAAAAAGTGAGGATGAGTGGAGGGTAGATGATATATTATGAAAAGATCAACACTAGTCCTATCCTACACATGAAATATACCAAATTTTGGATTCGTGGAATTAAACTATTAAAGCATTCCCTGAACTTTAAATAGCTATGGAATGACATCTTTGAAAATAAAGTATATCATCTGTGTTGCTATGGAGATAAGGAGAAACTCAAATATGATTTCCTAGAACCCACCAGTACATTATATTTTTTAAACTTGAACTTCTGGAAATATTCAGAAGGAAGTGGGGAGGGGGTAGAAAGATGGTTGCTGGGAAAGAAGAGCCAGAAGGAATTATGTAAGTGAGGTCAATGTCTGTGACTTTATTCTCCATCTTGAAGCTATGAGGGTCAAGTTCCCTAATGTGTGTTACCTTCCTCCATCTTTCTTTTTTATTTTTTTATTTTATTTAAGGCAATGGGGTTAAGTGGCTTGCCCAAGGCCACACAGCTAGGCAATTATTAAGTGTCTGAGGTTGGATTTGAACTCAGGTCTTCCTGACTCCAGGGCTAGTGCTCTATCCACTGCACCATCTAGCTGCCCCTCCTATATCTTTCTTTTACTTTGACCAACTTAGTCTGCTAGTGTTGCTATTCTTGGACCAATGGAAGTATGAACAGAGAAACTTCTGAAAATGGAGAACTAGAGTTGCTGAGCTCCATCTTATTTCTTCCCAAACCTTTACCTTTCTTCCCTTAATTGGAGCAAATCCTATTAACTCTGAAAATTTTCTGGATTTTGCATCTCACTCCTTTCCATGAAGAAGAGGAATTAATAAAAGAAGTCAATAAGCACTGGTTGCTTTCTACCCAAATAAATTGTTTCCCTACCTTTATTTCACTATCCTTTCTTTATTCATCTGTTTCAGTTGTGTCCAACTCTTCATGATTTCATTCAGCATTTTCCTGGCAAAGATCCCAGAATGGTTTGCAAATAAGATACTAGGCAAACAGGGATAAGTCACTTGCCTGAAGTCCTCCTGATTTCAGGTCCAGTACTCTATCCACTGTAACATTTAGCTGCCTCAATCCTTTCTTTGCTCTACTTTTGTATCTCTTGTAGGAAAAAAAAATCTAGCAGCCACTAATTCCTGCTGTGTAATCAGTACTAGCACAGGTAGAGATTGGGTGAAAGCATAAATCTGAGTAGGGAGAAGGCAAAAACAACCCCATTCAGTCTGAGTCCAGAGAAGGATCAGGTAAAAGGACAATCAAGATCAGACAATATATCCATACAGAAGACATAAAAACCATGAAGATGTATTGAGATGGCATACCTAAACCAGAAAAAAATTTCCATAAGCAGGAGAGTTTAGATAAAGATTAATAATATAAATTTAAATGGATTCCTAAAACTAGTAGAGATACTGTATTGAGGCAGAAGTGAGTTAAGTCCTAGGAAAGAGAGAGATCTGTTATCTCTTCTATACTGTCTAGCGTATGGGTCTTCTTTGGATTCTTTTCTTGGTACATGCATGTGGACCTCTGCCTATTAAATGAGTTAGCAAGGCATTTGTTCCCTGATTAAGTGCCATACCAAGAGTTATCCTCATTTACCTTTCTTTTCTTTATGTGTCCAGAGGTAATCTTCACTAAATGCAACATATGGAAGTCCCACCCCCTTGTATTCTTCCACAAAAGAAACATTTCTGATATATGAGGGTTCAAAAATTTTTAAATGAGTAGTAGGGCTAACCTTTGAGAAATTATGACTTGTTCATCTAATTTTTCCCTTTTCTTCCACTCTCATAACCACCATCTTACCCTAGATTCTCAAATTCCATTTATGTGTATGTGTTACACATTGTAAACTCCTTGAAAGCAAGAACCATGACACTGTACCACCACCACCACTCTCAAAATACCCTACAGATAATAGAGCCTCAACAAATCATTGCAATAATAGTTTATTCAAATCATGTGGCCTAATGTCATATTTTGTTTTCTTTACTACTCCTGAGTGCTAGAATGCAAGTTTCTTAAGGGCAGAGATTGTCCTGGTCCTTGTTTGTCCTGTCTAACACATAGTAGGTACCTGTTGGAATTCCACTGAATAAATTGAATTATCTTCTCTCAGTACTACTGCATTACATTCCTAACTGGTTTCTCATCTATAATTTCACATATACACATCAATAATCAATCTTTAATTAATTCTCCTGAATAATATAAATACACAACTCTAATTATACTGATGCTCCCTCTCAGAAAAAATTTAAAGGCTCCTCATTGCTCCCATGATAAAATCTGAACTCCTTTACTTTAGCATTAAAGGACCTCAATAATATGGTACCAACCTGCCTTCCCAGCCTTATTCTTGCCTACTTCTCACCTACACAAATCCTAGGCTTTAAAATAAATTTGGGGGAAAGGGGGAGAGACAGCTAGGAGGCAACTAGGTGCTGCAGTGGATAGAGCAGTGAAGAGGTGAGCCTGAGTTCAAATCTGGACTCGGTCACTTGATCCTCTCACACAAACAAAACAAATTGGACTACTCACTGTTCCCTGAATAAGATCCATGCTCTCTTGCATCTACATCTTAGTTAATGTTCTTCCTCTGCCTGTATATATTTTCCTTAATTATTACTCATAAATATCTTACCTTTCCTTCATGGTTCAATAAATCAGCCTCTTCCATGAAGCATTCCCTGATAATACCCACCAAAAGTAATTCTTCCCACCCTCTCCTGAACTACTATACTACTTGATTTGCCAAATTTATACCAGTCTCTCTAACAGCCCTCTGTTCAGTAGTTATTTGTACCAATGTCTTACTTTCTTTACTAGACTTGAGAATGGACCTGAAATTTCTGTATATTTACATATACTCCAGTCTTGCCAGAAACTTGGTTGGATTTTGAAACTATCATTCAAAAACTAATTCTGTTCAACTATTACAGGAAAAGAAAAGTGAAATTTGATGTTTCATCATTTATTAGCAAAACAGGAAGAAAATTTTAAAGCTATGCACTATAGTTTACTTGGGGCAACGAAGTGACAGAGTAGATGGAGTACCTAACTTAAAGTCAGTAAAACTCACCTTCCTGAGTTCAAACTGGTTTCAGACATTTACTAGCTATATGAAACTGGGCACATCATTTGACCCTGTTTGTCTCAATTTATTCGTCTGTAAAATGAATTAGAGGAGAAAATAGTAAGTCACTTCAGAATCTTTGCCAAGAAAACCCAAATGTAATCACAGAGTCAGATATCACTGAAACAACTGAACAAAAAACAAAATATTTAACTTGTTAATAACCTACATCTTAATATCTTCTGTCATAATTCCTAGACAGAGTAGCAATCATTAGTTATCCCAAACAGAGCACCCCAAGTCACTTGTTTCCCTTCCAGTCTTAAAACTCCCTATCACAGTATATCCAAGCCACTCTTGCACTCAATATTTACCATGTTTCAGGTTATTCCTACACACAGACTAGTAAGTTGTAGAGTTCTCCAGTACAGTGTTCCAAGTTCAGCAATGGAGGGTATCTTTCTCTATTGCTACCATTTTTCTCCTTTTACTTCTATCTCTTCCACCTTTGGCATTGCCACCTGCCTTCTCTGATACCTCCACCTTAGCCAATTAGTCTTTACTGAACTATATCTAAAGCCAACAGGAAATATTCCAGTACTGGCATTCCCTGGGGAAACAACAATCCTAGAATCAGAACCATATCCCAATAGATATATCCACTGTTCCATTGCATCTTTCATATTTCCATTCATGGCACTTATCTGTATATAAATGCCCTGATTGTAGGCTCCCAGCATATCTTATAGAAATCTCTGGAAAATCTACCTATGAGGCTTTAAACTGAGTGTGCATGGATATAGCATGAAGAAACATCTCACTAGGGACAAATACCACTCACACAGGTCTCACGCAGAAGGTTCACCTCGTGAATTTCACCTCATAGCATGACAAAGGTAAACTGATTTGGAGAATACCTTACTCAGATTTATTATACTTTATTATTTATAGGCCTATCTTTCTAATCTTATTTTCTTCTGCGATTACATTGTTAATTTCCTTGTTTATCTGTCAGCAACAAATATTGCTTCTCAATTCACCCAACCCCTCCTCAAACTCTTCCAACTAGGAAGAAAATATATGAGTGTCATCATATTAACCTGAAGCTAAAGGACTACCAATTGATAGGAACCCCCCACCCCTTTCCCTTCTGTACTGCAGGCATGCAAGACATTACTTCCCCAGTAGGAAATTCCCAACAACTGTAAGTAAGACAATCCAGTCCAGCCCCCTTGTTTTAAAGATGAGAAAATTTGTGGCCCAAAGAGTAGACTTGCTCAAGGTCACACAACAAGCAAATGGCAAAGTGAAGATTCAAACACAGCTCTTCTGGATCCAATTCTAATATACTTCCTACTGTACCATATTTTCCCCAAAAATATAGATCCCTAAGTGACATGGAAGAAAGAGGCTATAAGGTTAAAGAGAAAAGTTTCAATATTCAAAAGGAAAAGACTACTATTCCTTCCCCCAAAAAAAATCTGTAGAAAAAAATGTTTGTTACTGCCCTAACAGTTTTACCAGAAACAGAATCATATTTTCATCAATGAACGCATATCCATAGGCAATGCATTAGAATCTGGTAGAGTATGCAGAAAATAAAAGAGTTTCCTTAAAAACACAGCTAAATGTTGGAGGTTGTTGGCAGAAATGGGGAAGAAACTGATCAAAAAAAAAAAAAAAAAGCCCAGGAAAATGTGGAGGAAGACCTAAAGAGACATCTAGTGGCTAAGCAACCAGTTGCATGTCTTGTTTCTCAAAGAGTTAACTAACCCTCAATGCCATGAGTGTCTAACATTCTGAAAAATGACAAACTTGGACAAAGTCTGTTCTGCCTCAGTTTTTTGCCTCTATTGATTATCATAAGAACAGGTGCAGTTTTCTTTCAAGAGAGAGGCAGACAAAAGTCCTTATTTTTTATTTATTTTGTATTTATGTATCTGTGCTTCTTGTCTTTGTCTTCTCCCACTCCCCCCCACCTAGTAGTCTGTAAATTTCTTGAGAGCAGGAACTGTTTCATTTCTGTCTTTCTATTATCAGACCTAGTATAAGACCTGGTAAATTGTACATACTTTTAAAAAACTCACTGAGTTGAATGGATAGAATGAAAGATAGAAACAGAATATCAAAAGTATTCCATCAAGTGGGATCATTGGATCTCCATTTGAATCCTGCCTTGAATATTTCATTGCTATGTGATCATAGCTAACTTATTTAACCTCTCAGAGGCTCAATATCTTCAACTATAAAGTGGAAATAAAGACTCACGACCAATTTTATTAGGGCTATTGTATGAAGTGTTTTTATGTTAATTTTAATCAATTACTTTTTTACTTTAATTACTTTAATTTACTCCTTGACTTTGCTCTAATGGGCTTTTAAACCATTCAAGCATTGCTTCTCAGTGTCCTACCTACTTGGATCACAATCAATCAATAAATATTTATTAAGTACCTGCAATGTACCAGGTACTCTGCTTGACTAGCAAGAAAGAGTCAAAAGACAATCCCTGCCACAAGGAGTTTACATTAGCTTAGTGAGCTTAATGAAAAACTCCCTGCTCTAAACAGGACTATCTCCAAATTCAGGGTTCTCCAACTCCCAAATTAACTTACTCCTGGGAGGGAAGTCAGTGGGCAAAGAGAAGAATTCAGTATTTCAGACCATGAAGGAGACACCTTTTGCTCCTGCACCAAACTTATCACCTTAACTGGGAATATGTCAAACCAATGTGCATTACAAGAACACTTTGTAGTGCTTTCTTCATTAAAATCTAACCCATATCTCTATAGAAGTACCTTTCTTACAACAGCCTGGAACAGGAGGGCTAATTCGGGAGGGTTAGATTTTAAATTATTTCCTTCTATAATGGTATTGAGAAGAGTTGAGATACATGAATGCTGAATTCCTAATTGAAGTTCTTTAAACTATGATTTAGAACATCATTGGCCTCCAGACTTTCTAGTCTTATCATTCTGGTCTTTTCCTTCTCCACTCTATATTTTTCCTTGCACATGGGGACCTAACCCTAAGAACCCTTAAGGCCTGAATGAAGTCTACAGAGGACAGAGAAAAAAAATGAACCTAGAGTTAGGAAACATGTTCAGATCATGGCTTCATCATTTACTTGACATATGATCTTGGGAAAAATTCCTTCTCCTTTCTGGGTCTCAATTTCCCTCTCTTTTTAAGGAAAAAAATTGAGACAGATAAAACATAATTAATATCATTAACATATTAACAAATTAGAGGAGAAAGTAAGAAATTGCTTTTCAGATCTACAGATAGGGGAAGTAAGTGTTCATGACTAAAGCAATAGAAAGGAAAACATAAGATAAAATGAATAATTTTATTATATCAAATCCAAAGGATTTTGCACAAACAAAACCAAGGAAGTTAAAATGAAAAGAAAAACAGGTACCTGAGGAAAAGTCTTTGCATCAGTTTTCTTTGATCAGAGTCTCATTTGTAAGACATTTAAGAAATTGGTTCAAATTCAGAAGAATAAGATCAATTCCCCAAATTAAAATACTCAAAGGAACAGGAAACTCTTAGAGAAAAAAATCCATTTTAAAAAAGATCCAAATCATTAATGATTAAGGATATTTTAATTTCTTAAACACTCATCATATTGGCAAAGGTGGCAAAAAAAGGAAATGACAAATGTTGGAGAAGTATGTTAATTAATCATTAGTGGAAATGTCATTCATTCAGCCATTCTGGAAAATAATTTAGAACTATACCTTAAAAACTCTTAAACGATGCATACTCCTTTGATCAACACTACCAGGTCTATAACTCCAAAAACATCAAGGAAAGATAGAAAAGATTTATGAATAAAAAATATTCATAGCAGTTATTTTTATGGGATCAAAGAAATGAAAACTAAGAAGCTGATCAATTAGGGAATAACTGAACAAATTATGATATGTGGATATAACATAATATTTATAAAAAATGAAAGATGGTGGTTTCTGAGAAACCTGGAAATACTTGCATGAACACAGAATGAAGTAAACAGAGCCAGGAGAACAGTTTATTCATTAATAACATCATAAAGAAAAACAAATGTGATTTTAGAACTCTGAATAGTGCAATGAGGAGCCATAATTCCAAGGAATTCATGATGAAAAACATCTATTCTTTCATATGAGTCATTTCCACCTTTGTATTAAGTCAGTTAAGGATATTTCTTCTCCTAAAGGGATCTTCATTATAGACTTCTATATCTAATTGTGACATGTAAGATAAAACATTTATTAAGCATTATTAAGCTTCTGTCCAAGCACCAACAACACTATCCAAGCAAACAAGACATAATCTCAAGAGACATATCCTAATAGGGGAAGATAGTACATTTGGGGAACTGGTTTTGTCTCATGTTAAAGTAATTTCAGGAACCAAAGAGAAGGAATTTGTGGGTAAAGCAGACTATAACATTGTGTATATACACATATATATGAACTGTTGTTACAATACACTGTTTTTCTAAAATGGGCCTGGGGCATGGGGACCAAAAGGCAACAGAACCAATGGGTTCTGAATCATGTAGAATTAGAAAAAAGTTGGGAGTTGAGGGTTATGACCTAGTGCCAAGAATGAGGGTAGAGGATACCAAGGAAGCAATTAGATAGTTTGAGTGGGTACAAACTAGAGAGGTGCAGACTTAAAACTTAGGTCTACTTGTGCTGTAATTCAAGAAAAATAAAAGAGGTTTTCATATAACAGTATTCTACTACATATAGATAGGACTTTATAATCTTCAGAGGCCTTTTATACTCATTTATGGTACTCATTTTATGCTCATTCCTTTCCTTAATCATATTTTATAATTCAAAAAAGGTAGATAAGACAGATGTTGTTAGCTCCATCTAATAGATGAGTGCACTGAGAAGTTGAAAGACTCAATAAATGTCAGAGCCAGAAATGTAACCCAGGTCTTCCTATTCCTAGTCCTATGCTCTCTCCACTATCACACACAGACTTTCAGATTAAACCTGACTTCAAAGTAATTGGTCTGAGAGAAGTCACATGAGCTGTATGAGACTGAAGGGGAAAAGCTTGTTCAGTAGCAAGGTATTCCAATCAGCCTCCTAAGGGGATAAATCCTTCTGAAGGGCTTCTGGAGAGTGGGAGGGTGGCAGAAGTAAAACTCTAATTGCCTTTCTTTGATGTTCTCAATTAAGAATTCTGAAGAAACCAATCTTTGTGTCTTTTCACAGTTAAAATTCTACATGGAAGAGAAATCTCTCTGTGCCACCACCAAACCAGGCTTTGTGAGGTTTCTAGGCACTAAGTGAGCTTCATCTGAACACAGCAGGCCAAGAAAAAGAGGCTTAGGTTAAAAAAGAGAGATTCAACAACAGCCTTTTTCTCCTAAATCCTGGCAATTTTGTGCTAACTTTTAATCCCCGGAAGAAACATCTGATTTCTTTTTTTCTTCCTGCACAGACACTTTGTTACTCCTCATTCTGTGGCTGCTGGTGGAAACTCTTCTTTTTTATTAATAGCTGTCCAATTCACCTTTCCACCTCTCCGGGGTGATCTGCTTGGTTTTCCATCTTGTGATCCTCATCACTAGTATGTTTTTATTTCTGAGAGTTTATATAAAAATCAATTGTGATGTATAAAAGATTCATAATTTCTGGGTAATTAATCATTTTATTAATCATGTTAGCAAGAATTAATAAAAGGGATCATCATGGAATTCATTCAATGCTTATAATTCCCTAGGAAAAGTGGATGTTCCTGAGTGGAAAAATCAACTCTGGTTGGTTAACAAGTAATGAAGAATGAATAGTATAATGAGAGGAAGACTCATTCTAATGAGAGGTAGGGAAATGTGACTTTGATTATGTCATTTACTTCCAAATTACCCCCCCCATCTTGGGCCATTTGAGTGGGATCTGAACAAGACCAAGGAGAAAATTAATTCAAACTCATTATCAGCAATGCCCTTCAGATACTGTCTTGGCCTAGTAGAGAATGAAGATCTAGGAAGGAAATAAAACCTGAATCTCCCCCAATAATTAGTTATTTAATAATCATTTCTCTCAAATGTAGATATTTATATGTACATATCTGTATAAAATACATGTTCAAATGTAATTTAAATTGTTGATAATCATATTGAAGGCAGCTGGGGACAGGGAAAGAGTACTAGTTTTGGAGTCAGAAAATTTGCCTTCTTCCTTCTTCTTCCTCCTCCTTTTTTCTTTTTTCTTATTTTGAGGGAGAAATGCAACCAGGGTCACACAGTGTCTGAGCCTAGATTTGAAGTCTGGCCTCCTGATTCTAGGATTAGCTCTATCCACTGTTTCACCTAGCTGCCCCCACCCTCTGGTTCTAGTAGATGTGGGCAGCTACGATTTATGATTTCTTGAATTATGGCATCCAGATCTTTTGTTATTGCTGCTGCTGTTGTTTATGATTTTCATCTTTGTATTTGGCCTTTCCTTCTGTTTATTCATACTTCAGTTTCAATTCTAGGTTACAGTTTTGTGTTTGGGTCAAAATCTTCTCTCATGTATTCTCTTATATGATTTGGAAATTCCCTGTTTTTTTTTTTCTTGATGTGATAGTTAAGATCACCCATCTACATTCTGTCTCAGTCTCCTGTTGTCTTTAGGCTTTGGACTTAATCCCTTTTCTGTCTCCTTTTTCCTGCACAATCCCCCACCTAGAATTGATGCTTACTTTTCCTATAGCCCTGAATGGACTCAACAAAATGTGGTTTATTGAATTGGAATCTCTCCTACAAGACTGAAGTACTGACTTGTTCCTTTCTATTATTTTGTCGTCTCCTTCTATGGTTCTGATCTAGGTTGCTTGGATCCTAGTCTACCCAAACATTGATCAGGTCATGTTTTCTGTTGTGATTCGGGTGTGTTATCCCTGAACTCTGGTTTGAGCACTTGCTACCTTGGTGCTAGGCCAAGCATGAGATACCTGAGTGTTGAACTGATCTCATCTCATGCTTTGGTTGATGAGGAAGAAGAAGGGTTGCTATTTTTGATCCTTTATCTTCTCATCCTCTCTAAGAGTTTGCTTCTACAATCATTTTCTATCTCATCTTCAGTTTATCCCTAAGAATTACTCCCTACCTATTGACAATCATGTTAAAAAAAAAACCACACACGCACACATGCACACACACACACACACACACACACACACACACACACATACCTACAGACACACATATTCTTCCATACCTTCAAATACCATACTATAGCTCTCCTTCATTTTTCAAGCAAACTTTTAGAGGGAAAAATAACTACAGTCATTGCTTCTATCTCCTCTCCTCTTACTAATTTTTCATCCATTGGAAATCTGGTCCTTATTCAATGAATGTTAGCAATGATCTCACCAAATCTGATTACCTTTTATCAATCTTCATTATTCCTAATTTTATATTACATTTGAAGGCAGCTAGATGGCATGGAGGATAAAGCACTGACTTTGGAGTCAGGAGGATGGGAGTTCAAATCCAGCCTCAGACTAGCTGTGTGACCTTGAATAAGTCACTTAACCCTGATTACCTCACATTTAGGGCTGTCTCCAGTTGTTCTGAGTAATATCTGGCCACTGGACCCAGATAGCTTTGGAGACGAGAGTGGGTGACTTAGCACAGCAACCCTCACTCAAATCCAATTCATGTGCTTGTCATGGCATCACCTCCCTGATGTCATGGTCTTCTTTAAGAATGAAGGACAGGGGCCCAGCCAGTTAGAACTCCATGTGCCCGGAGTGTTCCATGTGTTGGCGGCTCCGAAACCGGGCCACGATGGTGCGAGAGAGAGACATGGGGGCCAGGTTGACCCGCGCTTTCCGGAACTTCAACCTGGATAATCGTGCCCAGAGGGAGATCAGCAAGGCAAAGCTGTCCATTGCCCCCATGCACCCCACCACCAAGAGCCTGGTCCGAGAAGAAATCAACCGCCACCCAGAATTAGAAGAAATAGTTAAACGAAAAGATGACAAGCTGCTCACATTGTTAAAAAAAAGTCTATGTTAACTCCAAAGATCCTATTCCACATGTGTGGGTGAAAGATGCCAGTTTACCTCACTCAACCGAGCTCAGACTTCTAAAAGGCAATCACTTTTAACCTCATGACTTCCCAGAACATTCCCAAAGGCAAAATTTCTGTGGTGGAAGCTCTCACAATACTTAACAATCATAAACATTCTCCTGCAATATGGACTGCAGAGAAAATAGCCCAGGAATATTATCTGGAACTGAGAGGTGTCAAATCCCTTCTCACATTTTTTTGTTGCTTTTGATGTAAAGATCTTCCCTGCCAATGATGGAAAGAAAGCTATATCATCTAAGTGAAAGAAGCCATCAGAAGCATTTTCCACTCATGTGCTCTTGTCCTATTCTTTGCCTCCTTAATGCATTAAATTACGTTGTCATTTGGCTAAAAAAAAAAAGAATGAAGGACAGGGGCAGCTAGATGGCTAAGTGGATAGAGCACCAGCCCTGGAGTCAGGAGGACCTGAGTTCAAATTTGACCTCAGACACTTAATAACTATCCAGTTGTGTGAACTTAGACAAATCATTTAACCCCTCTGCCTTGCAAAAACAAAGAAAGCAAGAATAAAGGACAAACATAACATATTACATTTGACACTGCTGACCCTCCTCTTTTCCTGGAAACTCTTCCTGCTTTCAGTTTTCATTGTTGTCCATCTATCTATCTGATCATAGCTTTTCAATTTCTTTTGCTTGATCAGTATCTCTCAAATTGTCACTTGTATCCCAAGGTTCTGTCCTAGGCTCTCTTCATTAGCTCCCAAGGTTTCAATTATACTTTCCATGCAAATAACTACCAAATACACACATTCAGCCCTATTTTCTTTCTCCTGAGCTTTATGTCACTAGTTGCACAACAGCCATTTAAACTGTATGACATTCAGGCATGTTTAAAAAGGATTCATTATCTTTCCCCCACACATTCAGCTCTTTTCTGAACTTTTGTTTTTTTTAATGAAGGTAACACCATCCTTCCAGGTCCTCAGTTTTGCAATTTTGTATTTATTCTCAACTTCTGGCTCTCATCCACCAAATCCAACTAGATAGCAAGTCTTGTCATTTCTATCTCCACGTTATCTTTTGTATTTATGCCACTGCAATCCCTCCCTCATACAGCCACCAAAGAATTTCTTCTATACACAGATATGACTATGCCACTGCCCTAAACAATAATCTTCAGTAATTCCTTAAAAACTCTGGGATCCAGTTTAAATCCCCACATAACATTGTCCCAACCTATCTTTCTAGCCTTATATATTATTTTCCTTTATGTATTTTATGATCCAGTTAAAATGAACTTCTTGTTTTTCCTTACACATAAGAGTTCTTTATTTTTTACATCCCCCTTCATGCTTGCAACCCTTGTTTCTTTTGTAGAGGGGTAGAAGTACATAGTTCATTAGCTCTGTAATCTATCCCCTGCTCTGTGACCACATTAACCAGTGACAATGAAGAAAGTATAATCATAATTCCATTTGTCAATGATCAATTTCTTCTCTACTCCTTGAAAATTCAAGCTTAGCACAACCTTTCAAGTGAAACCTCCATCCTTTCCTTCTACCCTCCCCACTAAAAATTCCCTCTCCTCCATAGTTGTCTTATATTTTGTTGGTGTAGTATATATATTCATAGTTGTACATGTTATCTTCCTCAATATAATGTAGCTAGCTCCTTAAGGACAGGAACTGTTTTCATTTTTGTCTTTATACCACCTGTACTTAGCACTTTTGTTTTTGTTAATATTGTTGTTGTTAAATTGAATCTGACTCTTCATGACTCTTCATGCCATCTGGGATTTTCCTGGAAAAGATACTAATGTGGTTTGCCATTCCTTCTCAAAGTCATTTTCCAGATGAGGAAATTGAGGCAGAGCTAAATGACTTGCCCAGGGACACAAAACTAGCAAGTATCTGAAGCTACATTTGAACTCAGGAAGATGAATCTTCTAACTCCAGATCTGGTGTTCTATCCACTGCAGCACCCAGCTGACCCTCACCTAGAGCTAGCACCTGCTTAATAAAGACAGCAATTGTCTCCTGGGGAACTCTTAACCACAGAGTAATACTCTAGAGTCTTGGAAATATTTAACTGTAATTTTTCAAAAAAAGTGGAACTCACTAGAGTTGTCCCAATAATGACCTTGAGTTCAGTTTCTTTCATAGAATAGCTGTTAGGCTAGTTGAGTGCTTTATATTTCTGTATTTGTTCATGAATTACTGTGAATTGTTTGCATCTTAAGTATTTAAGAAAATAGAGTGATTGTCTCATTCACAACAGTGATATTGCACAGGGAGGCTGGGTCTAACCGATTTAAGATTTAGTTTAGAGATTTTTCTGGGATTATCTCTAGAGATAAAATCAAAGGAAAGAAACAAACTCTTTTGATAACAGCCCCCAAGTTTGAACTGGTTCTGTGTAAACCCAGAGTTTCAGGGTGCGGGAGTGGGGAAATGAGGAGAGATTATAGAATTATTTGTGTGGAAACATTAAATAATTTGGGTTTATTCACTAAAAAAAAAAATGATGAGAAATCTTCCTATAGTGGAAAAGGCAGTGATTGATAGTCAGGAGACCCGTGTTCTGGGCATAGTTCTGACACTGATTCCATGTGTGACCCTGAGCAAAAATCACTTTTTGCAATCTATAATGTTCAAAAAAATTAACTCCATGAGATTATATAATATCATGGAGATCTCCAATCTCTATTAGCTAATGATTTCCACTGGAAGTGCTGGACAATTTACTTTGTTCATTATGTGCAAACACAATTATAGGGGTAGAAAATGAAATAAGGGGTCCAGGTTATGGGGCTCCATGGACATAAATGTTCCTCTGTTCAAGGAGCCTCATTTCTGAGGCTTAGAATAAAAATTCTAAGGAGCACATAGCTAGGGATGGAGAGAAATAGGTCAGAGATATTTCATATCTGCCTTATTATTAAGGTCAGTGCTATGTAGTAAAACTTTGCAGAAGCTGAAAATGTTAATACCTTGGGAGGGGGGGGACAGGGAATAGAAGAGAAAATCTGCAAAGTTTAGGATCTTTCTCCATTCTCTGAAGACGTCTACCAACTAACACAAAAGCTAGACAATTAAACAGGAAAGCCAAGATGGTAATTTGAAAATAACAAACATCCCATTTCCTAATTCCTTCTCATGGAAGATGCTAATTTTTTTCATTCTTTCACATGAAATGACACTTCACACCCATCACCAGTACCACCACCACCATCCTAGGCTTAGGAATTGATTCTCATAATCATGAGGAAAGACTAGATTTTGAGAAGAGTTATGGGAATAGTGAGGAAAGATAATGAATATTGTTTTAGACATGTTGAGTTTCAGAAACATACATGATAACCAGCTCAAAATATTCAATTGGCAATAGTGATGCAGTTCAGCAGAGAAAGGGGCATAGAAATGGAAGTTTATAGAAATGGAAGTCACTTGCTTAAAAATTATAATTGAATACCTTGTATTCATTGTTTCTCATGCTACAATAATTTATTACATTCCTCTGCTACAATTTGTGGGTTTTTTGCTACCACAAAAAATGCTATAAATACTATATTTGTATGTATAGGACATTTCCCTCTGTATTTGACCTTGATAAAAATTCATTTTAAGAATTTTCCAGAATAGTTCCATATTGTTTTCCTAAATAGTTCTACCAATTATATAATAGTGTGCCAATCTCCCCACATCTCCTCCCACATTTATCATCTTCATCCTTTATCAGATGTCAAATCTGATGAGTATGAGGTGAAACCTCAGGGTTCTTTTTTCTTTTTTCATTTTCATATTTCTTATTATTAGTGAGTTAAAGCATTCTTGTACATAGTTGTTGATAATTTGCATTTTTTTCTTGTCTCATACATTTCATCCTTCCACTGTGTCTTTCACTAACTCTACACTTAATTACTATTATTTTAATTAACTGGAGAAATAAGAAAATGGGCCTGAGAGTCAGAGAATCTACCTTTGAATCCTGGCTCTCCTATTTGCTAGCTATATAAACTTGCTAAGTTATTTCACCTTAGTGTTCTCATCTATACAATAAGGGGGTTTGGGCGGGGGAGGGGGTTAGATGAGCTCTACATTCCCTTCAAGCTCTAACACTCTATGGAAATACCTGCCATAAAAGAAACAGATTTTTTTTTTCTGTAGTGTATATAAAGACCAACTCCAGGCATGGCAAAAACAATGTACAAGTTCATTAATTAGGGACAGTTTTACCCTTCTCCAGTTAACCATAATCATTTGTTTATTTGAAAAAAAGATCCCTTTGCTCTATTGCACTCACTGCTGCCAGTCAGTCAGAGATAATATGCTTGAATTTCACAAGTTTGAATGAACCCTGCTCACTTGCATTTCCTCTCAGGGCCCATGATGACAGTCTTCAACTAGGCAGAGGCTCTTACTTAAGCTAACAAATGATTTCCTTTCATGCAGAATAACTAAAAGAAGCCTAATGAGTGAATGTGCTAACAGCTGCTCAGGATTGTAATAGCTCTTTAGTCAGGGAAGCCACCTGGACCTGCCTGGGTCAGGGGGGACATCCCACGAAAGCATTCGGTTCCCTGCTAATTGAGATGCTTTTCAAACAGCCAGGCCTGATTGAAGCAGGTCCCCAGGAGAATGGGACACATCATTAGCCTAAGTCCATATCCTATATAGCCTTTATCCTACATAAAAGTTTCATTAATCACAAAGATGCTTTCAAAGGCAGGACTATGATCTCCTCCTAGTGTAATCATTCTCATAGAGCTTTGTCTGGTGGCAAACTTGTCAGTGGTTCTCACTCAAGTGGGCTATCACCTGAGAGTCTAGGGTCATCATTTTAAAAAACATCCAATAAGTGACCATGGTTGTTTCCAACCTGTCTTCTTTTATTCAACAGACATCTACTGAGCACCTACTATGTGTCTTTTAGGAACCAGATAGACAAAATCGAGATAAGACCACTGAGTCTGAGTTGAAAGGAGACATTCTAAGTCACCCATCCCTGAACAGGAGTCATTTCTACAAGAACCAGTCCCTCTTACTGACTGTGCAACCTTGCCACTTTGACAAAACTTAGGACTGTGGAATATTCAACTATTAAAAAAAAAAAGAATCATTCTACTAGATGATATCTCAACTCCTTTCTAACTCAAACACCCTGTAATTTTGTGAACTGTTCCAATAGGGTACTGACTCAATTGCTTTATTTTGCTTATCAACTAAACCTAACCTTTAGAAAGATTAAGTAAAATCAAAGATTATTGATTGGAAGGGACTTCAGCAGACATTCCTGTATGGAAATTTGCTCAACAATATCTCAGACATCTAGTTTGTTCATGAAGACACATACTGACAAACAACTACCACCTATTATATCTGAGTATTTAAAACTCATTCCATCTGGGGACAAGTTTTCCAAAGTTTATCCTTGCTAAATATGCTTTAATCCTTCTTATTAATAATTCTCCTCTTTCTCAAGCACTATAAACTAAGCAGAAATATAATCTTAGAAAAAAATAAGTTATTAGCTACTACAAAAGAATGTAATAAAGAGAAGAGGGAAGCTTTTAATTTATCTGAGCAAGGAAAAAGATCAAAAGAGGAAGGCAAAAAATTAGCAACTTAAGTAAAGTTAAGACATTGGGATAAACATATGATAATAAGCTTGCATTAGAGCAATAGAAGCAAAACTAAATTTCAGACACATTCTAACTTTTTAAAAAGTACTAACTTGTAAAGGAAAGTGGTCAGAACTCAATACAAAACAAGTGGATTGAAACAAACAAACCTAAGAATCATAATCTTAAATATAAATGGATTCAGCAATTCATAAACAAAAAAGAGTAGAGGACGGATTGGAGAACAAAATTTATTAGTAACATGAAAAATGTCTTTAAAAATCAAGATATATACTGAAAGAAAATAACAAGTCTTTTGCTCCATATATTAGTGTAAATACCTCCCAGAATGGAAATTTTTTTTCTACTAATGCAGGGTAGTAATTTTTCCAATAGAGTTGCTTGGGAACATTGAGAGGCTGTGACTTGACCAAGGTAATATAAACAATATAATTCAGATGCAGAACTGTGAATTGAGGTCACCCTGATGGTAAAGTTAGTTCTTAACCCACTATGGCATATTTCCAAGATGAAAAAGATGGGGCAAAAATGACTGTACATGAGACAGTTAAAAAAAAGCAGGAGTCATAATTACAGTATAAGGCAAAGCAAAAGTGAAAGCTTGCAATGTAAGATGAAACAGAGAAATTGTGTTATGTATGCTTAAAGGTACCATAGATAGTATCAGTACTAAAAGTATAAGTATAAAGTGGCATGGTATGTAAATTCATAAAGAAAAGCTGACTGAATTACAAAAACAGTAGCAGCAAGATTTTTACAGGAGACTAAAATTTAAGACTTTAAACTATAGCTCCCAGAAATTAGTGAAATGAAATGGAGCTGAAAAAAATTATGCCAGCATGTTGATGGTCTACTACACATTTAATTTGCATAATTTCAAGTGGGTCTTCATAGCAGCAAGGTAGTCCTCTTGCATGTCCCTAACTGATTCACTCTCAGTCTCACCACAGACTATTCTAAACCTTTTCATCTTCCTAAAATTTCTGATGTCATCTCATACCCCTATCCTCGTAGCTAAGCATGTTGTCTCATATATACTGTATTGAAAACATTAAGGTCATTTGCCAAAAATTCCCTCTTTTCCCTTCAGGTTCATTTCATTTCCCTCAGATGCCTTCTTCCCCTCCCCCACTCTCCTCCTTCACACCTGTTTCTCTCTTTTTTTTAAATGGGCCTTTTCTTGTCAAACAAACCATTTTACATGTAACTCATTTCAACCTCTCTGCTCCAGCAGTGTTCTTTCTATTATCCCCATTATCTCACTAATCTTCTGTCTAATGGATATAGCCTATCCACAAAAATGTCCTCACTAGGGGTGGCTAGGTGGTGCAGTGGATAGAGCACCGGCCCTGGAGTCAAGAGTACCTGAATTCAAATCCGGCCTCAGACACTTAATCATTACCTAGCTACGTGGCCTTGGGCAAGCCACTTAACCCCACTGCCTTGTAAAAACCTAAAAAAAAAAAATGTCCTCACTTGATCCTTCTATCCCTCATATTTCCTCTGTTTTGTGACTAAATTCCTTACATCTACAGTTGGGCTCTCCTGATTCCTCTCCTCTCACCCAATTTTTATGTCTCCTAACAAATCATTCAATTGAGTCTACTCTCTCCAAAATTATCAATGATCTCAATTTACAAATCTAATGAGTTTTTTCTCAGTACTCATTAGATAAAACCAAATATACAGTTGATCCCTTTCCTCCAAGATACCATCTCCTCTAACACTTTTTGTTCCTGATTCTCCTCCTATTTGTTTAACCACTTTCTTTCTCAATCTCCCTTGCTATCTATTCAAATTAGGACCATTAAATGTAGGTACTCACAAATATTATATCCTATACTATCTCTAAAAAAAAAAAGAGTCTTCAAGGAAAAATACAAGTATTCAAAACAGACTTCTGGCCAAGATGGTGGAGAGAAGACAGGCACTGCATTAAGTACTCTCTGTCCCCTCAAAAATAACATGAAAGAAACCTCTTAACAGAAACTTGATTGACAAAACCCAGAAAAAGGAGCTAGGAGAAGAACACCTACCAACAAGGTCTGTCTGAGGGGACCGTGGATGACCCGGGAGAGGAGATTAGAGGGTCAGTGCAGGGACAGCAGTGGGGGGAAGCCAAAGGATGAGTGTTAGCCACAGAGACTTTGATGAGAGGCAGGTCGGGAACCAACTTTAGCTGGGGAGTCTTTGGCCAGGGCGGAGCTGGAAATCATCCAGCTCTGTGTGGGACTGGAGCTCCATACTTTTGGAGGCCCCCTCACAGACACGTGTGGACTACAGAATACACACACACACACACTCAGCTTAAAGGGAGATTGGCTTCCAGCCCATTTTTCAAGGTTAACTCAGACCCTGCTGCCCCTCCTCCCTCCCTCCTCACTCCCTCCAGGATTGGGAGAGGGCTTCAGTCACTTCAGAGAAAGCAACCAGCACTCTCTATTGGCCAGCACTTGGAATTACTAAACCAAGTGAACAAAGCCTCTAGGATCTTTAAAAGCAAACCTCTGAGAACCAGCCCCACCCCCAACACAAGATCCTAGAAAAATGAAGAAAAAACCAGTGAAAAGGGGGAGCCATGGAGAAATACTTAGAAGAGACAGATTCTTCTGAGGAGAATATGAATTGGTCTCCATCCCAGAAAGACTTCCTTGAAGAAATCAGGAAGGAGTTTAAAAATCAATTGGAAAAGTTGAGAAAAGAAACTCAAGAGAAAATTAACATCTTGCAACAAGAAAGCAAAACATTGGAAAATACAACTGGACAAATACAAAATGAGAACAATTCTCTCAGATCCTCAATTGGGCAAATGCAAAAAGAAAGCAATTCTCTCAAAACTATACTTGGGCAAATGGAAAACCCCTTCAGAAATAGAATTGACCAATTAGAAAAGGAGTTGCAAAAGGTAAATGAAGAAAATTCTCCTCTAAAAAATAAAAGAATGGAATCTACGGAAACTAATGACTTCATGAGACAACAAGATATTGTTAAACAAAACCAAAAGATCAAAAAATAGAAGAAAATGTAAAATACCTCATCAGCAAAACCACTGATGCCAAGAACTGATTGAGAAGGGACAACCTAAGAATTATAGGACTTAACTGAAAGCATTGAAGAGAAAAAAGCCTGGACTTAATATTACAGGATTTAGTGATGGAAAACTTCCCTGATATCATGGAACCAGAGAGCAAAATAGTTATTGAAAGAATACATCAATCCCCTCTGGAAACAGATCCTAAAATGAAAACACCAATTAATGTCGTGGCCAAATTCCAGAATTAACAGATAAAAGAGAAAATCCTGCAAGCACCCAGAAAGAAACAATTTAAATACCAAGGATCCACAGTAAGGATTATGCAGGACTACATCAACATTAAGGGATTGAAGGACCTGGAATGAGATATTCCAAAGAGCAAGAGAGCTTGGAATGCAGCCAAGAATCTACTATCTGGCAAAGCTGAGCCTTTTCTTCCAGGGAAAAAGATGAACATTTAATGAACTGGGAGACTTCCAAAATTTCCTGATGAAAAGACCAGAGCTAAATAGAAAATTTGGACATCAAACAGGAAGTTCAAGAGATGCATGAAAAGGTAAAACAAAAAACTGCTATCCATTAAGATGAAACTGGCTATATACCCACTTAGGAGAGTCTCATAACTCTTGAGAATTGTAACTCTATTAGAGATAATATGCTTAGCCAGAAGTGATGGACACTCATGACTTGTTGGTGAGACTGCTATCCAATAAGATGAAACTGACTATAACCCTACCTGGAAAAGAGACTCTAATTACTCTCAAGAATTGTAACTCTATTAGAGAGAATATACTTAGCCAGAAGTGATGGACACTCATAACTTTTCTATGACTCAGATAGAATGATTTAATAACAATACCTCCTTAAAAAGGGGGACAGTAACAAGATGGGAGGATGGAGGATACTGAATGGGGTAAATCACATTACACTAAGAAGTACAAAAGACCTATTGCAATATAGGGGAAGAAAGGAGGAGGTTAGAGCCACCTGTATCTTCTTCTCATCAGGCTTGGCTCGAAAGTTAACTTGTACCCATTCAGTTAAGAAACTGATCTTACCTTTCAAGTATTAAAAGTAGAAAGGGGGAGGGGGGATGGGAAGGGGAGAAAAAGGGGAACTAACAAAAGGAAAGGAAGGAGGAGGGAGAAAAGGCAAAAGGGGAAAGAAAGGGGAGGGTGATATAGGAGAGCAAACACACTGAAGGTAGTGGTATTCAGAAACAATATACTGGGTAATATGGATAAAGGGGGAAAGGGGAAAATACAAACAGAGGGAAGATAGCATGGATGGCAATAAAGAGTTAGTAATTATAATTGTGAATGTGAATAGAACGAACTCTCCCTTAAAATGTAAGTGAATAGCAGAGTGGATTAAAAACCAGAATCCTACAATATGCTGCTTGCTCATTTGAAGCAGAGAGATACAAACAGAGTAAAAGTAAAAGGTTGGAGTAAAATATATTTTGCTTCAGCTGAAGTGAAAAAAGCTAGCTCTGATAGAGCACCTGCAAAAATAGATGTTATTAATAGAGATCAGGAAAATCCTCCTAAAAGGTACCATAGACAATAAAGTAATTTCAATACTAAATATAAATGCACCCAATGGGATAGCACCCAAATTCTTAGAGAAGTTGAAAGAGCTACAGGAAGACATAGACAGCAAAACTCTACTCAACCTTCCACTCTCAGATTTAGATAAATCTAATCATAAAATAAACAAGAAAGAAGTTAAGGAGGTGAATAGATTGTTAGAAAACTTAGATATGATAGACTTATGGAGGAAATTGATGGGGATAGAAAGGAATACACTTTTTTTCTGCAGTATATGGCACTTACACAAAAAATTGACCATGTACTAGAACATAAAAAACCTAATGATCAATTGTAGAAAGGCAGAAATAGTGAACACATCTTTCTCAGATCATAATGCAATAAAAGCCATATGCAATATTGGGCCAGGGAGATATAGACCCAAAACTAAAAAATAACTTCATTTTACAGAATGAGTGGATCAAACAACAAATTACAGAAATAATTAATTATTTCCTCCTAGACAATGACAATAACGAAACAACATACCAAAACCTATGGGATACACTCAAGGCGGCTCTCAGGAGATATATTATATCTTTAAATGCTTATATGAATAAATTAGAGAAAGAGGAAATCAATGAACTAAATATGCAATTAAAAAATTAGAGGGGGCAGCTAAGTGGTGCACTGGCCCTAGAGTCAAGAATACCTGAGTTCAAATCCAGCCTCAGACACCTTATAATTACCTAGCTGTGTGGCCTTGGGCAAGTCACTTAACCTCGTTTGCCTTGGAAAAAACCTAAAAAAAAATTAGAGGAAGAACAAATTTAAAAAACCCCAATTAAAAACCAAATTAGAAATTCTAAAAATTAAAGAAGAAAAACTATTGAACTTATATATAAAACCAAGAGCTGGTTTTATGAAAAATAAAATAAAATTTATAAACCTCTAGTCAATTTGATTTAAAAAAGAAAGAAGAAAATAAAATTGCTAGTATTATAAATGAAAAAGGTGAACTCACCACCAATGAGAAGGAAATTAAAGTAATAATTCAGAACTATTTTGCCCAACTCTAGGCCAATAAATTTGACAATCTAAGTAAAATGGACAAATATTTACAAAAACATGTTACCCAGATTAAATGAAGAGGAAATTAATTACCTAAATAACCCTATCACAAGTATTCAAAAAAATCTAATAAACATTATCAAAAATGCCTGTTAAATTCTCTGCCAGGTACTGGGGATACACAGAAAAATGTAAAAAACAAAAAACAAAGTAAAACTGCCCTATAAGTAAACACAAAAAAAACAAATAAGTGTTTACATGATCATTTGAAATGGGCCTGCATTGACAACTAGAAGAATCAAGAAACAGTTCTCAAATGAAAAGGCTCAGGAATTCACAGAAGTGGAAAAGGTGACAAGGGAGTTCATTCTGTCCAAACTGCAGTTATCAGATGCTAAATTCAGGGAATAACAAATGAATACAGTTTGGCTGGAAGGTAGCACATATAAATGAAAATAATAATAAGTGATCTCAGAAAAAAAAATCAGAACCAGGCCATAAAGAATTTTAAATATTTAGCCAAGAAATTCATGGTTCAACTCACCAGAGAGTAAGTAAATGTTCTTGAACAAAGCAATGACATGGAAAAACAGAGCTTCCCTCCATAAAACTCTTTCAAATAGATCTAGAAAATGTCCCATGTTGATGGAGAAATTCAAAAAACATCACAGTTGGTAATCTATCCAGGACAACTTGGCATATGGAAGAGTTCTGGGGACACTGGGGACAGGCCCAATCAGAAACAACCTCATGCAACCACTCCAAGGAAAAGACTATGCATCTGGACAAGAAGATATCCCAAACCCATGGTGGGGCACCACAAGATGGATAGGTGGAAAGTGGCAACTTGTTCACCTCCTACCTAGTTCCAGGTCACAGATCCAGGGTTGATTGAAAAGGGGACCTTTGGTGTTTCAGTGGTTTCACCAGGCTAGGAGGCCCTGGACTGTGTATCATGAAAGGAGGAAATTCAGAAACCAACAGTAGTGGTGTGGCTCAGAACTAAAGTATCTTAGCACATCCTGCAGAAGAAGAATTACAGAAGGAATCCCAGACCAAAAGGAAGCCTACAATTCTACCACTCTGAGGTTTATTTGATAGTAACATTAATGAATGGAGGCTAACCCTGAGATTAGGGATCTAGTTCAGCTCATTCCTCTCTTGCTTAAACAGTATGATTAAGTAAATATAATTAAGAATCACAGACTCTCCACTGACTGATAAGGGCTGAATCCAGCAACAATCTACTCTTGTACCCAAATCTAGATCAGAAGCTTGAACAACTGGGGGATAAAGGAGAAGAATCAACAATCAGACATTGCCCTGGAGAAGACCACGTTGGCAGCACTGAAAGCTTTCAGGTCCCAATCTATCCCTGGGAGACTAGAAAAATACATTACTCCATATCCCATAACCCAAGAAAATAGCAGCCAGAATCAGCCAGATCTTCCCTCCAAAAGAGTGGCAGAACCTAGCCTAACATCAAGTCCAAAGTGAGAAAATAAACAACGGAATGATACAGTCACACAGTTCAGCTGGGACCACGTGATCCCTGAGGTTCCTTCTAATTCTGAAATTCTAAGATTCTAAGTTCTGAAGAGTTTCTGAATTCATCATCACTGAAATTCATTATAAGCAGAGGTGATATGCCAGAAATCTGCAAAAAGTTCTGTTATTCAGATATGGACCCTGGTACTATGTTACCTGAGTACTTTCCAACTCTGAAATTCTAAGTCTATCAGGATTTACCTTGCTTCACCAGAAGATTAAAAAGAAAGCATCCTGAAAAGAGAATCATCAAATCCAATTCACTCTTTTATTGAGGTCTTGAAAAGGTATTGTACAAGATTGCCCAACTGGCAAGTGGCAAAGCTATGGTTTGCACTAGGATTTTCTGAATCCAATTCCACTATCTTCTACTAAACTATAGAAAGAGGGCCCTGGGAAACACCCAGCCTCTTCCCCCAAGAGAAGGAGGGGAAATAAATGTATATATATATATATATATATATATATATATATATATATATATATATATATATATATATTTCTCTCTCACAATATTATTTAGTTTTGTTTTGTTTCTGCTGCCAAGATCCCACCAGAGACTCATTTTTATTAACAAAACACAAGATATAAACACCTATTGGAAGCCTAAATGGGTCTTTGGTTTTTTCACATCTAATTAGTGTGACCTATTATTTTAATGAGACCATATTCTCCCCAATGTACACACAGCTGAAGTCATCCAAAAGGATGGGAGGAAGGGAGACAAACTTGAAAAGGGAGGCTTCATGGGGACAAACCACAAGTTTCTTCTCAGTTTGGCCTGCTGGTATTAACTCCTGAGGGTTCCTCTGCAAATTAGAAAGTCTCCTCCACAGGGAAAAGGAGGCTTTATGAGGACTCCAAGGGTTCTGGAAGGCACTATCTGAAAGCATTTTAATTTTCCAACCTTTCCTTGAACAGTGGTGAAGTACACCACCTGGTGGTCATCTGCAGTACTTTCAAGATTTCTTTCCCCAAAGTTTTTCAAAGGCATTTGAAATATCTAGACAGAAATATCTAAAAGTGGAGACCATCTATGAAGTTATCAATGAAATTTCCTAACTCTTATACTCATCATCTGATAGTAACATTATTGAATAGAACCCAACAATGAGATCAGGGAGCATAGTTCAACTCATTTCTCTCTTTAGGACCTTGCTCAAATGGTATAGTTTAGCAAATATAATAATCATGGACTCTCAGAATGAGAAGTGATTTTGCACCTTCAGAGAAAGTTCTGGCTGAGCAAGAACCCTTTCTAAAACATCTCTGACAACTAATCATCCAATATACACCTAAAGTCCTTCAGGGATGAGAAGTTCATTACCAATGAAGTCAAGCAATTTCACTTTCACAAACTGTTAAGAAAGTTTTTGAACCATAACTATTTCAAAACATATCCATTAATACAAGCTATCCATGTTGATGTGAATCAGGGCAAGAGTAATATACAAAATTCCTTCAAATATTGAAAGAGATTAATTACGTGTGCCCCATTCCTTCAACTCTACATGTCTTCTCTTCTGCAAATTAAATGTCTCCTTTCCTTTAGCATATTCTCAGGTGTCATAGTTTTTGAGTTCTTTACAATCCTAGTTGCCCTCCTTCCAGGCATCCTTCTGTTTTTCAATGCCCTTCCTATCTGGACTGAGCTATAATAATAGGAAGGAACATTGCTGCTCTCATTTTCCATACTATCAATGTTTTGTCAGCAAAGGCTAGTGCAGTGGAAAAGCACACTGGATTTGGAGTGTGAGAACCTGAATTGATGGGCCACCTCTGCCACTCACTATTTGTGTGACCTTGGACAAAGAATATACCACCCTTGGCTTAGATATCTTTATCTATAAAATTAAGGAATTGGATTCCAGAACAGCAAAGCAGTCAAATAGGTTAACACTTTAAGAAATTAATTCAAATTAATCATTTAAAGGTGAAATACTGAAGCTTAAGCTTAAATACTTTGACTATATAATGAAAAGACATGTCTCATTGAAAAAGACCCTGGGGGCAGCTAGGTGTCACAATGGATAGAACACCTGCCCTGGAGTCAGGAGGACCAGAATTCAAATACAGCCTCAGACACTTAATAATTACCTAGCTGTGTGGCCTTGGGCAAGCCACTTAACCCATTTGCCTTGCTAAAAAAAAAAAAATTGCCTAGCTGTGTAACCTTGGGCAAGTAATTTAGCTCCATTGCCTTAAATAAATAAAATTTTTAAAAAGAGAAAAAGACCCTGAAGGAAGGAAAAATTGAAAACAAAAGAAAAAAGGCACAGCATGAAATGGATAGATAATGCTATGGAAGCAACAAACATGACCTTGGTCAGACTTTAAGAGATAGTAAGGACAGAAGGATCTGACATGGTAAACATTCAAAGGGATTACAAAGAATCAGACACAAATGAATGACTGAACAACAGCAATAAAACTTTACAGCTTTCAATCTGTGATGACATAAGCAATTGTTGGGCTTTCCTTCCTTCACTCTGTACTTAAATAATTTATATTATACATCCCAAGTGAAAGGCTTACTTAGATTAAAAACTCCTAATTATAAGTATTTTCTCCATCAAGAAAATTCACAATCAAACCTCAACTTGCTTGTTTTTTATAGTTCTTGGTCATTTTTTCCTAGAAATGAGATCTACTCTTTGTGCTAAAGGCCTTCTTCCACTAGTTCAATTAATATTTCATGAATAGCAATGAAATCCTCAAGCTATCCATCTGTTTCCACTTGCTAATATTACATAACTAACCCATTTTCTTTTCTAATCATGTATGTCCTTGATATAATTTATACTACTTCATGGGTAAGAGTTATTATTGATATGCTAAAGACTAAAGGACTTTACAGTTATCTCTATTACATTTCATCTTAGATTCTACTATGACATTTGTATAGCTCCCTATCAATGCTGGAGTTCACAAGTGACACCTCTGACTATAAATGAAGACATGGAAGAACTCATGCCTCTACCACCAGGGTCTACAATCCTGTAATGTAAAGTGACCTCCAAACAGTTCACAGAATTGAGGAGGTGACTTTCCATTGTAAAATAGAATAGTACCCTTTTGATTCAATGCTATGTTCCCCAACAAGTCATGTAGACTAAATTAGCTGTCTCTTTCTATAATGGGACTGATCATTTCTGAATTTCTGGTTAAGATGGTGGTATCTTAGCACACACACATATTTAGATGGTAGCATCCAGTGCTTAATACAGTGTCTAGTATTTAGTAGTGCTTAAAAATTATTTATTGATGACCAGCTAGGTGGCGCAGTGGATAGAGCACAGACCCTGGAGTCAGGAGGACCTAAGTTCAAATTTAACCTCAGATATGTCATAATTACCTCGCTGTGTGACCTTGGGCACACATAATTAATTACCCCCAAAAAATTATTTATTGAATGACTGACTTATTGGCATGAAGGATTATAAAGGACCCCAGGTTTCCACAATAATTTTTAAAAGGTACCAAATTAAATAATGATCAAGAAATCAAAAGAAAAATAAAAGCTTCTTCATCCAATCCAGGACCATATAAAAAATTAACAAGAACAAATTTTTAAAAATCCAAAAGTCCAAGCACTGAACAAGGTATCACATCAGGAAAGCTAGCACTAGCTCAGGCAAAGAGACAAGAAACCAAATTAGTAACCAGACTGGGCAGGTCCCAAGGAGAGAATCATGAAGCTGTGGCTAGAATGGGAAAGTCCCAGATGTAGTCTCACTAGCACAGAGTGCATAAAGTAAGAAAAAAGCCTGTAGACTGGTACACCTTCCAGGGGTAATTAAAGTCCAAAGCAGCATGCTGCCTGGGGACAACCAACTTCAAAACTCTGACCAGGAATGCTGAAGTGGGCTAGCTCTCAGTACAGACAAATGAGGGAAGGTAGAAACCAGTTAGCCTGAAACCAGGAAATTGAGTCCAAAATTATTCAGGACCTGATCACCCAATCCAAGAATACTGGAAGGAACACAGACTGACTCTGACACAAAAACTCAGATCAGGAGCTGAAGCTGAAGGTATAAAGAAATATTATGGATCAAGAAATGCTCAAAGGTTAAACCCAGGTAAGAGAAACTTCGTATAACTAGAAGCAGAATCTCAGAGGGGGAAAAGTAGTTTAATTATAAGATTTGCAAGAAGATATTAAATCTGTGGAAAGTGGAATTAAAAGTAAACACAAACTCTAAAGGAAAGAATTGGAAGAACAAATATCTTAGAAGGGAAGATTGAAAGTCATACTCAAGTAGTAAACTCCCTGAAAATTAAACTAGACTAAACAGAGATCATTGACTCCATGAGATAACAAGAAATACCAGAACAAAATCAAAACATAAAAAATTAAAGACAATTTAAGTTATCGATTAACAAAAAATAGCCTAGAAAATAGTTAAAAAATAATTTTAAGAACTATCAAATTCCCTGAAAATCATGATAAATGAAAACTTGCATATCATATCTTTAGAAAATTATATATGAAAATATATATAGAACCAAAGAGCAGTGAAAATAGAAAGAATTCACCATTTACCTCCTAAACTCCCAAGAATCTTAGCAAAAATCTAGAGTTTCTAAGTCAAAGGGAAAATACTCCAGGTATTCAGAAGAAAGAAAATCTAAGTAAGTAGTTTTAATACAAGCAATACCCTAGTCCCTTCAGCTCCCTCCCATTTTCCCATGCAGATTGGGCTAGTTTTTCCTTAAAATACATTGAGAGATTCCTTGAAACTTGGTTGCTGAAGATTGCTAATGTAACTTTTTCATCACCTGAGTACGAAGCAGGCATGAAGATATGAAGGGGTTGATTCACTCAGTTGAATTAACTCAAGGTATCTTCAATGTCTGTCCTTGTTGAGAATGCTTTTCCCACTATGACTAAGTAAATCTCCTTTTGTTAATTAAGATTATGAAGAGGAAAAATGCATCCACAAAATGGAAAAGAATAGCATAGTGGTTTAGAAAGTAAAATCCAACAATATGTTGTTTCCAAAAGTCACCCCAAATTTCACATGGAGGTAGAGGGCTGAAATAGAATTAATTTTGCCTCAAATAAACTTAGAAAAGTAGGGATATCCATTCATGATCTCATGCACAAGAACAGTTAAGTATATTTATATAAACACATGTGTATATAAAAACCATCTCCACTCGTGCATGCATACATATATGCATGTATGTAAGCACATACATAAACCAAATAGCATAGCTTCTAAGAACATAAAGAAACAAAATAGTCAATTTACAAAGAGAAATTATCGGAAAAGCTTAATAGTGGGGTATATCATTTATCCTCTCAGATCTAGAAAAATCAAACAAAAAGACAAATAAAAAAGAAGTCACATATTCAAATAGAATTTAACAAAAGTTTGATATGAACTGGATCTAGTGATAACTAAATGAATCGTACATTGCATTTTTTACAAAAATTAACCATATACTATGCAAAAAATCACATTCTTTACTGACCATAGCATAATAAAAATATAATCAATAAAGGCCTTTGAATAAAAGATTCAAACTTAAAAGACGACTAAATAATTTAATCTTAAAGGATATCTGGATTGAAGAATAATCATACAACAAAAGTCAATTTCATTAAAGAAAATTATAGCAGCAAGGCAAAATGCCAGAAATTTAAGAGTACAACCAATAATAATATTTTTAAAATATATATATGTAAGTATATGTATATATATATACTGTTTTAAGATTTGTAAAACATTAATGAATATAATTTCATGTTATCCTTGCAAAACCCAAGGGAGATAAGTGCTATTATTATTCCCATTTTACAGTGACCTGTCCAGAGTCACATAGCTAGGAAGTATCTGAGGCTAGATTTGAACTTAGGTCTTCCTGACTCCAAGTCCAGCATTCTATCCACTGTTCCATCTTGCTGCCAAAAACAAATTAAATAGTTTGAATTACTAAAGCTTCAGGCTTCACCCATTTTTTAAAAGAAAAATGTGAAAAATCTTTAATTTGAATTTCAGAAAGAGATTCTGAAGTACCTAATGTAACTAGAGCAGGAACTGCTATCTCTCTCTCTCTCTCTCTCTCTCTCTCTCTCTCTCTCTCTCTCTCTCTCTCTCTCTCACACACGCACACACACACACACACACACACACACATACACACACATACACACACACAAACACAGACACACCTTAAAAGGAGGGCTTTACATCCTACTGGCAGAAAGTCATAAATATACAAATTAGTAAAAACAAAATATATACAAAGTTCAGAAAATATTCACTGCTCCCACTGCTCCAAGGAAAGTAAGAAACTGAGACTTCTTCAGACTCATACATTATTTAAGAATTGCAAAACCAGGGATTTTCCATTTTGTCCAGAAACTGCAAGTCCAGGGCTTACTCTAAGCCCTGTAAGAATAAGATTTGAACAATTCTGATTTTTTTTGAAATATATCTTTCAAGGAGAAAAGCTCAGCATAGGGAGTCAGGAAGCATAGGTTCACAATCCAAGTTCTATTGTTAATTCACTGAATGACCTTGAGAAGATAACTTCCCCTTTAGGGATCTTGATGCCCTTTTCTGTACAAAGAGTTCTATGGTCTGAAAGAGTAGACAGTATGATAATGGTGAAAAGAACACTAGTACTAGAATCTGTATCTAACTTTACATGATCCCATAAACTTTTGTCCATTGGGTTTTATTTCCAAAGATATTGGCATAGTTTGCCATTTCTTTTCCCCTGTACCTCCTTTTTACAGATGAGTAACTGAGGCAAACAGAAATTAATACACTGTGTGACCAGGTTCACATAACTAATAAATACCTGGGGTCACATTTGAACTCTGATCTTCCTGACTGAGTCTGGTGCTCTATCCACTATCCTGCCTAACCACTCTAGAGTCAGTTGAAATTTTAAAGTTTAAATTCTACCTCTGAGACAAATTTTCATCTGACCTTTCTGGGAGTCAGGTTCCAAATCTATAAAATAATTAGATGACCTCTGACCTGGTGATGATCTCTTGAAATCCTAGCTCAAGGTCCACCTCCTCCAGTAATCCTTCCTTGACTATTCCCATCCATAATGATCATTCCCTTCAAAATTTAATTTTTTCATCCTTCATATGTAATGACAAATTGTTCTGGATTGATTTCCAAATATTTTGTGAGTGATTCTTACTTTACCAGTGAGAATTAAACTCCCCAAGAGAATAACTATCTCTTTCTCTGCTGTTTTCCCCATAAATTATTGGACATAGGATTGTACAGAGAATGTGTGTTCACTGAGGATTTGCTAGCTGACTGTCCTGTGCATCTGGTAAAATTCTGACCAAGACAAACTGGCCTGATCAAAATCAATTTCAGCCAACAGATGGGGCTGTTCTCTGCTAGTTGTGCTTGTAAATACTCTTCATGGTTAGCTAAAGCCGAATCTATGTGAGCAGAGTCTTAGTTCTTATTTCCATATCTTTGCTTAAGGAATAATAAAATCTCGGGGTTGAAATGGGAACCAACTGTGACTTTTCCACTGTGTGTCAGTAATCTCCTTCTCTGTGCTGAATGTAAGTGGGATTTCTGGAAACTAAAGGACCACAGATTTAGAATTAGAAGAGACTTTAGGAACCATTTGATCTGATGCCCTCCATTTACAAATGAGGATACTGAGACCCCAGAGGTTGACTTTCCCAAAATCATATTGTTGCTAAAATTTGTGTTTTAGTATATGTTTTCTATTTCCACATTCATTGTTCTTTCCATCACATCATGCTGTGCCTTCCCTACCTAACAGGTAGGGAATTAGGAAGACCTGGATTCTAGGCTCATTTCAGATTCATGAAACTGGGCAAGTCACTTAAATTCTCTTAGTCTCAATTACCTCATTTGTAAAATGGGGGAGGGGAGAGATTAAAAGTCCCTACCTCAAAGCGATATTGAAATAATGGATGTAAATTATTTTGCAAACTTTAAAATTTCACATAAATGTGTTAGTATAATTACTATTATTGTGAAATGTCAGAGTAAGACTTGGAGTGCAGATACTTCAAGATTTACAACTCTTACCTAGATCCATGAAAACACCTAATCCTACCCCTTAAAAGCAATGATCCTATTTGCAATGCAAGCAATACTTGTAGGGAGAAAAACCAGCCACTGAGCAAAGTAGACTCAAGTCATGACTTTTCCTTAAAAAGAGGGTATCCCTCACTTAACCCCGTTTGCCTTGCAAAAAAAACCCTAAAAAAAAAAAGAGGGTATCCCTGCAATCAGGATGTGACCATACCTGGTTCTAAAATTTTACAGGAAGGGTAAAAATATCACTTGAACAAAAATATTCATTAGCAGTTCTGTTTGTGGTGGCAAAGAAATGGAAGCTGAGTGAATGTCCATCAATTGTAGAATAGTCGAATAAGTTGTGGGTACATGTATGTGATAGAATGCTATTGTTTTATTAGAAACCAGGAGGAATGGGAACTCAGAGAAGCCTAGAAGGATCTGCATGAACTGATGCTGAGTGAGATGAACAGAACCACAAGAACATTGAACACCAAAACAGCAACATGGGGGTGATGATTAACCTTAATAATGGACTTGCTCAGTTCATCAGTACAATAATCAGGGACAATTTGGGGGTATCTTTGATGGAGAATACAATCTGTACCCAAAGAAAGAATTGTGGAGCTTAAACAAAGACCAAAGGCTATCACCTTTAATTTTAAAAAAAAAAAAAGGTATTTTATGTATTATGTAAGTTTGCTATCTTATATATTTTATTTTTTCCTTAAGGATATGATTTTTCTCTCAATATATATTCAATTTTGATCAATTTACAGCATGGAAATAATATAAAGATATCAGACTGCCTTCTGTGGGGGGGGAGGAAAGTGAGATTGTGGGGAAATTGTAAAATTTTTAAAAAATAAAATTTTACAGGAAGATTATTTTTCCACAAGAACATGACCCAGTTCCTCATTGAAACCTTTCTTATGATGCCTCCTGTCACTGATCCCTTCTTTCTCCAATACCTGACAATCTTTTGAATAACTCCTTAAATTTCTATAGCATTCTAAGGTTTACTAAGTACTTTCCTTACAACTACTCTGAGTTTATTAGATTAAATAGAATTACTCCCATTTTATAAAAGAGGAAACTGAGGTCCAGAGAGGCAATATGATTTTTTCAGGGTGATAGAAATTGTTTTTCTGCTTTGCTTTGTTTTTGTCAGAGCTTTGATTTAAGCTTAGGAATAGGGACCATGTTGATGAACCACGAATAATAGGAAGGAACTAAAAAACCCTCCTCATTTTGAAGATTGGGCAACTCCGTAAACTGCTTTGTCCATGATTATACAAGTGACAGCACTTCAAGCCCAGAACCTCTGACAATTAAGTCCAACAATTTCCTAGTTCCTAATCCAGAACTTTATCACCTTGCCTATGATGTTTACTGTACAAGCTAAAAATATATTCTCTTTTCTGTCTATAAGGCACAATGGAAATAGCAATGAGTAGTGATAAGAGGATTAAACAAGATTGAGGTAACTACTTAATACAATAGAGAATGGCCTTGATATACTGATATCAATAATAATAATAATAATAATAATAATAATAGCTGACATATATAGTCTTTTAAAAGTATATTACCTTTATTAAGATTATTTTACTTATAAAATGTCATTTGCTCCTCCCCAAATCTTGGAAATAAGATCAAAGATTTTAACATCTCAGCACCACACAAGGAAAATTTGAACTCAGTTCTTTCATGAGACTAAAATCTTTCCACTTCCTAATTACAGCACAAAATTTTGTGTAGCAATTCTTGCTGCATGGGACATAAAACTGGATCATCTATGAAGTAAGAGCAAGATATAGAGTAGCACCAGAAATAAATAGTATTTTTCATTTAAAAAAAAGACCAGCAACAGTGACAGGAAGAAATTGAATCAATGATAATATAGTAGTTTGTCCTTCCAGCCCATTTGCCAGAGAGGAGGATAGATAGATAGGATCTATAACTCTGAAAGAGTTGGTATGCTCCTTAAGCAATTACCACAAGTTCATCAGTTTGGACTTCATTCACAATACAATAAAACCAGCCCAATCATAAGTGAAACCTGAAGGCAATAGGCTAAACTTGGAATTACTTAGAAATTATTATGTCTCTGTCTTTTAGCAAAAGAAAGTGCCAAGTCATTGAATTATGAAACAAAAATCAGAGTTGAAGACACCTCAGAGAATGCTTATTCATTGGATCATAATATAGTAGGTACTTCCTGATGAGTCCTTAAAGCCAGAGACCGGATCCCCTAAGGCATCTACTACGTCAGGTTCTAAGGGTAATTCTGTGGGCCAGTCCTCCTTTAGCTCATGAGTCCCCTCTAGTATGATTTCCCTTAACAATTATCTCTTATCAAAAGCAATTGGTCAGATGTCTTAGCAAAACCAAAACAGAAAGATGGTATAGTGAAAACAAAGTCAGAGACCTGAGCTCAAATTCACCCTCAGATACTTACTAACAGTGTGACCATGGGCAACTCACTTAACTGTATTTGCCTCAGTTTCCTCACCTATAAACTGAGAATGACAAACTCCTCCAGCATCTTTGCCAAGAAAACTCCCAATAAGGTCACAAAGAGTTGGGCACAACTTACAAAAATGAAAACATAACAAAAACAAAAGTTATAAAATATCCCTCCCCAATAAGTCTCAAATAAACTCTCCTCCAAATATATACTGTGTCCTTTGGAAGAGTGGGCTCAAACTGAGATATATGTTTAGAATCCCAAGTGACAAAGATAAATCACAATTTCTGTTAATTACAAGACCTGGGAGTTTTCTTCTGGTTTTATTAGGCAACATGCAATTCCCCTCTGGTGCCGTAACTCTTCAGGTTAGATTGTTCAGTTGAGCTCCCAGGTGTGTTTCCTATCTTGGCTTGTTTTGCTTCTTCCCTCAAGTATCACTGCATTTTTTTTTCCTTTCTCTGTAGTATGTCTCTGATCTTTTGGGTGTAGTGCCTCCTCTTGGTCCATTAGCCACCACCACCAACACTGTCCCCTTCATAGCCCTTCTACAGGGATCTTCTCTACCAGCAGCTCCAAGGCACTTCCTCTTCCCCATCCCACCTCTCCATCAAGAAGTGTGACTAATTTTTCTTAACTGATACAATGTTTTGTTTTCTTTTGTTTGTTAACTCAATCAAAAAGAGATGTGTAGCTAAGAAAAGGATTGGGCAAATGCATCTTATTTATGCATTAAAACTTTATCATGGGGGTGGCTAAGTGGCATAGTGGATAAAGCACCCACCTTGGAATCAGGAGTACCTGGGTTCAAATCCGGTCTCAGACTTTAATAATTACCTAGCTGTGTGGCCAAGCTTGGGCAAGCCACTTTACCCCATTTGCCTTGCAAAAACCTAAAACAAAAAACAAAAACAAACAAAAACAAAACTTTATCATGTGTGATAACATTCTAAATCTAACATAATGGGAATAAGCATATCCCCTTTGCTTACAATAAGACTAAGAATTGTAAAGGACCTTAGAGATCCACTGAATCCAAATCCATCATTTTGCAGTTGAAGAAACTGAGGTCCAGAGGAGAAAAGGGACTTGCCCAGGATCATTCAGGTAGTAAATAGCAGAACTGAGATTTGAATCTAGATCCTCTGACTCTGAACACCATAACTAGTACCTCTGGTGCCCAAGGAAAGGAGCATGAAAAGTAAAATCAAAACAATTATAGGAGGCAGCTAGGTGGTGCAGTGTATACACTAAATGCTTACTTTGCTGTGTGACCTTGGGCAAGTCACTATTGCCTTGTAAAAAAAAATTATAAGATTTTTTTTGGGGGGGGGGATAGGAAGGGGAAAGTAGAAGGGAAAAGAGAGGACAAGGGAGGACTTTAGGACCTCAGATCCTAAGTTTGTTGGAAAGATCCCAGGACAGTTCTACTGTTACAAGAGGCTTACAAGTACCCCTCAGGGCTCTTGACCAGGGAAGAAACCAGCCATAGAGGAGTCAGTTCAGCATCTGGAAGATAGTTGCTTGATTTCTTCCCAGGTCCTAGGGTCATGAAGAGTCTGAGACAATGGAAATGACTCAACGACAAAAAGGTTTGCTAACTGAATGCTAACAAGATTAGTGAGTCTTCCACTAGATCAGCTTGCATTTTACAAAAGGGAGAAACAGAAGCTAAAAAGGAGGAAAGACTTGTTTAGGGTTACAAGGGTCATGGCAGGTCCCTTAATGGGATCCCGAGCCACCTCTCTTTCATAAGAGACTATTTCAACAAGAAATTGAAATCTCAGAAGGGGAGGAAAGGACAGATTAAGGACAATAAAGTACCTGAGCAAAACAGGGTATTATGCACTCCTACTCATTTTTTAATATATGGGACATATCATTAATTTGTTGTTTAGCCATTTTTCAGTCATATCCATTTCCTTGACCCTATTTGGGATTTTCTTAACAAAGATTCTGGAGAGGTTTTCCATTTCCTTCTCCATTTCATTTTACAGATAAGAAAACTTAGGCAAACAGGGTTAATTGACTTGTCCAGGGTCACATAATTGCTAAATGTCTGAGACAAGAATTGAATTCAGGTCCTCCTGACTTCAGGGCCAGCTAGCTATCCACAGCACCATAAATAATGACTCTTATTAGCTACATGATCAGAGACAAGTCTCTTTTCTTTTTTATTTTTTTAGAAAGATTTTATTTATTTTGAATTTTACAATTTTTCCCTAACTTTGCTTCCCTTCCCCACCCCCCCACAGAAAGCAGTTTGTTAGTGTTTACACAAATCCCTTTTCCTGTGACTGGGGTTCAATTTCTCCACTTGTCAAATGAGAGGCTTGACCAATACAATGGAAATATCACTAGATTTGGTGTCTGAAGACCCAGGTTCAAATCCTAACTCAGTCATTTAGTATTTGTGAGATTTTGGATAAGTAAAATTAGAGAGTTGAACTAAATGATCCCTAGCTTCAAATTTATGATCCTAATAACATTTTAGAAAGATTTGATTTAACAAATATTGAAACTAGACAGAATTTTCTTTCCACCCTTCATATAACCAGAAAATTCAACTCCAACCATGCGCTCCAGTTATTCCAAGCCTTACCTTTCATCTAGTTTCCATTATGGTAAACAATCAGTGGTAACAGGTGTGGTACTGAAAAGGATTGTGGTCACAGCACTTATTGTCCACAGGGAATTGTCACCTAGGAGTTCCCCCCCACCTTTCCCCTTCAGCTCCTTCGTTATTGGTTGATGCTCTTTGCTAATGTAAACATGGCTGAGGGAGTGAAAGGGGGAGAATGTTTTGAGGGAATAGATATAAATATCATGTAGCCAAGATTTTGGAGAGGGGGAGGTGAGACATACACAGGTTGTGTTTACCTCTTAATGTGCAAGTGGGACAGAAGGGAATTAAAAAAACTATCCAATGTCAGTGATCTGTAGAAAATATAAGAAAGTTTAAAGGATGAACAGGCAGCAATTTACATCTTCCCCTAGATTGCCCCAAATTCTAAGTTGGATTATGACTTCTCAGTTTGCACTACAATATGCTTTTTACATCCTAAAATTACACAGACATACACACATCCCAAATAGATGAGGAGACATATCCAGGAGAAAAACAGACTATCCACCCTCATCTCAGGCCTTGTACAGTAATAGGCATGGATCCCAAACTCCATAGGGCACATGATTTAAAGTAATTCAGAGCAAGTCATACAACCTAAGTTGCACCTAGCTAGTTTCAGGTCAACTTTTCCAAAATTCCAACTGCAGAGAAAGGCAGGCTATGTGTTTACACAATAAAAACATATATTATTATTATGCATATGCAAAGTTATTCATGAGTTTATATGTATGAACTGTTTATACATATGTATGCATATATATATATATATATATATATATATATATATATATATGTTGTTGTTCAGGTGTTTCAGTCATGTCACTCTTTGTGACTTCATTGGAGTTTCTTGCCAAAGATACCAAAGTGATTTACTATTTACTTCTACAGATCATTTTACTGAGGAAACTAAGGCAAAAAAGGGTTAAATGACTTGCTCAGGTCCACACCTTTAGTAAAATGAAAGGAATCTGACTCTAAACCTAACAACCTATCTATTATGCCACCTAACTTACTCTAACTATTCTAAATAACATATTATATCCTTTACTAACAATCCTTCTCTGATGCTTCATCATGAAGTGATTATGACCCTGAGTTCCTGAAGGATATGCCAATGGAAGGCAAGCCTTGCCACATTGGAAATGTACTGAATATAGACCCACTATCTGACTATGCCCATTTTCCAGGCACCAGCCTAGTTAAGTGCAAAAAAGGCTCAATATCAGGTTAATCATAAAGTGATGGATTTTTTTTATCCCAAAAGTTCATGAAATTTGTCCCAACAACTCAGTAAATATTTCAAGGGATTCTACTTTGATGGAAGGACATAAATGAAATGATAACTTTCAAAATATTATACTGCCATATAAGATAAATATAGACTCTAATATGTATATATCACCTTGGGTTTTGATCCTAGTACTACCACTCAGATAACTGTAGGTAATTCTATATTCCTATGTAATCCTAGATAATCATACCACTTCTCTGGGTCTGTTTCCCTAGTAAAATGAAAGACTTCTAGATAACCTCTAAGGTTCCTTCAAACTTTAAGTCTATAATCTTTGACCCTTCTCCCTCCTCATACTGGTCTTCACTTCCCCTTCCACCCCAAGACTCTCCATCTTTCTCCAGAGTAATCCTTAACATTAAGACTAAGTTGTGTAACTGATCAACCCATATTTACCTGGCTCAAATGACCAATTAAACCATTTAACTCTACAATATTTTACTTTATTTTTAAAAGATGTTTGATTAACCATTTCTTCTACATGATTATGGAGGGAGTCAAATCTATTGGACTATCACTCTCTTCTGTGTATATACTTTGGGCATCCATTTTAAGTAACTGGGAATTCATCTTTTAGAAATTTCATTTGCATGCTGACCCCATACTCTTTTCCTTAGAATAAAAAAATTATGCATATCTCTTTATCATGCATTAGAAGACAATTTTCTTCCTCATTTTTTTCTCTCATTATCAGGATGTTTCCTTACTATCCATAATACAGCCAACTTATCTTCCATTCTCTCTGATTCAGGAAATTTTATATTGGCTAGTTCACTCCAGTTAATATTAATTGAGGATTCTATATACTAACATTTCTTCTTCTCCTCCTCCTCCTTTTTCTGCTTCTGCTGCTTCTTTTCTCTTCTTAACAGGAACATTTTATCTATAATCCTCTTCTAAGTTGCCAATGAGTTACAAGAACAGGGAAACTTTGAGGGGGGAAAACACAATAGTCAGGTTTTCAACTTTTTATGCACATACTGTTAAGTTTCAATCAAATACTGCCAGAGCTTGTGAGACTTCAGCTAGTGCTTGCCATAATTGGGGTTAAGAAGTGCAAAAGCTTTAGATCTAAGTAGCTAATCAGAGAATGTCTTCTCCTTGTTGTCAGGCCACTTGCCAGAAATCTTTCATTTTGGAAACACTGACAGGGAATGCATTCTTGATCCGTGTCTGCCTTCCCCCACCCCTCCACCCCCTACTTCAGATGCAAAGTGCACATATGGCTCATCTCCATCTTTGGGGGTGGTTCTGTCTAAAGTCCTCCCAAAGATTCAGATTGTATGACAAATCACGTTCTAGACTCTCCTGGCGGCCAGTGAGAAAGGGGTGAAGCATTTGCATCATTACCCCCAGACAACAGCTTTATTAGACTGAAAGAGAGGTTTGCAGCCATCCCTAGCTTGGCCACTGACCTCTGCCTCTTAATTTCCCTATTGTTGGAGTACTGCAAGTTACTGCTCTCTAAACCATATGGTTGATTTGAAGTATCTCAAACTACCACTTATGAAATCCAAGTTTTGGTAGAAGATTGCAAATCTTGGGGGGGTAGATTCAATTTTTAAAAAGGGTGTGTTTCTGGGGACTGAAAGTGAATGAAGTGAGAGAGGCAAAGAGGTGCTCTCAACAAATGTAGATCTTAGCAATAACCAGTGTGGTATAAACTACAATAGAATTGTCCATGATAGATTTTTTTTGCACTCTCTGAGGGGCTCAATTTCAACATAAACAGCACAGTTTGAAATTCCAAAAAGACATTACTATAACTTTCCTATCATCCCCGAGTGAGTGAGCACTACTTTCATTATTTCTGCTTAATAGCAGATGGCTATTTGACTTGAAAGACAAACTACTTAGGAAAGCTGAAAATCCCACCACATACACCCACACACGCACACCCAGTGAGGAGGGATAGTATGTTTGGATCTGGAGTCAGGAAGACATCCTACCTCTGATACTTAGCTGTGCCCTCTCTGGTAAGGCCTTTCAGAACTTCAGTTTCCTCAACTTTAAAATGGGCAGAAAAATAGCACCTACCCGGAAGATAACTAATGTAAAGTGTTTCGCAAATCTTAAAGCACCAAATTAATGTGAGCTATAGATATTTTATTCATGTTGCTGGGATAGTGCTCATTTTTCTGGATAAAGTAACAGTGGCTGAATTTCCTTTGGACACAGCTTTGAATATCCGAAGATGCTTCAGGCTCCTCTTCTCCCCTCAATTTTTCAGAAGTTTTTTTACCCCAGGCCAAGTATCTTTGATATCCCAGAGTCCAGCAGCCCTCACTTTTTGGCAGGGTCCTGTCTGAGTTTACAATTGATTTCCTTCTTCTTATCGGTTTGTGCTTCTGGGAAGGCTGCACGTTCCATTCGTCCCCCATAGGGAATGAATTCAAAGCTACATGAAGTTGTAGGTCCCTCTTTGAGAGGGCCCAAATTGAAAGGGAATGGAATGAAAAGGTATGTGCGGGGGTTTGCAGTGGGAAGGGGGGACGTGAAGCAAGAGGGCCACGCAGGGGAGAGCTGAACCCAATCTCTATCTCTTTCAAACTTCAGTCTGCTCCGAGTTTTTCAGAGGTTTCCAAACAGAAGGAATCAGACCTCAGATCCCAAAGACCTAATGCCTGAGCAGCTACAAAGGAATCGGTTTCCATAGCTGTTGTAAGCATGAGCTTTCTGCCTTCCCCCATCCCCACCCCCCCACCCCCTAACCGACTAAGATGAAGGGGGAGCCCTGGGTGCAGAGAAGGAGCGAGCCGGGAGCAGCGGCCCTGAGACACAATTGGCGCACTGAAGTAAAGAATTCATTATCATTCACAAGTAATGGTCCTATTTTTGCCTCGCCTGATTTTTCTTTAAGACCAGAAGAAGAAAATAAAATCTCTTGTGGCTTCAGTACTTGTACAACGCAGCGGATGGATTATGCGGATTAACAATTTAAACTCCTACCAGACTTTCTGACTCAAAGATCTTCGGCCAGTAATCGTATTACTGTCTTCGGGTTTATTGGTTTACTAGATACAAAACTGAATTTTAAAGCAAATTGATTAAAGTTTCTTCTTCCCCCGCCCTTTCCCCCTCCTTTTAGGATCCCTCCCCATAACCCCATAAGGCGTTAAGAGACTTTTTAATTTGATTTTCCTTAATATCTTCCCTCCCTCCTCCACTCCTCCCAAGCCAGGCTGTAATAAGACTGACTACACAGTTCTTTTATTCTCCCCCATGCCTGTTCCTAATTCCTGGTAATTTATCCCGTATTAAAACTTCTTTAAGTAAGAATGGACAAGAAGCAGCACCTGCTATGCAAATGGGGGCAAATCCATCCTAGTTCGGCTAGGACCCTTCTGCAGAGAAGTGATGGCAGCAATGTCCATTCACCGGGTTTCCAATGTTGGGCGAGAGTGGGCCCTTCATATGTAAACGCGCTTGGAGTCTTGACAGATTGCTAAATGTTACACATGGCACAGGAGGGAGGAGGAGGGTTAGAAATAGAAGGAGGAGGGGGTGACTAAAGGAGAGAGAAGGGGAAGGGAGGGAGTGAAAAGTTAGCAAAATAAAGCAAAATAAAATAGCATTGGAAAAGGGCCTCGTAGTGAAAAATTAATCTTCCTGTGAAATAAACTCAGGGCTTTTTTCCCTCATTCCCAAGGTCAACTGACCTTCCCCCACACACACTTCAAACATCTCTTAAACCTTTTTCATCAAATTTTTCAGCAGAGACAAAAGCATAAAAGTTTCCAAAAAACCCTAGATTTTCACATTTCACCATAATTTAGCAGTTCAGGAATTTCTTCAAGCAATCCAATTCCATTCAAGAGGCATTTGCTTATTATGTGCACAGTCCACTAGTGATTTTGAATAGTAATGGGGGGAGGAAATTTTTGAATCTGTAATTTCATTAGGGCTAGGAACCCCAGCAAAGAAAATTGTACCAAAATGGCTTTTCTCTTTCGTTTGTTTGTTGTCCAAACCTATTCTGTCATTTTCATTTCAGTGATTATAGCAAGAAGTCAGTTACTGGTCAAAAGAATAGGCATCATGAAGAAATCTTATTTTGCATCCTTAACTTTTTCTCTCCTGCTTTGTAAACTCCAGGGATTTCCAGGGAGTTGACAAGTTCTATTTCTAAGAGGACAGAGCTAAAATCCTGCCGAGAAGTGTATTTCTGGCCACATGGGCACAGTGGTTTCTCCTGCTGGATAACAAGGATTAGTTTTGTTGGCACTTTTGAAATTATTTCATTTTCTCACGTGGCTTATGACTGAAATGCAATCCTATCTCGTGCAAGCTTAATCCTATCACAGAGATAGATCTCCTTGGAGAAGCCCCTGTCTGAATTGTAGAACACTGGCCTAACCACTTGGCTTGAGTTATCCTGACAAAGCAACTTCTTCCTCTATGGGAATCTATCTTTTCCTGTTAGTGAACTGGAACTATTTTGTAAAAATATTGTTTCTATCAATTAATAGGGGCAATAAGGTTAAAATCCCCTGTCAGAGTACAGCTTAAGTCCCAAAGAAGCAGCAGGCACTAACACTTTAACATTTTTCCTTTACGGACACAAGATTTCGTGTGCATGAAGCTTTTCACCCTCTAAAATAAGAACTGAGAAATGACTGACATTCAGATCACTCCTGTGAAGAGGGAGATATCCTTCAAGCTATGGAGGCTGTGTGCCCTTCATAAAAGAAAACAGTTAAATGTCAACTTTTCGGTGCCAGCGCTAAAATGTAAGACATGGATTCTTAGAGGCAGGAAAAAAATAAGAGTATGGGTGAGATGTGAAGTTACAAATATATTGTTTCTGGCTCACTCTCATCCCTCCCTTAAGCCCATAGAAAAGGGACTTTTTAACTCTTCCCCCACCCCCCACAATTCAAGAGGATAACACCAAGGGATAGTACAATAATTCATGTACGTTATAATTCTTCATTGCCTATTAGCAGTCTGGGAAAACTAGAAGAAAAGAAAATGCCAGAAAGTGATGGTAAAACTTAGGATGTGACAGAAGTAGCTTTCTTTCTCTGCTCCTGCTGGGAGTGTTTGAATAAGAAGAATGCTCCTGGACTGTAACAAGCAGAAAGAATGAAGAAGACAAAAGGTTTCCAGAAAAAGGTTTGGAGAGAAGACAAGGCAAGTGAGACGAAAAGGAGAAAAAAAGCGTTTACAATGGAACAATACATGTACTAATCGCTTTGATATATTATACAAGCCCAAAGACCCCAAACATTGTGTAATTATTTATAAATGACTTCTCCACTCCTGTGTATAATACAGAGGAAAGAATAAAACTGCAGGCTTCTCTCTAAACTATTTCTAAATAGACCTGGTTCAAAAGAACGCAGAAGTGTTTGAAATAAAATAATTAATGGTTGATTTTATGGTTGTCTCATTAAAACATTTTAATTACAACAAACAAAATGTATTTGTATTCAAGCCGAACATTAATTTATATAGCAAAATGTTAAGGTACAGAAAAGCAAGAAGAAAACAGTTCAACTACTTCTCTATTGTGGATAAGTATGACGATTTCTTAATTCTTTGCATCAATCAGTGATTGAATGCTGTGGTAAAGTATCACTCACTGAGACTCATTTCACTACTAATTTTTACACTGCTCTGTGAAAATCAATGATTCACAAAACACCTATAAACGTTTTCCCAAACAGTTCAAAAATTGAAAGTTCTTTGCCAAAGGTATTTCCAAGAATATATGCAATAGGTGAAGATAACCTCTTAGTCAAATGAACATTATTTCTTAATTCAAGGAAATAGCATTACTTTTGAGCTGCATGTCTATACAGAGAGGGGGAGTCCTTTTGTGTTAGACTCTGGGACAAAATTTAACTTCAAGAACTTTTCCATTAGGCCAAAGCTCAATAGCCATTGTAAAGTCTTCTGGATCAATTCCTAGCCTCTAGCAGATGAAATGTAAACTGACTCCACAGTGTAATCAGGAGGCTCTGCATGTCTCCTCAGGGAAAGCACCTTATGCCTCTCTCTAAGGTTTTAAAGTTCAGGGCTGCTCAGCTTGCTCTAGCCACACGGCCCTTGCATCCAGCCCCGTTTGCTTCTTCTATTCTCTCTCCTTCAGGCACAAAAAAGACATTGTGTGGCCCCTACATTTGCGCAAGCCACAAATACGCTTAAGATCTTTCTATCAACTAGGATCATGTATGGAAGTAGCACATCTGTCATCCCCATACACATTGTACCCCATACCCAAGCAGAGCTCTGGGCACATACTAGATATTTAATAAATACAAGTTTATGAATCTCATCAATTAAAAATAATCTCCCTGCCTTTGAGGGAAATTATTTTTTATGGATCAGAATATAAACTGTGCTTGTTAAGAGTTACATGTGTACATCTGATTTGCCTAATAGACATGATAAATACATACCAAAGAAAATGCAATAGAGTAGAATATTCAAGTAGAAATATGCTAGGTAGAATACGTACATGACCAGCACTCTATGATTCAGGGTGAGGGGCTGAGGGCCTACACGGATTTGTGTAAAGCATGGATAATTTGCCATTTTCCTTGCTCTGTTTCTGAAAGACACCCTCTGTCTCCACCCTCCTGCCTCATTTTTTTGTCCTTTTTTCTCCCCCCTGCCACAACTGTCATGGATTATCAGTAAAGAAAATAGAGAGTTGCTTCTACTTTCCATACTCCTAGCCCCACTCTCTGTTTCTTATCTCTAAAACTGAAATGCATACTTATATGAATATTCAGTGAAATGAAACATGTAGGAGTATAATTATGTAAATAACATATTGTCCTCATTTTTGGTTCCTATGGGCCAGACTCTTTCTGTCTTTGCCTTTCTTCTCTGAGTATTATTATTTTTTGCTTCCATGTCAATAGAAATGAAATCAAATACATCTCCAACTTTGTAGTCTTAAAACACCTTTAGAGAGAGGCATCTTATGCCTCTCTCTAAAACAAAGTGAAATTCACCAACTTGAGCATGTAAATTATCTAGGAAGAACGAAAATGGAATAATTATCATCTGGTTATTGTGACTATGATTTCTTTCATTATTAAACATTTAACATTTCTAACCTTCCTCCAGCCAAATAATAACATTTGTATACTAATGTCACACTGATGATGTTCAACTTGGACTACTAACCATATGCATAAAAGATTCTTTTGGAGAGATACTCTGTTACTCTTGGAATTAATGCTATATATATATATCTGTACATGTAAATATACATAGATTTTTTAAAACTCTCTCTATATATACTTTGGTAGCTGGGTGGTACAGTGGATAGAGCACTAGAATTAGAATCAAAAGTTCAAATCCAGTCTCAGACACTTACTAGCTTGTGATCCTAAGCAAATCACTTAACCCTATTTGCCTCAGTTTCCTCATCTATAAAATGAAATGGAGAAGAAAATGGCAGTATCTTTGCCAAGAAAACCCCAAATGGGATTATGAAGAGTAGCACATGTCTACAATTCAAAAGGGGTGTTTGTGTGTGTGTGTGTGTGTGTGTGTGTGTGTGTGTAAAATATTTAGTAAAAATTAGTTTCAATTTTAAATTTGCATTTTGTGTAATGTATTTTAATATACTTTGAGATCCCTTTTAGAGCACTAGGATAGGAAGCCAACTATAAAGAAAAAGCAATGTATTTTGACTTAAAAAAAAAAACCAAACCTGTTTTCTTGGGAAGCTAGGTGGTGCAGTGAGTACTACTAGACCTAGAATCAGAAAAACTAGACTTCCTAGCTGTGTGACCTTGAGCAAGTCACTTTACTCTTGCTTCCGAATTTCTAAAACAGGGAAAAAAGAGCCCCTACCTCTAAGAGTTGTTTTGAGGATCAAATGAGATAATAATTGTCAAGCATTTAGCACAATGCTTATCCCATCAAAAGTACTACATGTTAGTTATTAGTAAGTATTATAAACAAAATATTTGACTGACAAACCCATTGAGTCAAAATCTGTCTCTCTGAAACTTCTACCCTAAGAGTCCTTCTACCCCTAATAGAGTCTTCAAATAACTGTAAAACTAACATTCTCATTCTCCAACATCCCCAAACTTTCTTAACATATCCTCCTATGGAATGACATTGATGCCAGTCACCATCCTAATCACTCTCCTCTGGACATTCTCTAGCCCTTGACTATCACAAAGGTGGCACTGAGAAGTGAACACAATATAGAAAAATGTGGACTGTCCCTTCCATAATACTGGTCTAGACACCTCCAAATAGAAGCTTTCTTGATTTCAAGGTCATAATATTCTCAAACACTGAGCTTAATATTTACCAATACCACCAGATCTTTTTCATATACCTATCTAGTCGTGACTAACAATTTACATTTAGGTAATAAAGCAATAATTCACATTTCTATAGTACTTACAGATTTAGAGGACATTTTCCCTCACAACCTTGAGATTTAAACTCTTAAATTCTGAATACCTTTTACAAAGATTAAGTGACATAGTGTATGTGAAAGTACCCTGCACTTTTTTAAAAATTGTACTTAAATAGGTATTATTTGTCATATCTATTTTTATAAGGAAATCATAACTTTGTAACCCATTTTGTAATGTCATTCATCCAAAGCAAAGCACAGGACAAAGCATTCCCAGAATCAAGAGACCACCCAGGTCTGTCACTTTCTTTTTATGTGTCCTTGGCCAAATCTTTCATCCTCATTAACTTCCTAAGTAGTCTCTGCCTCCTCTCCTCTTCCTTTTCCAATTCACCAATCATATAGATAGGTAGTACACTTCATTGAATGCTGACTCTGGAGTAGGAAGACCTGAGGTATAATTTGACCTCAGACATTACCAGGCAGATGATCGCTGGGGAAGTCATTTAACCAGATAGCCTCACATCCAGAACCATCTTCAGCTCTATAGCTGGCCACCAGACTCAGATGGCTCTGGAAGAGAAAGTGAGTCTGGTGATTTAGCATAGTACTCCATCACTCATATTCAATTCACTTACTTGTCATGGCATCAACTCCCTGATGTCTTGGTCTTCTTCGAGAATGAAGGACAAACAACAGCAGCGACCAAAATGACAATAGTGGGAAATCAGTTTTGTGAAGAGCTTGATCCAAATTCTCTCCTTGAATCCTCAGGGCAACATTGTGAATTGAATATATTATTTTATATTATATTATATTTATATATATATATATTTCAAAGGGCATTCTTTCTGATGGTTCCTTTGCTCTGCTTGACTCTCCTCATTGTCCTATACTTATTTATGTATTCTATGCCTCCATAAGAAAAAATAAGTTTCTTGAAGGCAAGGGAACTTGGTTTTGTTTTGTTTTGGGGTCTCTGGTACCTGGAACAGTGCCATGTATACAGTAAGTATTGATAAAGGATTGCTGAATTGAATTGTTGAATGTGAAAAAAGTGTGAATGTTGGGACTATTTCTCTTTGGAAAAGAAAAGACTTAGCAGGGTCAAACATGGAAAAGGCAACAATATATTAAAAGGTTTAGACTTATTCTCTATGGTCTCAGAGGGAAAGAACTAAGAGAAAAATAAACTGGGCCTGAGTGAGGGGAAGAAGTTAGAGAGGGTCATATTTTAGGTAAATACGCAAAAGCAAAAACAAAAACCCATTTCCTCATCTGTAAGGCCCTACCAGGTCTTAGAAAGGATCAAATGAAAGTGGGGGGAATGAAAATAACTAAAATGTGATTCCAAAGTAATAAGTTATATACTTATTCATTCACCCATGGTTAGATGTGGCTCAGAAATAATGTTACCTGAGTGAATGTTCAGTGTAGTTTCCAGAAAACAGAAGTCTTCAGCATCAAATCTAATACCACAAAAATCAACTTAATTTTCATGAAAACCTGTAGATAAAAAGAATGTGGAAAATTACCTACTTGTGTGCTCCTACAGATGACCCATCTGAACCATGGAGTGAGACCTGTAGCTAAAGCAAATCTATCCAGGAACCACTCAAATTGTTAATACCCTAAAATAAATTTCCAGGGTTAATAATTTGGTACCTTTCCAACAGATATGATAAGCACTAACAGAAGATGAATGAATTCTCTCCAAACTAATTCCTCCTTTATAAAAGACTTTTTCTTTCCCAATCAAACTAAAGATGTTCACCTGTCCTGAAACTATATTTTTAGATAGAATTAGAATAGGAAGAGAGCCCTTTACAGGACCCCATTCTAGGACCAAGACTATAGTAAGATAAATTCATGTGTAGTGCAATGTATTCTCATTTTGGAAGAGAGAAAATGGACAGACTTGGCAATGGAATCAGAGGTCTTGAGTTCGGCACTTACCACCTGTTACTTTTGGAAAACCCATTTATTTTCTTTAAAACACTGTATACTCATTTGTAAAATGAGAGAAGTCATATCATATGACCTCTGAGGTCCCCCCAGATCTATGCTCCCAAAGAGGTGAGAGACAAGATTTAAAGGAGGAAATTAAACAATTCATCCATAATAGCCAATTTACTATTCCTAACACACAATACTCCATCTCCTATTTCTATTATGCCATTGCTTTGCCTATTGCCAATGCTTGGATTTTTCTTTCCTTTCACTTCTGACTTTCTGAATTCCTGACTTTCCTTAAGACTCAGCTCAAACACTACCTCCTTCAGGAGGGTTTTTCTGGTTCCCCTCTGCTGCTAATGTCATCCCCTCTAAAGTTATCTTCCATCTATTCTATGGTTCTCTCCTATTTTCTCATTCATCCATCATTAGAATGTAAGCACTTAGAAAACAATTTTTTTTAAATCCCTTTGGCTTAGCACAGTATCTGACAGAAATTAAATACTTACTAAGTGGTTTTTGATTGATTGACATGCAAGACAGAAAATAGGGGTTTGTATAAGAGAGAGCACGGGAACATATTTGAACACTTTAGAGCTCAAGATCATTAATATTTAGAAAAATCATAAAGTGTAGGTCTCAAAATACACAAAATGAATGTAGACATATGTAGCAAGCAATCATTTTGAAAATAAGAAACTATTTCCTTTCAATGACAGTAATGTAAAAAATAAAATAAAATAAAATAAAAAATGAAAGGAGTGGCTAGGTGGCGCAGTGGATAAAGCACCAGCCCTTGAGTCAGGAGTACCTGGGTTCAAATCTGGTCTCAAGACACTTAATAATTACCTAGCTGTGTGGCCTCGGACAAGCCACTTAACCCCATTTGCCTTGTAAAAACCTAAAGAATAAAATAAAATAAAAAATGACAGTAACGTCAAAATGTGCTTTGAAAAACTTGGATTCATGTACATCCTTTACTAACCTAAGACCTATCTTAAATGGAGGGGGAAGGTGATGTACCTAGACAAAACATTCTTTAAAACTAGGAATGCTAAGAAACGCATCTGAAATACTTGACTTCTTAGCCTTTGGGGGGCAAAAGGAAACTGGGGCTAAGACAAATAAAACTACTAATAAAATTAGTCGAAAGTGCCAAGATTTTAAGATTTTCAGCCTACTCCTACTATCCCTTTTCCCCACCTATTCAGGAACAACAGAGATCAAGCCAAACACACTTTAGAAGTATTCAGTGGCTATATCAAAATGGATTTTATTTTAGTTTATTTTTTTTGCAAGGCTTGCCCAAGGCCACACAGCTAGGTCATTAAGTGTCTGAGGCCTGATTTGAACTCAGGTACTCCTGACTCCAGGCCAGTGGTCTATCTAACTGTGCCATCTAGCTTTCCCAAAATTGGATTCTTAATCTTCCTTCAGCTTACTTTTCAAATGCAGGTTGAGACTTCAGGTTCCTAAAGTTTTTCAGGGAATAGAAAAGCACCCTTTGACTGGGTAAGGTAAAGTCCTATTGTCCAGTGTTTCAAAAAATATAGTTTTGGGGATGTAATTAACTGTCAGTTATCTGCACTAGTAAAAAAAAAAAAAAAGGCCACCCATTTCAACTGATCAGTGAATGATCCAAAAATCATTTATAATTGGCTATGGGGTTAATGGGGGGGAGGAGAAATTGGCAATAGATTTCCTTTGTTAATTGTTTGGCTCTCGATATTACTAAAATTCGTTTCCATTTCCCTGAGTGCACGACAGCTGATGGGTTGGAGTTGGGAAGTAAAGTACAAGGACTCCTTTGAGAGGGAAGGCAACAGGGAATTAAACATTTGTTGTTCATAATCCAAAGTGACCAAAACCACATAGGCAATTAATTGGGAAATTATTCATCTTCAAGCTTAATTGTGTTTTGCATTGATGAGCGTAAGGTCTCTATGTTATTCTCCCTCCATTCTATAGCCCTGGACCCCTCACCCAAGTTGAAAAATGGGGAAATTACATCCTAAAACATGAGAGAAGTCTGACTTCTGAGAGAGAATGTTTAGACAAGTAATCCCTAGTGTATTTGTGGGCAGTTAAAACCCAGAGTAATAAAGTTATCAAAATCACCACTTTGGGCCTGACAGAAAAAGGCGGAGAGGGAAACATATATATTTTCTGCCAATGCCCTAAAAAACGTTGCATCAGAGACCATCGAGATGGGAACGGTGTCCCTGGGGGCTTAATCTCTTCAGGCAAGGCTCCGAGAGCCTGTGAAATGGCTCTTTTAAGTTATTGTGCATCATTCCCAGTCATTCCTCTCACAACTCTGTCTCACGATATGTTAGGCCCCGGAGTCGGGCGCGAGTGCCCAGGGGCCCGGGCAGGATTCTCACACCTAAGAGAAAGATGAAAAGGCAGTTTAGCAGAGAATGCAAGTGCTCGCTTCTCTTCTCACACCGCCGGCAGGAAGGTGCTCTTTGGTTTTGTTCGGTTTGGGTTTTCTTTCTTAGGGGGTGATGTGGGAAGGGCGAGGCGGGGAGAACGCTTGGTCGTGCCCAAGTCCTGGGGCGCTGGGATTCGCCCGCGGCGCCCCCGGTCCCTGGGCGCCTGGCCCCGGCGGGGGGCCCCCGGGGACAAGGCGCCGCGGAGAAGGGCGGCAGGGGGGCTTCTCCGAGCCAGCCCAGCGTCCGTCCGGGAACCTCCCAGTCTGGCGAGCTTGCCCCAGCGCCCCGGAACGCCGGGGCTGCGAGGGCAGGGCTGGGCTCGCGTTCACCCCGAAGCCTAAGCTCGCAACCCTTCCCCGCCCCGTGTACTAATGAAGCTCCAACAGGGTTTAGCCCGGAGAGAGCTCACGTGGCCGGGCGGCCGCTCTGCCCCGCGATTGGCCCGCAGTAATTATAGGCACACTCCGGGGCCGGAGGGGGAGGGGAGGGGGACTCGACCCCCGCCTGCATACATTATGTAAATTGGCCGGGGTGCAGCACGGGGCCGACCTGCTGCCTCTCTCCATTCACTCCCGGGCGGGCGTGGGGGGGGGGGGGGGGCGAAGGGAGGGTGGGAGAGCCGGAGGGGCTGGGGGCACCTATTGTTTTTGAGGGTATATAAGGGGTCCTGAGGCCGGTCGTGTGCCACACTCTGCGCTCACACGAGCTGATCAGGGGCGACATCGAAGCGGAGACAAGGCGGTCGCGTGGCCCCTCTCCGGCGGCCCCGCGCCCCGGTTTCCTCCCGTCTAGGCAGCTGCGCTTGGGGGAGGGGTCGGGCCGGGTCTCCCCGCTCCAGAGGACGTGGGCCCCGAGGAGTGCGCGCCGGGCCCGGCCGCTCCCCTTGGCGGGCTCTGTCACCCAGCCGCTCCTCCCCGCGGGCATGGCCTCGCCGGCGGACGGCAGCCTCTCCGGCCCGGAGCGCGGCGGCGGCGCGGCCCGCTTCCCCACGGCCGAGCAGGAGCGCGCGCGGGCCGCCGAGCCGCGCCGCCCCGAGGAGCGGAGGGAGGCGGGGGCGGAGGACAAGGAGCGCCGGCGGCGGCGCGGCCGCGGCCGGGCGCGCAGCGAGGCGCTGCTGCACACCCTCCGCAAGAGCCGGCGCGTCAAGGCCAACGACCGCGAGCGCAACCGCATGCACAACCTGAACGCGGCCCTGGACGAGCTGCGCGGCGTGCTGCCCACCTTCCCGGACGACACCAAGCTCACCAAGATCGAGACCCTGCGCTTCGCCTACAACTACATCTGGGCCCTCGCCGAGACGCTGCGCCTGGCCGACCAGTGCCTGCCGGCGCCCCCCAAGGAGCTGCTGCTGCCCGCTTACCTGCACCCCGCCGACTCCCCCAGCTCGGCCAGCGACGGGGAATCGTGGGTGTCCAGCGCCTCCCCGGCCGCAGCCTCCTCCTCCTCCCCACCCTCCTCCTGCTGCTCCGCATCCCCTCTCTCCAACCCCAGCAGCCCCGCGGCCTCCGAGGACTTTGGCTACGGCCCCCCTGACCCCCTCTTCTTCCCCGGCCTCCCCAAAGACTTGGTCCACGGCGCGCCCTGTTTCGTGCCCTACCGCTAACGGGGCCTGTGGGGCGCCCACACACCCAGAGCTCTTTCTGACACACGCGATCGCGTCCCCAGTGACCTCGGGGAGCTCCTCGGAGCTCTAAAGGGGAGGAAGGGTGGAGGAGCAGGTATGGGTGTAGGTGGGTGGGTGGGTTGCGGATGCATCTGAAAGATTGGGTCTGGGCCATCCCGGGAGAAGCTCGGGCTGGGGCGCGCCCCCGGGGCTCTAAGTCGCCTCGCCCCCCCTCCAACCCCTTCACGTCGCATCCTTCCCTTTTGCACTTTGTGAACTTCCCCAAGACTCCCTTCTTTGTGGCGCCGCTGTGCTGAGCCCCCGCTGCCGGGGGAGTTAGCAAAGGGGCAGGTCAGCTGCTGAAGACGAGGTGAAAAGTCAATTTTACAATTTGTAGAACTCTAATGAAGAAAAACGAGCATGAAAATTTGGTTTGAACGGGCTGACAATACAATGAAAAGGCTTAAAAAGGAGAGACAAGGAGTGGGCTTCATGCATTATGGATCGTGACCTCCAGCACCGTCGAAGTGCTAAAAAGAAGGGCTCAGCGCTGCAGACACGGGCTATTCAGCCTCGGCGCTCCATAGGAGTTTAATTTATTCAAGATGTTTCATTCATATGAAAATGTATTTTTGTACATAAAGAGTTTATTCTATTATTATGTATATGATCTGAAAGTTTACACTTTCTGTATTTCAGATGCTCCATGTAAATAAAAAAGTGTTTTTTTTTCTAGCATTTAAGTTTCTTTGGTACATTGCTAACTCGGGCCTCTCAGCACTCCTAAGGTGAAAAAAGCCCTATCAATTCCTTGGGGTAGCTGCCACTCATGGTTGAGGGGGTGAGGGGGGAGACAGGAGAGGAGATAAGACCTGTTCTAACAGTTCTAAACTCATCAGACACTAGAGAGGCTTTCTAGGGACTCTCTGAAGTAAGGTTTAGTTTGAATGGATCTTAAAGATTGTTTTATCAACCCCGGCGTTTGGGGGCCATAGTTTCCTTCCACCTTAGTTAAAACCATAACAAGCTTTCCCAGCTCATTCACAATAAACCAATTAAGATTTCCTCTGAGGGAATTAGCCCTGGGTGTGCCACTACCTGTAGAGGTGGGCTCTATAGGAGAGAAATTTCTTTTGAGTAACCGAGCATCAGCTGGCTCAGGTTTTCAAAGAGAGGGGATTAAAGAATCAATAGAGTGTGGCCATTGGCTAGGAAGTGAAGAGTGACAGGTGTGGGGACACTGGGCCGGCTTGCTCTGGCTAGGCCACTCTCCCCACAGCCTATTTCAAGGGGGAAATTGATTTGTAAACAATGCATTAGAATTGTTCTCTATTGAAGTTTTCCTGGCTGAATACCCAGGTTGCAGCCAAACATCAGCCCATTGAAATATGAATGACTGGCCACACTAGGTAAGAGAGTAAGTCTGCTTGTAAGTGAAGGGTGATTACATTTGCTCAAACACAGTGAAGGCTGGCCCACCAGCCCATCTGCCTAAGAAAAGGCTAAACTCAAAATCCAGAGCAGTGCTCCAGGGTTGGATCTCTATGTTTGTTCAGTCAACTCCAAAGAGAACAACATTCTCGTGGGGACTACAAAGGCTGAGGGGGTCTTCATTTTCTGACAGTGAAATCAGTCATCCAAACAGTGGGACATTTTTTGGCTGTCTCCTGTTTATTTGTTGTTAGACAATTAGCTAACAAGGGGTATTAGTCAACAGGATCCTCTGTTTTTAATTTCAAAACTAGAGTAATTACAAGTGACAGTTCTGGAAGCTCTGACATGCATGGGGTGCTTTCCAAGAAGGGTTAGAACAAAACTTCTCAGACCAGGCCTCTTTGATTACACCAGGGGGAGAATAGGCAAGAAAATGGGCGAGGGAAAGTGACAAATCCAACACCACAGGAAACAATACATGTTGAGAGTTGTCCAGAAAAGAACTTAGACACTTCTTCTGAGATGTATGCTGCTGAACTCCTAAAAACATGTAAGTGATGAGCAGGCTACTACTTAGCAGACTCGATATCCCTTCAGCTGTCTCAATGAGAAAAGAAGGCTCAGTTTCTAGGCTATACAAATGTATCTTTGGGGTAAAGGAGTGGGCAGCTTGGTGGAGTGGTTGATTGGCGATGAATTCAGACAAAGAGAACACAACAATGGAAGGGAAGACTTAAGACACTACATCAGAATTTAGAAAGGAATTAATTCTCTGAAAACCTATAAGGAAAAAGAATCAGCTCAAGACTTTCTTTACCTCCTCTTTCTCTTCCATTCCCCCACTTCCATCATGAATTACATCCTTCCACTGTTTGCATTTGTTTTTCTTTTTCTTGTAATAAAGACAAGCATGTTCCTGGGAAGGTGGGATTTTCAATTTTCCTTATGCATAAGGGCTCTTGGAAGTGACTCACTTAAGTCTTTGGCTGGGGGTTCCTTCTGTCTGAGGAGGAAAGAGTAAATCCTCTATTTGTGCCTTCACCCGGGGTGTCTGTTCAGCCCTGCTGTAGGTGCACGTGTCTGGAATAGAGGGTAAGAACACTGGGTTTTGTCTTCTTTTTTTTTTTTAAAGCCCTCAGGAGACCCACCAGGAAACAAATCCCAAAGCTCTAGCTAGCATCCTGCAGCCAGTCCAGCGGCAGTCTCAAGCTTTTGTCTCACACAGCTGTATGTAGCTGTAGGCAGCAGGCAGGAGCTTTAAAATAAGGAGAATCATCATTATTGCCTCCCAGACCAAGAAAAGCTAACCATATTCCCAACTCTATAACAATAACAGGCAAGAAAAGTCCTTAATGACATCGATCGCTAAGGGCTCACCAGGACTGCTGCTGCTCCCCACTCCCTGCTTAATGCTATTCTTCTAGGGAAGCCCAGCACATGTCCTCTCAAAAGGGAAAAAAAAAAAAAAGTAGTTTTTAAAAAGTAGAGAAAAGGTAGTTTAAAATCCTTTTCCTCACATCTGGTGTGGTCTTTCTACTATTGACTAGAATAGACAACATAAATAAGTGTTTATCCAGAATTTTCTGGTCAGTGAACACTAACATAGATAGCCTGCAGGGGCTACTGATGTTTAAAGAATGAGAAATGTTTTTTTTTTTTTTTTAATTTTAGAATCAACCTGTCCTGAGCAGGGTCCCAGCACTATCATTAATTAGACTGGTCTGGTCCTTTTATTCTCTTGGCTTCAGTTCCCCCTTTTTATAAAATGAAGAGATTGGACAAGATCGTGAGAGTTTCTTCTGATACAAAAATACTCTTGTTTTAAGAGATGATCTGTCACTGATCTAATTCAGCCAATATTTATTGGGGTCCTACTTTACATAGTTTGGATCCTTAGAAAGATAGAGGAACTTTTTTTGAACTCAGGCACATCTCTTCAAATTAATTCTTATATAACCCGGTGAGAAAGGGCTGGAAATGTCTTTGGTATCATTTTACAGATGGAGAAACTAAGGCTCAGATTGGTCATAATGACAATAAAGTCAGGAGACAGAATTTGAACCCCTGATGCAATCAATACTACTTCCACTGTACCATGTCCCTCTCAGCAAGATTTGCCCATCCTGGGGCAGCCAGGTGGTACAGTGGATAGAGCACTGGCCCTGGTTCAAGAGGACCAAATGCAGCCTCAGACACTTCATAATTATCTAGCTGTGTGACCTTGGGCGAGTCACTTAATCCCCACTGTCTTGCAAACAACAACAACAAAAAGATTTGCCTAGACCTTTGGCATATACACAGGTTCTGCTCAATACACCTTAATTTTTTTTTTATCAGATTTCACCTATGGGTGTGCTTCTCCAACTAAATGGTGAGCTCCCCAAAGACATATACTTTTGTATCCTCTATAACCTCTACTACTCTACTACAATGATCTACATATCGAGGACGTACAATAAATACTTTCTCATTGACAACAACATTGTGAAATGATCAACCCTGATGGATGCAACTGCTCTCAGCAGTTTAGGACAACCCTATTAGATCGGCTATAGACAATGCTATCCCCAACCAGAGCAAGAAAAACAAACCAAAAAATCCTTCAGGATCTGAGGAACACCACATTCACTTAAAAAAAAATATATCTTTTAAGTTTTTCTTTCTCTTAATCCTAATTCTTCATACCAAAAATGAGTAACATGTAAACATGCTTAACAAATGTGTAAGTACAATATTAAACTGACTGCCAATTAGGGAAGGGGGAGTGGAAAGGAAGGGTGGAAGGAAATTTTGTAACTTAGAAATATGCTTAGGATTATGGATGAAGGTTAAAAAAAGTTTTCATAACATGTATTTGAAAAAGTAAAAAAATCAACAAAAAATTAAATAAAAAATTAAAAACTTGATTAACAGCTATCATTGTTATTTTTATGTTATCATTATGTTATATCATAGATGTAGAAATAGGCCTCCAAATAGTAACCTAGCCCCAGTAAATTGTGTTCTGAACTGAATCCAAACTAGTAATTTGCTTTTTCTATAATTTGTCCCTTAGAAAAGGAAATGAGAGAATCCCATTTAATCTGAGATTCCCAGAGGATTAGAATTCTTCTAATGCATCCTCTTCTTGAATCCTTCTAGGAACAGTGAACTCACTATCTCATATGGCAATCTGTTATATTGTGATGTTTGTCCTTCATTCTCAAAGAAGACCATTGTATCAGGAAAAGTGATGCCATGACAAGCATTTGAATTGGATTTGAGTGAGTGGTACTTTGGTAAATCTCCAACCTCACCTTGCTCCTCCTGATATGAAATCAGACAACTGGAGATAGTCCTAAATGTGAGGCAAACAGGGTTAAGTGACTTACCCAAGGTCATACCGCTAGTAAATGTCTGAGGCTGGTTTAAAACCCCCAACCTCCTGACTCTAAGGACAGTGGCCTATCCATTGTACTGCCCACCACATTGTAACACTAATCTATAGTTAGTAGAAAGTCTTTTTTTTTTGTATTGAGCCAAAATCTGGCTTCCATAACTTCCACCCATTGATTCTAATTCTTTCCTTTGTTAACTAAGAGAAATGCTTGTTTTATATTGAACCTTCTGATATTTGAAGGTAGCTTTCAGAACTTCACTAAATCTTTTCTTCTCTAAGTAAAGCATTTCCAGGCCTTTCAAATGATCTTGCTATGTCATAGTTTTTAAGTCCTTTGGTCACCCTGTACCAGGCTAACTCCAGATTATTACACTCTCTCTCTCTCTCTCTCTCTCTCTCTCTCTCTCTCTCTCTCTCTCTCTCTCTCTTAAATGTAACACCCAAATTGATCTAACCAATACAGGGCACAGTAGAACTAAATCTCTGATTTAGTAAAGAATCAGGACTTAAAATAAACCCACATAAATCATCAGCATTTCAACATATGAACAAGTCCAAGAGCAAGAGATAGAGAGAGAAGGTCCATTTAAAGTAACTATAAACAACATAAAATATTTGGGAATCTATCTCCCAAGACAAACTCAGAAACTATATGAAGACAATTACAAAATAGTTTTCATGCAAATAAAGTCATATCTAAACAATTGGGAAAATGTCAATTACCAATATAATAAAAATGATAATTCTACCCAAATTAAATTATTTATTTAGTGACATGCAAATCAAATTATCAAAAAAATTTAACAGAACTAGGAAAACAAGTAACAAAATATATCTGTAGCAACAAAAAGTCAAGAAAATCAAGGGAATTAATTAAAAAAACGAAAAGGAAGGTGACCTAGCTTTTCCAAATCTAAAACTATATTTTAAATTGACAGTAGCAAAACTGTTTGATCCTGGCTAAGAAGTGGAGAAATGGATGAGTGGAATAGATTAGGTAAAAAAGAAGTTTTTACTAAATTGTATAGTAGGCTATAGAAATCTATCATTTGATAAATCCAAAGACATTAGCTTCCAGGATAAGAATCCACTATTTGACAAAAATTATTGGGAAACTGATTCAGATATAAAGAGTGATATCATAGACCAATTAAAAGAACAAAAATAGGGGCAGCTAAGTGACACAGTGGATGGAGCACCCGCCCTGGAATCAGGAGGACCTGAGTTCAAATGCAGCCTCAGACACTTAGTAATTACCTAGCTATGTGACCTTGGGCAAGTCACTTAACCCCATTGCCTCAAAAAAGAGAGAGAGAACAAAAATAGTCCATCTTTCAAATCTATGGAGAGGGGAGAAGTTTATAACCAAATAAAAGATAGAGAACATTATACATTGCAAAGTGACTGATTTTTCTATATTAAATGTAAAAGTTTTTGCACAAACAAAAACAATACAGCCAAGATTAGAAGGAATGCAGAAAGCAGGGAAACAATTTTCACAGTTAATGATAAAGGACACATGTCTAAAATAAACCAAATCAGATTTATAAGATTACAGGTCATTCTCCAATTGATAAATGATCAGAGGATCTAAACAAGTAGTCTATGGAAAAAATACTGCAAATTAATATTGTCTAGAGAAATGAAAATGAAAATAGCTCTGAGATATCACCTCTCACCTATCAGATTGACTAAATAAATAAAAATAAAAATAAATAAAAAATAAAAATAAATAAAAATAAAAAAATAAAAATGGTCAAGTTTGGAGAAGATGTGAGAAAACTGGCACACCAATGCACTGTTGGTTGAATTGTGAATCGATCCAACCATTCTGGAGCACAATTTGGAAGCATGTCCAAAGGGTAATAAAATTGTGTATATAGCAATTCCACAACTAGGTACAAGATCATAAAAAAGGGAGAAAGACCCACATGTACAAAGTTATTTATAGTGCCTCTTTTTGTAGTGGCAAAAGGGGATGTCCATCAATTGGATAATAGTTGAACAAGTTATTACATATGAATGTTGTGGTTTCTTAAGAAATCAAGAGTGACAAGACTTTAAAAATATGGAAATATGCAAAAAATATGGAAAGACTTGCATGATTCTGAGTGAAGTGAGCAGATCAAGAGAACATTGTACACATAAACAGCAATATTGTAATATGATTAATTATGATGGATGCAGCTCAAGGATCAAAGGGACAATTCTGAAAGACCTGTTATGGAAATGCTATTTATAACCAGAGGGTAAAACCTATGGAATCTGGATGCAGAACAAGGCTACTATGTTCACATTTTAAAATTTCTTTTATTTTTCTTTTGTCTCATGGTCTTTTCCGCCTTAGTTCTGGTTCCTCTTTCACAAGACTAGTATGGAAATATTAGTTAAACATGATTGTTACATGTGCAACTTTTACCAAATTTTTCCCTACCTTGGGGAAGGGAGAGGGAAGGAAGAGTGGTAGAAAAATGTGGAACTCATACTTTGTATGTAATTGGGAAAAAAATAATTTAGAAAAAGAAATTTCTGACTATCCTCACATAATATAGACCAATATCATGTGGTCACTTTATCTAAAATTACTCCCCCATGTAATATTGTCCCTAAACAAATGCTGTTATTCAACAAAATAATTAATATATTATAACTGTATATCATCCTCCAGACATCGTATTTTGAACTTAATGAAAAGTGTTTCAAATTTGAAGGCTTATCAATAATTGAATCTAAAGACTCAACTGGAACCTGTTGCTTAGCTCAGTGAACTGAGCCACCAGATCTACCCACTTTCCACTAAGTAGCACATCTAATTGGATCCATGTATGCAGTCTACACAGAAGAATGTCAGACTTCTTTTCCCATACTCTTTGACTTATCTTATCCTCCAATCCAACTTTTAAGGAAAATTACAAAAGGTTTATATATGGTTCTTCTCTAAGATGTCCTCAAAAGGGGTGAGTGTAAAGGTACAGCATGAGTCAGGCATAAGACAGGTAATTCTTATAGACAAAATAAATGCTAAATACAAAACACCCACAAATGCACATTTAATAGGAATAAACAAAAATAGTAATAATAGCTTTCAGCAAGGTGATACTTAAAACTCAATGTAAACATCCCTCATCTCTCCTTTTCCTAGAGAATTTGAAAGAATTCCTAACATATACAAAAAAAAAAAATGAACATACCAGTTGCCTTAAAAAACTCAAACTGCTAAATGAAAACTTCTGAATCCTCTACACTAAGATTGGTTCTGTGGCTTACATCAACTCTTTTTGATATCTTCAACTTTGCCCCTCTTATTTCAATAGAAACTTGAACCCAGATGTCTTTTTCATTCGGCACTTTTATCTCGTTGCCAGGAGTAAATCTTTTTCATCCTTCTAGTTTCTATCATAACTTCAGGACCTGCATCTATCTCTGATCCCATTGGTTGTCTTCTTCCTTGAACCCTTAACCCACAACATTTTGGAAAATGGAGTCTTTTTCTATTGATATCTTATCTGGTACAATAGCACCTGATGTATATGCCCACCCTCTTGTCTTTTTTCTCTACCCTTCACCAAGGAAAATGTAGAAATTGTCACCAAATAATAAAGCAGCTGACTCAAGATTTAAAGAGTGTTTATTATCTCCTTTTCATTTCATGATGCTGTAAGCTAGAGGTTATTATAAAAGTTTTACAGGTAAACTTTTATAATAACCTCTAGCTTACAACAAGATGAAAGAAGTTTAAGTGACTCTTTTTTAGTTCACATAGCTAGTAAGTACAATTTCAGACAGTTCTTTTGGATAGTTCAAGCTCTCTCTCTCTCTCTCTCTCTCTCTCTCTCTCTCATCTATCTACCTAAATCATGCAGCCTCTTTATAATAGTATAGTCTAGTCTTCAATATTCACAGAGTTATCATAATCAAGTTTATATTTTCTTCCATTAAATATAGATTTATATTTCTTCCATTAAATGTACATATGTGTGTGTGTACATATTCATGCACATATTACTTTTATCTTTGAATCACAACCATTTCTGGATATAGAATATACACCTTTCAGATTTGAATCTTCATAACAAAGAAAAACATTTGGACAAAAACCATCATATTTACACAGTAATCAATGATATATTAAACATACACACGTGCACACACACACACACACACAAACACACACCTGCCCCCTCTCAATATTTAGAAGGGAAGTACTTTTTTATTCTTTCTTCCTCTATAGTAGCACCACTGACTTTTTAGTTACATAGAATTCAGCTTACAATTTTCTGTCTTTGACTCTCTCTCTCTCTCTCTCTCTCTCTCTCTCTCTCTCTCTCTCTCTCTCCAACGATGTTTCAGAGATTATTTAAGTATGGCTATTCAGATTTCCCTTTCATGATTTTTGTTCAATTTCCATGTTATTTTTCAAGTTCATCAGAACTCATTGCAGAACTCTGATGCATTCTTCCAATCTCTTCATCTTTTGATTTAGTTCAGTTGATTTTTCTTCTGAGTTTGCATTTTTGCATTCTTATGTCACCATTATCTTTCTAGTCTCTTCTCAGCATATTGATTTCCTCGTTTAGAGGTCTATTTTTTCTCCTTATTTCTTAAGTATTTCCATTTAAATCTTTAATTGAACTTCTGAATCATTCTAGAATTTCTTAGAATCATTCCATTGTCATGGTGGTGGTGGTGGTAAGGGGAAACGGGAGGAATTTGTTATAATTCATCTTCCTCAGGGTACTTTTTTTTTAATTTTAGAAAGGTTTTAGTTATTTTTTGGGTTTTACAATTCTTCCCCCAATCTTGCTTCCCTCCCCCCATCCCTCCAGAAGGCAGTTTGTTAGTTTTTACATCGGTCCCATAGTATGCATTGACCTAAGTTGAATGTGATGAGAAAGAAATCATATCCTTAAGGAAGAAACATAGTATGAGATATAGCAGAATTATATAATAAGATAACATTTTTTAAAAAATTAAAGGTAATAGTCTTTGGTCTTTGTTCAAACTCCACCATTCTTTCTCAGGATAGAGATGACATTCTCCAATGCAGATATCCCAATATTGTGCCTGATTGTTGCCCTCTTGGTATGATCAAGTCCATTAAGGTTGACTCAGAGTACTTTTGATTCCATTTGCTTTGTTTCAAATTAATTATTAATTGAAGTGTTCTTTTCTTGAATATTTATTTTTCCTTGATCATCCATTATCTCTTTATCAGTCATTCTCCTGATTTTTCTATGATTTCCTCATTGTTTGTCTATGATTTTTTATATAATATTCTTGCTGTAAATGTGATTTTTTTAAAAACTATGATTCTTTCTCCTTTAGTAGGCCAGACACTGTTATTCATCTATAGTCCCCCTCCCAACCCACCCCAACTACTTACTAACATTTTTTGTTCTCTTAGGCCTTAGGAGATAAGAGTAACCTGTTGTGACAGTATGAGGGGATGCTATAACTGGATCTATGTTCCCCTTTCCCAATTCGCTCTTCTGCAATCTAGCCTGATCTCTTCAATTAATTTTCTTCAGTGTCTAGGATGACCCTGGAGAAGACAAAAGGGGCTGATGGTGAGGATGTTAAGAGAAGTTTGAGAAGTGGACAAATTTAGCCTGGAGAAGATAAGACTCAAGAGGGATATAATTGTTTTTTCAAGAATTTGAAGAGCTGCCATATGGGAAAGGGATTAGAATTGTTCTGTTTGGCCCCAAAGGGCAGAATCAGGAGCAGTGGAGAGAAGCTGCTAAGGGGTAAATTTAAGCTGGATGTCAGGAAAAAATTCCTAATAATTAGAGGTCTCTAAAAGTGGGACGGCCTGCCTCAAGAGGCAATATCTTCCCCTTTTATTGGATGTCTTTAGGCAGAGATTGCAATGAACTCTTGAGAAATATGTTTATAATGAGTATTGCTTTCCTATTAGATGTACTGATTGACCAAAATATCTTGATGATTACAAACTCTACTTCTTCATCTTTCTATCTCTCCTGCTAGATGCCTGTTTCTTCCTGTATATTATTAATACATATAAACATCCCCCAACCTCACTATTTTTGGACTCCTCCCTTTTCTATTTTCTTCTCCCACAGGTTCCATACTCCTCTATAATCAACTCAAAGGATTATAAATTAAAAGATTGTAGGGAACTTAAAGATTATCAAGTTCAATTCTGTCACCATACAGATGATGAAACTAGGCTCAGAGAGGTTATAATAATTCTTATAATACTATAATGAAAACTAGAAATTACTATGCTTACTACATATTATATGTTGTTATGTATTATACTTTATATATCATACATTATATATTTTATTACATATCATATCATATTATATTATTACACATATAGTATATATATTTATACCCTATATATGCTATATAATACTGCATATATTATATCACACATTATATTATTTTATATATATCATATAACATATGATATATAGTATATATTATATGACATATAATATATAACATTGTATAGTCTATATATTATGTGTTATGTATTATATATATATATTATGTATATTATATATATATTATGTATAATATATGTTAAGTGATTTGCCCAAGGTCGCACAGGTAATAAGAGTCAAATGGCTGAACCTGTATTCTAACTCCTGTCCTCCTGACTCCAAGACCAGTGCTCTATCCACTGGGCCAGTTAGCTGCCCAGTAAGAAAAATGAGGTCAGTTGTCAGAGGCAACACTGGCTCTGATCTTCTTCAGAGTCAAAATATTGTACTACTTTTTATTGATTTATATGTTAATAATGGATATATTTAGCAACTTAAATATTTATTTAATCCCATATTAAGGTATAAAAATGTATAGAAATTACTATGCTTACTATATATTATATATCATATATTTTACATCATATATATGATATATATCATATATAATATACAGTGTATCATATTATATATTGTATGATATAATGTGTATTATATTATAGATTTTATTATATATTGCATATCATATATCACATATTTTTATATTGTATATTACATAATATAGAATTATATATTATTATATACTTTATATACAATTGCTAAAATTAATATAGTAATCCATAATTAATATAGTTAAGTGACTTGCCCAAGGTCACATAGCTAATAAGAGTCAAGTGTCTGCTGCTTGATTCTAACTCTTGTCCTAATAAGTCCAAGGCCAGTGCTCTATCCCTTATTAATTAAAAAGAAGTCAACTGTCAGAGGCAACTCTGCCTCCTATCTTCTTCAGAGCCATAATATTGTACTATTGACCTATGTGATTTTTTAATTTATATGTTAAGAAAGGATGTATTTAGCAACTATATTATATATATATTATATTATACATTATATATTATATACTATCATATTCCATTATATTATGTATTGTATATTTATTATATATAATATATCATATTTAACATATCATATGCTATACATTATATTTTATATGTAATATATTATTTTAAAATATATATTATATTTTATTTTGTTACATTTTATTACATATTATTACTCTCTATATAATAAATTATATATAATTTAGTAATTATACTATAAGTATATAATTATAATAACTTTAACGTTAATTATTTATTACTATATTTTATAGTATTATTATAGTTACATAAATATAATAATATATAATTATTATAATTAATCTGGTATGATTACTATAATAATTTATAATTAAGAGTTAAATATAATTAATATTATAAGTATATATAATTAATATGTTATATAATTAAAATAGTAATTAATTACTATGATTAATATAATAATCATTCCTAAAATAACTCACTTCATATTGCACTTTAAATTTTTTTAACTTACAAATATTGCTTAATTTTATTATCACAAACACTCTGTTGAAGTAGGTGCAATTATTATCCCCATGTTACAAATGAGGTAACTGAGGTTAAACAACCTTCCCAACTGGTTAGCATATGATTCCCAAATTTGAACTCCTCTGGGTCCAATTCCAGTGCTCTATCTATTGTACTACCTGAGAGGGGTCTTGAGGTATTTAATTAATTAATTAATTAACAAGGATATTATGATTGTTTTAATGGAAAAGTAATTACACATTTTTAAATATTTTTCTAGAATTCAGGATAATAAGATTAAAGATAGTAATGATCAAAGTGTCATTCTGGTGAAACTGAGACAGAGAAGACTAGCTCAGTTTATTTATCTAGTGAGAGTTGAAAGTGGGTTTTGAACCTAGAACTGCCTGACTCCAGGTCCAGAATTCTATTTAATCTGCTATAAATGATTTATACGCAATATTATTGAGGTCTTGTGTGGACAAGGTTCTGTGCTCAATAAGCCCTGTAGCAGATACAAAGATGACTAACACACCATCTGTCCCTGCCCTTGGGGAGATAAGGCATGAGCACATAAAAAGATAAATTCTATCACCAAGGTCATGCTTAAATGAGTGGTACTTGCAGCCTCAGTTGATTCCTATACATCTGACTTGCTCTAATGCTTTCTTCACGGGCTTATTGGCCTGAAAAAATAAAAGGCAATAGATTCTTCATGGGAACTTTACCTCTGATGTTGCCTGAAAAAGAGAACATAAAACTAGAAAAGAGATCATTCTCTGTTTACAAGAAGAAGAAGAAGAAGAAGAAGAAGAAGAAGAAGAAGCTTCCCCAAGAAGAGACAATTTACCAACCTTATACAAATACAAGAAGGTAGGATTAGCACCTCATAGATTTAGAGCTATATAAAGAATGTTAAAGGCCATCTAGTCTAACTACATTTTACAGATAAGGACAGTGAGGTTCAGGGAGAGTTTAATTGACTTGCCCAGAGTCACACAAGCAAAAAGTGGCAGAGGCAACATTTAAACCAAAGACCTATGATTTCAAACCCAATGCTCTTTCTATTGTATCATGATGAACTTATGAATCCTATCCTCATCCTCACCCCATGCTGCACCCTCAGAAAGCTAATGTGCTTCTTACTAATGGAAGGGTCTTGTCCTGGAGTCAAGAAGTCTTTCATTTGAATGCTGCCCCTGACATTAAGTAACTGTGTAACCTTGCCTATATGACATCCTCTCTGAGCTATATTTTTCTCATCAATAAAATAGTGTATTAATTGAATTAGTATTAATTTGATGATATGATGATTTTGAGCCAAACTAAGATATTCCCTAACTTTGGGGAATTAAACAATAATATGTTTTTATTAAATTGAATCAATAAAAGAAGAAAACAGACTGACATAGAAGAAAAAACATTAGCTCTAGAGTCAGATATTTGGAATCTAATCTGTTCTCTGACTTGAGCAAGTCACTAAACTTCCTTGTGCCTATTCTCTTATCTGTAAAATGACAAGATTGGACTGGGATTTCCAAACTCTTCATCTATGAACATTTTGTGAAATATTTTAGAACTGGAAGAACCATAAATGACATAGAGGATAAGACCTTACTAGCTGTGTGATCCTCAGCAAGTCATTTTATGTTTCTTTGTTTGTTTCCTCTTCTGTAGACATGAGAAAGTTCAAATCAATGGCCTCTAAGGTTCCTTCCAACTCTAAATTCAACATCATCTTGATAAAAATTCAGAAGTGGTTAAGAATTTCAAATGACAGAGGTAGCTAGGTGGTGCAGTGAATAGAGCACCGGAGTTAGTAGTACCTGAGTTCAAATCTGACCTCAGACACTTAATAATTACCTAGCTGTGTGGCCTTGGGCAAGCCACTTAACCCTATTGCCTTGAAAAATCTAAAAAAAAAAAAATTTCAAATGACATTTTAATGGGATATGTAAATAGTAATTATTTTGTTGTTCTATTTCATTATTATCAAACATTTGATAAATACCTACTATCTTGAGATGCTATTATAGGGCCATAATCTTCTTTTGAATTTCTCAGGTCCTAGTATACCCAGCAACATTTAATAAATATTTGTTGATTGAATAAATAGTTTTTAAAAAGTGTCCAAATGCAGAGGAATCTACTTTCTTCCTCATGTCCATTCTGTTCTTTTAAATACATTTTTTTCCACACTGGAAAAGGTTTTTGTTTGTGTTTGCAAAGATCACAGAAAAATAGCATTTAAGTGTTTTCTTTCCAAGAAACATCAAACATAAGCATATTAAAGAACATAACTGGGTCTCAAACACTAAAGAGACAGGAAGAAATACTTGAATTTCCTGAAGGTGTCAAAAAAAATCAAAGATAAATGGCATAAGACCATTTTAAAAAAATGTAATTAGCTGATCAGATAAATGTTACTCAGGTAGCCAGAATCTAAAGTGAGGAGGTGTATGTTGAAATGAAACTGGTGAGCTTTTAAAAAGTGTTTCTTTGAGACTGGATAAATGATTTCAGTCTGCACGGGTTTCTGAAGAAAAAGACTTCTATTGAGCCGGCTGGAAAGCCTTAGGAAAACAAAAGTAGGTGTTCCCAGATGATTAGGGGCTACATAATGCCATTGTTGTGCATGTGGGGACTCTCATTGACATCAGGAGGTGGGGGTCTAGGGGAGGCTTTGCAGGTGTGTGTCAAATCTGAAGGTTTAAAAAGAAGGATGCCTGGGGTGGGAGGGTGAGGATCTAGCAGGGACCTTTAAAGTGCATCTGAAAGTTTTGAAAAGATGCCTTTTATTCCTGAGCTTCAAAACTCCAAACACAATTTGGAAGAAAGGTAAGGCTGACCCCCTTCCTCCCTCCCCAAGACCATATTAAAATAAACTTTGTCCAATGGTTCATTACCCTGATAATAGATGGTGAATTTTTTTGTTTTGTTTTTCAAGAAAGACCTAGTTAGGTGTTACTGGAAAAATAAACATTAGTGGTCAATTTATACTGTAAATTATTAAGATTTGTCCTTAGTGGGTACAGGTGTGAGTTTTAAATATAAATTGTTGTGTCTGGATTCTCCTAATGACATGCTTTCTCCATTTTTTTTAAGGGCTTGTGAAACCTAATTCCTGCCACTAAGCAAGTCCTGGTCTACAAAGCAGAGAAGATTTCTTCTGGTTTCCTTGCACCTGCCCTTGTGAGGCAGAAGGTTTTGTAGGCTGTACCCTCCGGGGGCTGAAATTAAGCCCCATCCTTGGCACGGGAAGGTCATCTGGAGTCACTGGTCCCAAGACGCTGGACTTCAATCTCAAACCAAAAACAAAACATCAAAACATCTCTATTCGTCCAGATGTGCCTAGAAGCGTGCTGACATCTACAGATCAAATGCAATATAAAACCTCCACAGAGCCTGGATGTAGCTCTGACAGTTTCCATCCAATCTGTGTCAATTTTGTGCTCTAAGAACACAGAGAGAAACACTTTCTAGATTTTTATCCTTGTTTGTCATCTGATATTTGAGTCAAAAAATATAATCCACAAAGAAGAAAAATTGTTCTGGGATACTTTCTTTGCTTAGTAGGAAATGATCTTTGCATTTGAAATAAAATAAAAACAAAAATAAGTTTAATATAGAATATAGATGATTTTTGTCAATGTTATTTTCCCCCTTAAAGATTGGTGGCTTTAAAAAGCATACAGGAAGGGCGGGTAGGTGGCGTAGTGGATAAAGCACCCTCCTTGGAGTCAGGAGTACCTGGGTTCAAATCCGGTCTCAGACACTTAATAATTACCTAGCTGTGTGGCCTTGGGCAAGCCACTTAACCCCATTTGCCTTGCAAAAACCTAAAAAAACCAAAAAATAAACAAAAAAGCATACAGGAATAGTGAATAAGAGTAATTATCCAACTTATGAACACACACACACACACACACACACACACATGCTTTCACCATAAGGTGAAGTGTGGTATAATGGCTAGGATACCAGAAATGGAGTCAAGAACAGGCTCATTTACTATGTGACTCCAGGCAAGTCATTTAATTTTTCAAACCTTCAGGGTTCTCATACATAAGACAAGAACAGCATCTACCTTATAGGATTGATGTGAAGATCATATGAGACAATAAAGGTTTGCAAAGTGTTCTGTAAATCTTAAAGTTCAGGATCTAGGTCTGAGAAAAAGTTTTTGGAAGTCTCAGATTTCTGGCAGTTGTTATCCATTTGACTTTGAACTGTTTAGACTGTTATTTGGAAACTTGATGTAACTATGTCTCTATTACTATTAACTTGACAAACAGAAAATAGACAAATATATATGCATATATGTGGGGGTAGGGGTGGGATATCATAGCTTGGGATTGGGAAAAGGACTGGAGAGGCCATCTCATCCAGATTTCTCATTTAGAAAATGGTAGAAACTGAGACCCAAGGAGGTTTCTTGCTCAAGGTGATACAGGTAGTAGGTGTCAATGGTGGGATCTGTTTCTTTGCTTTCTGTTTTATTCAACTCCAAAGGGCTTCAATAATCTCACCTGATACACAGATCTCCAGAGGTGTGATAAGATGTGTGGGGAATGTAAATCCTTAGTCTTCAACAACCAGTTCCCAGCAGCTCCCATTTTCCCAAACATTGAAGCAATTCCCTAACAAATATTCAAATATTGAAGTATCAAAATCTCATGATTTGTAAGAAATAGGGTAAAAAGGCAAGATCTATCTTACTTTTAACTAATCCCACTGTCATGAGGAGGTAGGCAATTCTTCTCTCTAGGTTTTCTTTTAAAAAACCAGCAGGTAGGGGCGGCTAGGTGGTGCAGTGGATAGAGCACCGGCCTTGGAGTCAGTAGTACTGAGTTCAAATCCGACCTCAGACACTTAATAATTACCTGTCTATCTTCGGGCAAGCCACTTAACCCCATTTGCCTTGCAAAAACCTAAAAAATAAAAAAATAAAAAATCAGCAGGCACTACACTAATGAATTGTTAGTGGATTTGTGAATCAATACAACCATTTAGAAAGCAATTTGGAAATATGCAAAGAAAGTAAATAAAATGTTCACACTCTTTAACCCAGAGATTCTACTATTAGAAGGTGCCCACTGATTAGAGAATGGTCAAACAAATTGTGGAACATGAATGTAATGGAATATTATTATGTTGTAGAGTATAATGCAATGACAACAGCAAAGCATGAAAAGACTTACATGATCTAATGCAGAGTAAAGTAAGCAGAGACACAAAGATTATAATAAATACAATTTTAAATGGAAAGAACAATCATAAAATAATATAAAATAGATGTTGCAAAATTACAGAGAACTAATATGACTACAATATGACTACTATGAGAAGATACCTCTATCCCATACCTTTGCAGAGGTTGGAGGTAGAAGGGTATGATACATTGCATACATTTTCATACTTTTTCAATCAGTTTTGTGGATTTTTTTGGACTTCCTTTGTTTATTTTTTAAATGTGTTTTAATTGCTTTCTTCTCAGGGATGGGGAAGGGAAAAGAAGTAGGAAGAAAATTTGGAACTCAAAATATTTTAAACTAAATGATAAAAATTATTTTTACAAGTAATTGGAAAAATTAAAATACTGAAATAGAAAAAACAAACAAAAACATTTAAAAATCTGTTTTATGGGATGTTTTCTGGAATCAAGGAGAAATATTAGTAGAAATACTGTTGATATAAAAGTCAAAGTTATCAATAGAATTTATTTTAAAAAATAAAGATATTCACAAAAAATATTTTAATATAGTTTAAGGGGACTTTTATTTGTATATTAAATCATTGATGAATAGCATGATATTGGATAGCAATTATATTGGGAGGCAGCATGATATAGTAGAATGATTTAAAGTAAAAAATTCCAGATTAAAATCATAAGTAGTAGCTACTTACTAGTTATAGGACCACAGAGAAGTCATTGGCAACTCCAAGTTTTCCAAAACCTCAGTTTTGTCATCTGTAAAATGGAGATATTAATATTTTCATCATATACCTCACAAGAATGATGTAAGGAAAATACTTTGCAAACCATTAAAGCAAGTAAAGACATTTTTTTTTGCTAGGCAATGGGGTTAAGTGGCTTGCCCAAGGCCACACGGCTAGGCAATTATTAAGTGTCTGAGGACAGATTTGAACTCAGGTACTCCTGACTCCAGGGCTGGTGCTCTATCCACTGCACCACCTAGCCACCCCCGAAAGAAGACATTTTACCATACGAACAGAAAAGGAGAACATGAAGTCCTTCAGAGCTGTCTTCAAGTCCCTGATGGAAAAGGAAAACAGCATTTATAGAGTATACACAAGTGTACTACATGCCACGCATTTTACTAAGTAATTTCCAAATATTATCACTTTTGATTTTCACATTTGATATTGAGAGGTATGAGCTATTATCCCCATTTTACAATTGAGGAAACTGAGGAAGAAAGATTTCTAAGTTACCAGGGTAACACAGCTAGTAAGTGTCTGAGGACAAATTTGAACTTGGGTTTTCCTGTCTCCCAGTCAGTGCTTTATCTACTCTTTCCCCTAATTGTTAGATATGGGAAATCCTGATTTGATAATGGACCAGTGATAGTAGTACAATTCCATTTCATATTTTCCAAACCCCAATTCGCTATTGTGTATTTTTCTTTGTGACTCTGGGATAGTCACTTTACTTCTCTGGGACTCAGTTTTCTCATCTGTGAAATGAATGGGTTAAATTAGATGACTTCTAAGATTCCTTCCAACTCTAAATCAATGAATGATTCTAATGCTACCCCCATTTTACAGCTAAAGAAACTAAAGTTTAGGGAGGTTAAATGATTTGACCATGGTCATCTAGGTGATTATTGGGGAAATTCCAGACTATCTCTCAGATTTACTGAAGTTCAGTGTTCTTTGCTTTATATCGTATCACACACCGAAAACTTCTTCACTTTAATTCTAATTAAAAATAGACTTTCAAGTCTCAGAACTTCTCAATTTTTCAAAAATTTATCATAGATCTGTTTCCAGCTCTTGATAGTGAGCCCATGGAATAGATCTATTTCATCATCTTGGGCATTTCACCAGTAAGAAACCCACATCCCACGTTTTCCTCAAATAGCCCAAATCTGAGTCACAGTGAGGTATTTAAAATCATTCCTTGGAAACACATACTTCTCTCTTACTGAACAGATTGCTAGACTGATGGAGTCCCAGAGAATCAATCCCCTGTGGCGAGAGGCAAACAATGACCCATATTGTTAGACAAGGCCCTTTTCCAAGGCAGATGACATCAAGAATACTGAAAGGCGAGTCTCCTTTCTCTTTGGCAAAACATGTATTCATGAAAGAGTGACAATTTAGCAGTCATTTTTATATTCTAGGACACTGTATGATTGGTGAAGTTTCTAGAAGTCATTTATCTGTAATTACCTGCTTAAATCCCATCATAAAAAATAAAGACATGATGGGGAGAGGCAGTGTGAATTAGGAGAAAGAGAGATTTGGAATGAGCAGTTGTCTTTCAGCATCCCCATTTGGGGTTTTCCTGACAAGATACTGGAGTGATTTGACAGTTTCTTCTCCAGCTCATTTTACAGATAAGGAACCCAAGGCTAACAGGGTTAAGGAACTTGCCCAGGGTTACATATTTAGTAAGTTTCTGAAACCTGATTTGAACTCAGGTAGATAAATTTTCCTGACTCTAGGATTTGTACTCTGCCCCACCTAGCATTCTGATCACTGGCCTGCTTATTACTACCTCTGTGGACTTGGGCAAGTACTGTTCTCCTCAGTGTGCTTTCTCATTGGCAAAACGAAAGTACTCAGAGTCCTGAGTAATTAAGAACTAAGTAATTAAGAATAACTATTAAGAACCATCATAGAAGGAAAGAAGGGCATTACAAAAGAAGAACATCATGTGTCATATAAAGAACATAGGACTAGGGGAGGCTAGGTGGGGCAGTGGATAGAGTACTGGCCTTGGAGTCAGGAGTACCTGAGTTCAAATCCGGTATCAGACACTTAATAATTACCTAGCCGTGTGGCCTTGGGCAAGCCACTTAACCCCATTGCCTTGCAAAAACTAAAAAAGAAAAAAAAAAAAAGAACATAGGACTTGGAGTTTGGAAGACCTTACCTCATTACCAACTACTACATGTCCCTGACTAAAGTGATTTACTTCTCAGTGTGTCTTTTCTCATCTGTAAAATGGGGATAATAAATAATAGCACCTACCTCAAAGTGTTTATAATCTTGACTTTTTCATTTGCTTCTTCTTAGGCAAATCACTTACCCAGTCTACCCCATCAGTTTCCTTATCTATAAAGGAGAGGATTAGAAGATCTCTGAGGTTCCTTCTTGCTTTCAATCTGTGAGCCAATGAACCTAAATTCTTCAGGAATGAAGTACATAAAGAAAAAAGTCTTCTAATTTTGCAAAATCATCTCACATTTACTTAGTATAATAAAACTTACACAGTGCTTGAACTTCACAAAACTCCATCAAGTTGACAGTGTAAATGTTATTATCTATACTTTATAGACAGACTAAATATTATAGACAGACTAAAATCCAATTTTAGCAAACGGGGACTTCTACTCCTAGAAAACCATCCTACTTGTAGAAGAAACAGACAACATGTAAAACCTCTGAAGTTATTAGTCTAACTCCCCTCTAAAACATCAATAATAATTATCATTCAATCTCAGAATAAATATCTCCTATATGATTTTGGTCTAGGAGACCTCTTCCAGCTCTGGGTCTTTGATACTATGAGGTATTGCTTTTTAAAAATTGATATTTTATTTTATTTTTCTAATTACATATAAGTTTTTCAATACTCATCCTCTTGCATATTTATAAATTAGACATTTTTCTACCACCCTCCCCTCATCAGTGAACACTGGTAAAGGTAGTATGTGTATGGATTTTTGTGTTTAACACATTTACATATTAATCATTTTGTATATGAGGAATTAGCACTAAGGGAAAAGAAAGAAAACCATGGGATAGAAAGGAAAGCATAAGAAAAGTTTTAAAAAAAAATGAACATAGTATCCATTCAGATTCTATGGTTTTTTTTGTTTTTGTTTTTATTTTTTCTCTGGATATGGATGGTATTGTCCATAACAGATTTCCTAAGGGTATTCCACATCTCTGAACTACTGAGAGGAGCTACATCAAATTAAAATTGATCAACTCACAATGTGCTTGTTATTGTGTACAATGTTCTTTTGGTTCTGCTCCCTTTGCTCGGCATCAGTTCGTGTTATTTTTTCCATGCTTCTCTTAAGTCTGAACTTTCATGGTTTCTTATTAAACTATAGTACTCCATAACATTCCTTTATCATAACTTGTTCAGTCATTCTCTAATTTATGGGCATCCCCTCAATTTTCAGTTCAGTTTTATTGTTCTTTAGGTATAGTTCTAGATGATGTATTACTTTGGAAAAAGCAGTCATTTTATATTCATAAGTTTTTAACCTGGGGTCTATATATATATTTGTTTTTAGAAAACTATTTGTATAGCTGTATTCTACTCTAATTGGTTCCCTTTGGGATTCAATGTATTTTATTTTGTGCATTTAAAAATACTGTTGTGTGAAGGGATTCATAGGTTTCACCAGACTAACAGATGAGTCCAAGATGCAAGAAAAGTTAAGAATTTCTAATTTAGAATAAGAGGATTTGAGTTCAACCCGAACTCTGGATCTGGAGAGCAATATGGAACTATGTTCAAAAAGCAATAAAACAGATTATACCCTTTGACCAAGCAATTCCTATACTAAATCTATATCCAGAAGAAATCATAGAAGGAAGGGAACACATTATATACATTAACAACAAGATTGCAAGTTGATCAATCTTGAAGGATACAGTTCCTCTCAGCAGTTCGGAGAGCTAGGATAACCCTAAGAGACTGGCTATGGATAATGCTGTCCCTATCCAGAGGAAGAAAAACCAAACCAAACCAAACCAAATCAAAATACCCTACAGAATCTAAGTGAAGACTACATTCACCTTTTAAAAAATTTCTCTTATGTATTTCTTCCTATCTCATGATTTTCTTTGTTTTCCCTTAATCCTAATTCCTGATACCAAAAATGATTAATCTGTAAACATATTAAAAACAAATGTGTATGTACAATTTCACCTGACTGTTTGCTGCTGGGGGGGGGTGGAAAGGGACGGTAGAAGGAAATTATATAGCTTTAAAATATGCATATGCATGTGGATGAATGTTGAAAAACTTTCATTAAATCTAATTCAAAAAATCCATTAAAAAATGATTTGAGTTCAAAATAGGCTCTTCTGCCTATTAACCTGTGTAGTTACCTTGGGAAAGTCATTTGACTGCTATGTATTTTAATGTCCTTATCAATAAAAATGAATGGATGAGACTAAATGTCCCAAGTCAATTTCAACTGGAAATTTATGACATGTGAATGGTTTGTTTATAGCTTTAATGGTTTATACCTTTAATAAAATATATTTTATAAATGTAGATGAAACTATTAACACTTTTTTTTAGGTTTTTGCAAGGCAAATGGTGTTAAATGACTTGCCCAAGGCCACACAGCTAGGTAATTATTAAGTGTCTGAGACCGGATTTGAACCCAGGTACTCCTGACTCCAAAGCCGGTGCTTTATCCACTATGCCACCTAGCTGCCCCCTATTAACTCACTCTTAAAACAATCTGAGTTCTCAATGAATGTTCCTTGAGAATAGGGGTTGTTTTATTCTTTGTATTTGTATCTCGAGAGTCTACTTAGCAACAGGTGCATAACTGGTACTTAAATATTGCTTCTTGGAGGCCATTAAGTAATACAGTGTAGAACATTAGCCCTGGAGTCAGGAGGACCTGAATTCAAATCTAGTCTCAAACACTTGATACTTACTAGCTGAGTGACTTCAGACAAGTAATTTAACCCCATTGCCTCACCAGAAAAACAAACAAATACTTTTTCTTGTTATTGTTTTTGTTGAAGTAGGGATAGGGATGAAACAAAGCATTCATAATCTATCACCCTCTTCTGTGGGCGCTAATGGCATGAATTTTCACTTTTTTCATCCTTGAAAACTGACAAAAAAAAATAGCTTTCTGGAAAAGAAATTGCTAAAAGGATCTTTGATCCTTTAGAAAATCAGTGTGATTCTTTATCAAGAATAAAATCTTTGGGATGGAAAAAATCTGACAAAAAAATAACAAAAACTGTGTAGACTTAAGAAATCCATTTTCTCTCTCTATGCCTCATTTTCTTCATTTATAAAATAAGGGAGTTTTATAAAATGATCCCCAAAGTCCCTTTGATTTTATTTAGTGTTATAATTTATGGAAGTGAATGCCTTAGGCATAATACATAAAATTTTGTGAAATAGTATGGTCATATTTTTATATAGTATTACTGATTCTAAAATTTTCTTGGATTTTTTAGTTTCTACTTACAATTTGTTTTGTAAATAAAACAGATTGGAAATGAGATTAATTCGATTCCACATTATCACCTGTACTAAATGCAAACAATTTGTAATAATAAAAAAATATTAATTGCATTATACTCTCCGATGATTGTCAATCTACAATAGCTTTGATTTCACTTCCTATAAAATACAACCTTTTTCAATTGCTGTAAGTACATGAAACATGATAGTATAATGACAGCTTCTAGGTACTCTAATGACCCATTAAGATGGATTTGTATCTTGGGCAGAGATTATATGGACAGAGCAGGTGAGACCCAAATGTCCATAGCTCTCCCATTGATGCGGCTGGGACACTAAAAATCACTAGCTACATACAAGAATGGTGTAGGTCTGACTGTATAATACAAGCTACATAGTGCCCCGAAGACAAATGCACAAATTTTTTAGATTGCTTTGAGAAAGGAGAGAGCTGGTCTGAACAACAAATTCATGACTTGAAAATAAGTAAATTAAAAGTATCTAAATGTTATTAGTATTGCTGTTGATTTATTCTCTTTCCCTATCTTTTCCAATCAATTAAATGCCCCTCACAGACTTATGGGAACATCTTTTTACCCCAGACTCATGATATCATGGGGCTTCAATACTCTGCAATGCCAATGAGCATAGCTAGTTAAATAGTGTAATGAAAAACACTTGGTGGATACCCTCTTAACTCATTTATTCTTCCATCCTTCCTCTCTCTGGCCCTCAGTTACCATGTCCGAAAAATGAAGCTAACACTAGATGATCTCTAAGGTCCCTTATGCTCAAATGTCTATGTTCCTCTGGTATCAAAGGTAAATTTATAAGAATAGAAAATCCACCAAGATATAACAGATTCACCTTGCGCCTGATCTTTCTTTTCAGGCACACAGTGTTAATAACTTATTAACTCTCACCAAGCTTGTAGTCATTATAAAGTATATAACTAATTTGCTAGTTTTTATTCTTCATCTTATCTCATACAATGGAAATAGCACTGACTCTATAGACAGAGGAACAAAGGTCAAATCCCATTTCTGTTAGTTATTACTTTGGGCAAATATGTGTCCTTAGTTTCCTCATTTGTCAAATGAGAAGGAAAGTTGTATATTTTGAGGTCCTCTCCAGCTTTAAATATATGATCATGTACTCTATATGGATCTTTCCAAAAATTAATCAACTAACAAGTACCAGACTGTATCAAAGCTCCTACCCCTCTAAGGGCAGGGACTATGCCTTTGTTTTCCTCCATTGCCTCCAGCACTGGACCCAGAATACAACAAATAATTGTGGACTTAGGTTCTATGGAGTGCCCTAGCATAATCTTGACCGCAGCATTCATTTTTAAGGTCTATGTGTCCTCTAAGACCACAAAGTACTCTGCTTACCACCATCTTATATACTCATGTAGGTCTCATGTTTATATTATTCATATCTCCAAAATAGGAGAGACCAGGGCTTAATTAAAACTTGTCCCCCCCCCAGCACTAAGTGTTATAGGTACTTTAAGTAATGTTTTGTTACCTGTGATCACCAGTATAAGAGGTATCAGGACACTATGAATAGCTCCAGGATTGGACCTGGATTGAGGATGGATAAAAAGGAAATAAAGAGGGAGGGGGGGGAGGAAGGAAGGAAGGGAGGGAGGGAGGGAGGAAGCAGGAAGGCAGGAAGAAAGGAAGGAAGGAGGGAGGGAGGAGAAATATAGGAAGTTTATTGGGCACTGTGCCAAATGCTTTGCAAATATTCTCTCATTTAATACTTGCAAGAACCCCATTTTCAGTTGAGAAAACTGAAGTAAACAGTTTAAATAATTTGTCAAGGGTCATACTAATAGTGTTTGAAGCCAGATTTGAATGTCTTCCTGACTCCCAGACCTAGCACCATAACTGAGGCAAAGTCTTCATGTGTTAAAGGAAGTGTGAAGTTAAGCTATGTATTTAGAATAAATAGAAAAACATGAATAATAAATCCAGCAAAGATAGCTTTCCCACTAAGGAATAAAATTTAATCTTATTGATCGTCTTTGGGGTGGAAACAAGGGAAGGGGATAAGTTAGGCAAGATTATTTGACTCAAAAATAATTTTTCTGACTTGTTGAGACATAACCCAAATAGGATGACTAGGATTGCTTCTTGTAAAGAAGCTGCAGGAACTGGAAAATTGTTCTCCATCAATCCAGAATACTCACCATTGAAGCTAGAATGAGAACTCTGTCCTGAGATCAAACTCTGTTCAAAGTGTCCTTGCATCACCCTACCAGATGCATTAAGGAACATAAATTCGAATCAGTCCCTCAAAACACCATCATTCTGCCCTTTCCAGTTAAGTTTAGAAAGTAAACAACTTTCTAGACCTTCTATCCATCAGCCAGCAGCAGCAGAGATCACTATCAACTTAGCATCTATTAAAGGTCCCCATATTGAATACACAAACACTTTATTTTCCCATGTTCTGACTCAAAGAGCCATGAAGAGGTTAAGAAAGAAACAAATGATATTCACCTCTTTCCTCTCCCCACCCCTTCTCCCAAAAATGTATCAGAGTGTTAAAGAATACATTGGGGCAGATGGAGGCTGATTCAGGAATAAATTCAGGGTTGCCAGATTTTCTTCACCACAAGAACCTGACACTTCTCTAAAGTCAGTGTGGGCGACTGAACTTCTATCCAAAAAAGCTGGGATGTTTTTTAATAGCCTCAGTTCTCTCCCCTCCCAACCCCCACCCGGCCTGTGGCCACAGGAAAGGCGACAGAGAATTGGGCGTAGTTGCATTGTACTCTTGTCTTGCAATGGGGTTTCCTACTACCACTCAATTGAGTTAATTTGTAAAAAAAAAAAAAAAATACTTTTCAAAAGGACTTGGCAAGCTGATGAGCCCAGCAGTTCTCTAGACAGTTCTGCCCCGGCTTCCCAAAGTAAAGTTGTGTAGCCATGACAGATGTGAGGGCTTTTAAGTAGGATCTGAGTCACTCAGCAAAAAAAAAAAAAAAAGGGGAGGGGGAAGATCACAATTTAGTCTTTTGATGTCTAAATTGTAAACTTGTAAAAGAATAGTTTGCTTTAACCTCTTCTATTTCACATTTATTATCACTTTTTATGCTTTGTCTTATATCATAATTTCCCTAAGACCAGTAGATTTGGATTTAAGGGCATTCAAATTCAGATCAGCTCTAATATTTAGTAGTTGTGTGACAGTGAGAAAGTAATTTAACCCTGAAAGCCTGTTTCCTCGTCTGTAAAATGAGGACAAAAAAATATTCACTTCATGAGTTCAAATTCACTCCCAGATTCTCAATAGCTGTGCGACCCTGGGCAAGTCAACCTTGTCTGATTCAATTTCCTCATCTATAAAATGAGCTAAAGATAGAAATGGCAAACCACTACAATATTTTTGCCAAAAGAAAAAAAAATCCAAATGGAATTATAAAGAGTCAGAACTGAAACAATCGAACTACAACAAATCTCAGAGAAGCAACATAGCATAAAGAGCCAGCACGACTCAGGAAGACCTAGGTTCAGAATCCAATTGTTACAATATTGACTTTGTGACTCTAGGCAAATGACTTAACTAACCTCTGTGTCCCAAGCAATTCTCTAAGGCTGTACGGTGTACAATAATTACATTAAATTTCCTCATAGGCATTTCCTTTGGGGAACTGATTACAGATCTGAACCAAAGGCAAACAAAATCTGTAGCTTACAATGTTATTTAAGGAAAGTATTTCAGTTATTATTATTATTGTTTTATATATATATATATATATATATATATATATATATATATATATATATATATATATATATATATATATATATATATATATGTATTGGTATCTACAGTGCACTACCCACCACAGAACTCAATGGAGTTAAAGGAAAATACTGCAAACCCTTCCTAGGATAATAAGTATATGAGGAGGCAAAATTCTTATTTGAAAAGGATTTTGAACATTTCTTGATGAAATATTTTTAAAATTGTACCTGTGGTCCTATAGGAGTCACAGTTACTAATAAACCCTAGTCTTTGCTCTTGGAACTGTATGAGAGATCACTGACAGGTAGAAGAAAGATATATTCAATGGAAGAAGGATGGGATTGAGTCACATGCTCAGCCCTTTCCTCAGGGTCACACACTTTAGCCCCCTGCTTCCATTGTTCCTAGTGTACTAGCGAGTAAGTGGTTGAACTGGAGAGGACCCAGGAAATTCATGGAAAAGTTAGGTACCAACAAAGGGGGCCCACCCTGGAGCAGTGCTCTTCCTGGCTCAGTTGCCAATCTTGCCTTTGTGCAATATGACACTGAAAGGCTTCATATATAACTTGGTTGACTTTAGGAACGGCCACTAACAAGGAGTGTGCTAGTAATTGTTTAACACCCAGCTCTTAAGAAAATTACAGGACACATTTTTAGGTTTAATCTGCATTATTATTTTCTCCATCACTTTCTTAAGTCAAAACAATCAATAAAATAATAAATCAAGACCTGATTTGTAGCATTTGCTGATTTCTAAGTTATAAGCGCTCACACTGAAAATTTTGAGCCTTTTTGGACATGGATAGCTCTGATGATAAGCACAAACCCAGATTCACAAAATATTCTTAAAGGCCTCTAGAAAAAGTGATTTCATCACCTCTCATGGCAGTTTATTACAGGGCTTAATCACCTTGACTCTGACAATCCCAAATTATTCTGATGAAGAGAATATGCCCTGTAAGAGACAAATAAGAATCACTCGCTATATGCCTCTTTAAGGAAGTATTAATACCTTGAGGTTAATTCTTTGATAAACAGTGAATTTATTGATTTTTTCTTTTTAATCCCACATTGATGATTATTTACTGATTCACATTCAGGTCATAAAGTGAAGTTGTCCCCTTGGCCTGGGCCTTAAAAGAGAATGAACCAGAGCTGAGAAATCAGGAGAGTGATTACTCCAGGAGAGTTCTGGACATTGATCCAGATACATCCATGAGATCCTATCAGGGAATACCTGAACTCAGAAATATCTTTAGATAGAGTCAGTTGCCACACATAGAATATTACTTGAGTCAAACCCAGGAACTGCTGAAATATAAATCAATAATAATAGAGTAGCAGTGGTGTAGTGACAGAGACATTCCTGGATTATCAGAAGAACTCTTGGTTAACAGGTATTCTAGAATAAACTAAAGTCTTTCTAAATCAAATGAAACCCAGAGTCAATGAATAGCAATGGAGGAACAAACATGGGCCTTGCCCTTCATGGTCAGTGAATTATACAGTCTGGTTATGTCTGAAGAAAAGAGATGGAATCTCTACTAATTCCAAGAGTTTTGGGTAGCCCTCAACCCTAGGCTTTAAGTCTCAAAAACTGTACAGGGGAGCTGGTCTTGTTGAAAATGAAAATAAAATTGCCTTCACTATTAATGAGTTCAAATATGAGGACCTTATCTAGGCATTTTTATTGAGTTTAAAAACAAACAAATATGTCCTATATAGAAATTTTGCTACCTTGAATACTTGAAAAGGATCTGAGGATTTTTTTACCTTTTTTGTAGAGACCTAAGTATTAACCAAATTCTAAAATTCTCCAATGAAACACAAGCCAAAGAGAGAGACTTGGTGAGACTGAACCTGTTCTGGCTAAACCCAGAGCTTTGGTTTGAAGACTTATTTGTGGGGCAACTAGGTAGTACAGTGGCTAGAGCACTGGCCCTGGAGCCAGGAGATTCTGAATTCAAATCTTAATAATTACCTAGCTGTGTGACCCTTGGGCAAGTTACTTAATACCATTGCCTTAAATAAAATAGAAATTAAAAAAAAAAAGAAAATGATGTATAGTATTTATTTAATTTTTTTTTGGCAAGACAATGGGGTTAAGTGGCTTGCCCAAGGCCACACAGCTAGGTAATTATTAAGTGTCTGAGGCTGGATTTGAACTCAGGTACTCCTGACTCCAGGGCCAGTGCTCTAACCACTGTGCCACCTAGCTACCCCTGATGCATGGTATTTAAAAAGAAGGACTTATTTGCTTCCCTCTTATTCTTCTATTAATAGAGAATAATCACTGATTATCTCTTTAAAAATATAATTTACATATATATACAACCTTAGCAAGAGTTTAATAAATGCTTGTTGACTGCCTAACCATCTTCATATAAAACTGAGTTTCATAAATAGACCAAACTCTGAATTTTCCAAAAGGTAAAATGTGTTGGGACATGGGGCAAGGGAAAGGGTGGAGAAGATATAATATCTTCGAGATATATAATCATTTCACTTTTTTTATACTCCAGAGATTTTGTCTGATAATTCTCCTACTACCCTTTAAATTATATTAAATTAAATTAAATATTAAAATAAATTAAATATAACATTATTATTGGCAATAATAATAATGGATAAAAATACCTATTTATATAGAGATTATCAACTGGTAATTGCCTAAATTGAGTTTTGAATCTATTTTTAATAAATTCTAGTTAACTACTCTAAGCATTATATCAGGTTGCCTCTTGGCAAGACACTTACCCAATTTGATCCTTAAAACACTCTTATGGGACAGAAAGGCACTAAATACATAAATTGAATGAATTCACCTTTTGAGCCCTAAAGGGAAAAAATATAAATTGGGAATCATTGACCTGGGGAATAGAACTCTATTTTCCTTTTCTTGTATTCACTTCATAGGATAAAGGATTGATTGGAGGCAAATTCCGAATTTTTTTTTCTTTTTTTAAAAAATAAGTCACCCCAACCTCAGCAGAGCATAGACCCCTTGGTCAACAGAGAAACCTCTGACTAACAATCTTTCATATTTTCCTGCTTGTGTAAACAATGAAGATTAAAAATCATCAAACTGCTCTGTAAGTCATAAATAAGCCCAGACCCTGAGTACCCAGGCAGAAACTGCAAAAGATGCTTGGCTTCTCCAAATCTCTCCAGGGATGGGCCACCACTTTGGAATGACCTATTCAATGGCCTTCTGCTTCACAACCTCCTTCCATTTGCAATTCTGAGGCCAGCCTCCTGTCTTCTCTGCATGACAAGAGGATGGGACTAATTCAGGAAAGCATGTTATAGGTCTTAGACTTGCTTAGGGATATCAGCTCAGTGGGCTGAGGATAAATGATTTGTCTCCTGTGAAATTACAGACAAAGAGGGTTTTAATGATTAAACAGTGAAGGCACAGTAAATATTTATTTTAAAACCCCCTCCTCAGAAAGGCAGTCTTTGTTTTCTTGTTGGAACTAAAAGGGTTTAGACCAATACCACATAGTGCAAAGAGTGTGCTAAATGATGATTATTTCAACAACTACCATCCATAGCTGATAATGAAGAAATTGTGAAAAGATGAAAAAATAAAGTTCATTTCAGAATATTTTGGAAAATTAGTGGGGTTGGGGGGTTTTTTAGTGTAAGGTCCTTGTTCTGAAACAGTTCTCTATGGTCAGATTTTAGCTTCCTGATTCCTGTGGAGTGCTATAAAATTTGCTAATCCTTAGTTTTTCTGTGAGCCTTTCTCTCTATTCAAGACATTATGTCTTCACCTTTCCAGCTCCAACACTTGCTAGCTATACGATTCTGAACAAGTCACTTACCCTCTTGGAGCTTCAGTTTTCTGTCTGTAAAATGGAAATCATAATATTGGCAGAATCTCACAGGGTTTTTGTGAAGAAAACCCTTCTAAACTCCAAATTACCACAGAAGTGAGTTGTTACTGTTATTGTTGTTGCTTTATCCATGCAGTCCACTGTCTTTGTAATTCTTTTATCTTCTAAAGTAAGCTAAGCTTCACAAGCAACAATAATTCTGAACAAGATTTTGGCAGGTTCTCTTAGTCCTGTTAAACTTTTCTGAGGTACATTCCTCTCATTCCATATTTTTCATCCTGAAACAACAACTTTTCCCTGAAAGAAAAAAAGTTAAGAACTGAACAGTTGTAGCCGACTTAAGCTACCATGATGTTCCATTTCTATTTTACTAAAATTACTCCAAATAATACCAACTAAAGAAGTCAATTATCTAAATTATCCCCTTGGGAAATTCTCTGAAGAAGAAGAATGGGTGATATTTAATTATGACTTTCGTGATTTCAAAGTATTTCATATATATCACCTCCTTCAAGGCTCACACCGTGTAAGGTAAAGGCTACAGATATTATTATTCCCATTTTACGATAGGAATAGGAAACTAAGATTGAAAGAGAGTATATCTTGTTCAAGGTCTCATAACTAGTTAGGTTTTTGAAGTGGGATTTGAAGTCAGGTACCAATGGCTCCAAGGTCCCCCCCTCTTTCCATTCTGCAAAGCTGACTCCATAAGAGTCAAATCTATTTGTGAGTAAGATCAACAAATGCCAAAAATAAGAAACAACCTGTCCCTGGATCATATGATGAAAAACTCATTCTTGACGTGGACTTTTTTATTTCATAGTTCCTACAAGAGGTAGATCAGGAAAAATCATGTTTTTGAATCCCCATATAGGTCTCAGGGGGACAAATGATCAGTTCACCAAGAGAATATACCAGCTTTGGCTGTAATAGCTTTCACCATCCCTCAACATGTAATTGTTATTTTATTTTTCCTCCATGTAGCATACTTCAGGTGAAGCTGCTGTTTCTGATACTGTATTTGAGAGAATCTAGAAAATGCTGACTCTGTTTTTTAAGTAGTATTATAAAAAACTATTATGTACTGACCCTCCTAGGGAAGATGATAATAATCACTGACATTTATAGAGATTTAAGGTTTGCAAGTTAGTTTGTGTACATGTTCTCATTTGAGTCTCATCACAGTCCTGAGTCAGGAAATACAATATGATTATTCCCTTTGACAGATGAGGAAACAAGGCTAAGTAATTTGTTCAGTATCACTGAGCTCACAAATGACAGAGGTGGGGTTTAAACCTTCCTAACTTGAGATATAACACTAACCATTCATTTTCACTGCCTCACCATAGGATATAGTCTTGAAACTATTTCCATTGATGTATAATAAGCATGTATCAGGAAAACAACTATATATCCAGGACTAAGAACACATATCTGGAAGACAGCTAAGAAAACTGGCTAGCCCACCCAAGATCCTTCTTCAAGTGACTACACTCATCACATTCATCACATGAACATTAACACACACCGCAGAACCCAACAGAGCAGAGCTCATCACAGATGGATTCATGTTCAGGGTGGGTCAAATCACATCCCTGAAATATAATTCCATGCAGTAAAAGCCTGAGATAATATGGTCCAATAGTAACACGGTGTCAATGCTGTCCCCTGACACCTGGATGACAAAGAGGTTCCACTGAACTGTGCCAGGACCAGATTACTAGTGAGCTCCTGTTACCTTTGAAATGAAGTTGCCTTCACTTCTGGGGGGAAAAAAAAAGCCCATATTATCTCTTCAAAAGAACTAAGAGAAAAAGATACTCAGATATAAAAAAATGAACATGCTTCTTATGGAAAAATAAAATTAACAATAAATTTCACTTTACTATGCTCGATTTTTAATTTTATTTTAATGTCCCATGAATATAATCACACACTTAGAAAATAAAGTATAGTGAAAATTGCCAGAGGATAACTTTAGATCTCCCTTTACAGGCTGAAATTCTAGGTGAAGAAGATTGTAAGAAGGAAAGCAGATTACAGTGCTATAGTTATTTATATCAGGTATTCAATTCAATGACAGGGGCAGACCTACTGACAATCTGCTGTTCTTAGGCTAGGATTCCTTCTTAGCTCTGAATTCCTATGATTATGAGTTTATATACATTTGAACATACTAACTTCCATCAACCTGCTCAACTCCCATGATCTGCACCTCCATAATTAACTAAAGAAAAGTTTACTTCCTAGTTAAGGTGGAAGAGTAAGCAACAAATCACCATAGCTCTCCCATATTCACCTCCAAACATAGAGCCCCAAAACAAATCCTGGAACTACAGAACCAGAAAAAAAAATGAAGTGAAACAATTTTTAGAACAAGAAATTTGGAAGATTGAGTAAAAGGGAATGCAGTCCTGCATAGGAAGCATCCTAGTAAGCCAGCAGTAGCTCTACCTCAGCAAATCAGTGGAAAATCCTGAGACCCAGTACAGAGAGTGGGGGTGGAGGAGGACCAGTTTCACCAACATCAGAACCTCTCATGTGCCTCAGCATAAAGAACTGTACTTTTAGCACAGCCTTGGGCAGTTTCTAGTCACCAGATTCCTTGCACTTCAGTGTAGCTCTGAAGAAACAGAGAAGCACTCCACCAGCCTCAAAGCAATGTCAGCCACCCTCCCTGCCCTGAATCCTCTCAGCTTAGAGTCAGATATGAGGGTCCTTGTGGGCTTCTTGGCAACAGCAGTGCAGCACCAGGTAAACAGCTCCTGACACAAGAAGCTTGAGACAAGACCCCTTCTACCCTGGGAGCAGAACTCAAATTTTTTGAAAAAAATCAAAAAAGATGGGCAAAAAAACAGCAAAAAAAAGTATTTGATCATACAATGCTGTCATGGAGATAGGGAAGATCAAGACACAAATTCAAAAGAGGACAATTTCAAAATAACTATGGGCAGAATCCCAAAGAAAAAAATGGAAAAAAATGGGAAAATAAATGAAATTGCAAGAGAAATATGAAAAAAGAGTCAATCACTTGGGAAAAGAAAGCAGCTGCTTAAAAAGTAGGATTGGGGGGTGGCTAGGTGGCGCAGTGGATAAAGCACTGGCCCTGGAGTCAGGAGTACCTGAGTTCAAATGCGGTCTCAGACACTTAATAATTACCTAGCTGTGTGGCCTTGGGCAAGCCACTTAACCCCATTTGCCTTGCAAAAAAAAAAAAAAAAAAAAAAGGAGGATTGGTTAAATGGAAAAGAAGACATAAAAATCCACCGAGGAAAACAATTCCTTGAAAAATTACAATTGGCCAAATGGAAAAGGAAATATTAGTTTTTATACAGCTCCTTAAAAGTTAGAATTGGACAAGTGGAAGCTAATGATTCTGTGTGATATCAAGAAGTAAGCAAACACTTTTTAAAAAAAAATTAAAAAACAGATGTTGTAAAATACATCATTGGAAAAGCAACTAACCTGGAAAATAATTCTAGGAGAGACAATGTCAAAATCACCAGACTTCCTAAAAGCTAGAATCAGTAGGAGAACCCAGATAGCATCTTTCAAGAAATCAAGGAAAAGGCAGCTAGCTGGGTGGTGTAGTGAATAAAGGACGGGCCCTGGAGTCAGGAGGACCTGAGTTTAAATTCAGCCTCAGACACTTAATTATTGTCTAACTGTGTGACCTTGGGCAAGTCATTTAACCCCAAAGAAATCAAAGGAAACTGTTGTTATGTCCTGGAACTAGAACATAAAACAGGCATTGAAAGAATCTACAAATCATCCCAGGAAAAAGATACCAAAATAAAAGCTGTAAGGAACATTATAGCCAAATTTCAGAATTTGGTCAGGGAAAAAATACAAGTGACTAAAATGTAGCAGTCACAACATTAAAGAACTGATGATCCTGGAATATGATATTCCAGAAGACAAAGAAGCTAGGACTACAACTGTGGGGGGGGGGGTCATTCAATGAAATAAATGAATTTCAAGTTTTCAGAAGGAGAACAGAGTTGAACAAAAAAAAAAATTTGATCTCCAAAATCAAGACCCAAAAGAAGTCAAAGAATGTAAAAGGATAAAAAGGGATTCAATGGAGGTAAACTGTCTATACCCCATATGGGAATATGATTCTTGTAATTCTTAAATTAATATCAATAGTGAAGCTAGAAGAAATATATATAAACAGAGTGTATGAGAGGGACAATGAGCTTTATTCTCATCAGTACTTGTCCAAAAATGGAATAATATACATAATCAGTTAAAAAAGAACTGACTTACTCAACAGGAAAGTAGTAGGGGAGGAAACTAAATAAAGGGGTGAGGGACTGACTAAAGAGAAGGTACACCAGGGGAAGTGGTAAATGGAGCATAAAGAGAACTCAAACAGGAGGAAAAATAGGAGGGAGGGAAATAAAGTTTATAATCTTAACTGTGAATGTAAATGGAATGAACTCTCCCATAAAACAGAAGCAGATAGAACTTACTATTTGACAAAAACTGCTGGGAAACAGGAAAACAATAGAGCATAAACTAGGCATAGACCATATACCAAGGTGTCAAAAATGGGTATATATGGGGGCAGCTAGGTGGCACAGTGGATAGAGCACTGGTCCTGACATCAGGAGGACCTGAGTTCAAATCCAACTGCGGATACTTAATAATTGCCTGGCTGTGTGACCTTGGGCAAGTCACTTAACCCCACTGCCTTACAAAGATAAAAAAAATAAATAAAATGGGTATGCAATTTAGGCATAAAGAGTAACACTATAAGCAAATTAGAAGAGCAAGGAATAGTTTACCTATCAGATCTATGACCAAACAAGAGATAGAGAGTAATATAAAATATAAAATCAATAGTTTTGATTATGTTGAATTAAAAACTTTTTTTTTAGGTTTTTGCAAGGCAATGAGGTTAAGTGGCTTGTCCAAGGCCACATAGCCAGGTAATTATTAAGTGTCTGAGGCCAGATTTGAACTCAGGTATTCCTGACTCCAGTACTAGTACTCAATCCACTGCACTACCTAGCCGCCCCTGAATTAAAAACTTTTTGCATAAACAAAACTCATGCAAACAAGATTAGAAGGAAAGTATAAAGCTGGTAAGCAATCTGGCTATGATAAAGGCCTCATTTCTAAAATATAGAGAGAACTGATCAAATTTATATAACTACAAGTTGTTCCTCAGATAAATGGACATAAGATATGAATGGGCAGTTTTCAGATAAAAAGAAATAAAAGCTATTTAAGGTATTAGAAATGATGTAAATGAATTTTGATTAGAGAAATGTATATTAAAACAACTCTGAGATATCATCTCATGTGTAACAGATTGGCTAATATGACAAAAAAGAAAATAAATGTTGAAGAGAATGTGGGAAAATCGAGACACTGATATGTCACAGTTGACAGAGTTGTGAACTGATTGAATCATTCTGGAGAGCAATTTGGAACCACACCAAAAGGACAAGTAAACTGTGCATGACCTTTGATCCAACAATACTATTACTTGGTCTTTATCCCAAAGAAATCATAAAAAATGGAAAAGGACCTATATGTGAAAAAAAATATTTATCACATTCCTTTTTAGTGGCAAAATATTAGAAACTGAAGGAATTCCTAACAGTAATTATTAAGTGTCTGAGGCTGAATGGCTAAATAAGCTGCAGTATATGATTTTAATGGAATACTGTTGTGTAATAAGAAATGCTGAATAGGCAGATTTCAGAAAAATCAGGAAAGACTTGTATGAATTGATGCAAAGTGAAATGAGAAGCAGGAAAACATTGCATAAATTATCAGCCTACCATTATCAGGAAGAGGAGAGGGGAAGGAAGAATGAAGAAAAATTTCAGACTCAAAATCGTGTAAATATGAATGCTGAAAATTGTTTTGACATATAATTAAGGAAAAATTAAATACAAAATAAAATTCTACTTCCTAAAAATAATAATAATGTTAGTTTATTGAGATCAGAACTTACACAGGCTGTTAGTTCAAGTTCATTGCGGAGATGAAATGACATACTCATTTATCATTCAACAGTGGAAAAAAAAGGAGTTTTACTTAGTTATACAATTGGAAGATACCGCAACAGCAACAACAACAACAAACTCTCTGAATACTTAGATAGGGGAGTCTCAGCTAGTTTCCAAAAGAGTAGTATTCTAGTCATCAGGGCAGGGTATAATGATTCAGGCCATCCACCAAAACTTAAGGGCCTTAATTTCTTGTAGATGGACCTTGTAGATGACCTTAGGTGACTAGGATTCCACTGTCAATAGGGCTAAGAGGTTACCAGGAAGGTGGTTCAGAAAAGGAAATGTTGGCTACATGAAAGGTAGTTCAACTTAAGCCTCAGGATGGCTTTTTTGCCTTATAGGGGAAAACTAGCATACATTTATGTAGGAGAAGGGACTTGAGAAATTTTTAATCTCATCATCACCTATAACTCTTCCACTCCATGATACAAAACTGAAATTCTCTCACTACTGAGTCCTTCCATGTTTTCCCATACTTCACCCCTCTCAATGGATTCTTCATTCTCAATACAAACTCCAGTCACTACCCCACACCACTCCCACCTACATTTTTCCAGGGTATCTGGCCTACCTTCAATTCAAATCTTGATATAAAACTATTAAAGTAGTTCAACTTTATACTGTCCTTTACCCTTGAATTCCTTGATCCTTTGCCCTAGCATCACTAATTCCTTTCCAAACTTCAACCCTGGATTAGACCCTTCATCTGTCGATTTTATTCCTACTCATGTGAAGCTAAATTTCTTTAGAGAAAACCATATAAACTCATCTCAACTGGAGCCTTACTGATGGAAATTCTTTTATTCTTTTCTGAATAATTCCCTTCACAGTAAGAGTTTCGCTTCTCTCTTACATCTATGCTATCTTCTTACTTTTTTAACTGTCGACTGACTCTTATCATGTCCTCTCAGCAGAGGATCTCATCTAATGCAAGAAAGTAGGCAATCTATCAGGAGTTCCCCTTTCTTCTTCCCATTTCTATATATCTAGTTCCCTCAATATCTTCTTCCATTCTCTGTTCCTTCACTATAATCTATGCATTTCCAAGCCATTTACTCTCCTTTCTCCAAAACACTTCTCATTCAAGTTCTAATTTCATTGCATAGGTGATGTCATCAGCTCTCATATCAATATAGATAACTATCCTCTGATCTTCATACCAGTTCACAAACTACCTACATTTCCATCTTGATGTCTGGACATTTCAAACTCAACATATAATCCTTCCCAAACCAGGGTTAGGTCCTATATCTCTGATTTTATCACATCCAATCCCATCATCTTCATGACCCTTTGGCAATCTTTTGCCGCTTTACAATCTTCTTTCTGACTTTTTCTCTACTTTCTACAAATATGCCCAGGTCTTTCTCATCCTTAACTTTCACTTGATTCTGCCATCTCTTCAAGCTATTATCTTATATATCTCCTACATTTCAATGCCAGGCCCCTAAAAGGAGTTATAATTGTCTTTACTTTTTCATATCTCATTTACTTCTCAGTCCCACCATCTGGCTTCTGACCTACCACTCAATTCAAAATGCTTCACCAAAGTTATCTATGATAACCAACCTGCTAAATCCAATAATAATTTTCTTTCGATTGATTCATGACTTTTGATACTATTTTTTTATATTGGACTCATGATATTTTACTTTCTTGGTCTCTTTTTTTTTAACTTGTCATTCAACTTCTAATTCCATTGCATAGGTGATGTCATAACTGTCCTCTGATCTTCAAACCAATTCACAAACTACCTACTTTGCCACCTCCATGTCTCATAGACATTTCAAACTCAACACATAAAATTATCTTGCCCCAACAAATCTACCTTTTCCCCAAATTCCCCATTTCTGACTGAAGTTACTTTATAGGAATAAAGGAAAGAAACAGAAATTTATGAAGTTCCAGTTGCTTTGCTAAGTGCTTTACAAATATATCACCATCATCCTTAAAAGTCACAAAGTTTCATATCTTTAACTCCATCTGTAATTTTTCCCTCTCTCATTCACCAAATCCAAAAGTTGATATATTAGGTTGATTCTACCTCTTTCACATCTGTACCATTCTCTTCACTCACAAAGTCATCACCTCCAATTCAGATCCTCATAAACTCTCACTTGGAATATTACAACAGCCTTCTAATTATTCTTCATTAGTCTCTCCCATCTCCACTTTATCTTCCAAAAACTTACTTAACAGATATTCCTAAATGAAATCTTGTTATGTCACTCCCTTACTCAAAGAATTTCAATGGCTTTAGTAGAAAATGTAAAGTGACAGCAACTTATCTTTCAAGACTGATGACATTATCATTTCACATGTTCAAACTGACTTTAGTGCCTGGTCCCTGTACATTCCATTCATTGCTCAGCACAGTTGAGCAACCAGAATCTCACTTTTTTTTTCTACTATGGAACATAAACTACTAGGAAACTGACCTTAGTCCTGCCCAGTGCAAAACAACTACAATTACTCACAACATTGACATGACTGATATCATTGTCTCCTATTACAGAACCACTTACATCAGAGAAAATATATGCTGTTCAGTAGAAACAACTTAATAGTATGAATGAACTGGAAGGCAAGGTATTTGATATACTTGACTCCTTTTGCTGAAGCACCAAACTCTTTGATTTGATGGGGAAGCCAGAGCTACTAGAAACTCCACATTTTTATTGAAATTTATTTCTTATGAACTTAGTATAAAACACAAACATTTCAATATACAATAAAACAAAAGAAGATTTCATGTGAAATTAAGCTTCTTTACATAGTTTGTTTTTTAAATATCCAAATGATTTAACAGTTGTAATAACATTGCCATGCATTTATGGCCCCTTTTAAACATGTACGTTTTGTGTTTTTTAAAAAAATTATTGACACTCTTTTCTCTTTTCTTTTTTCTTTATTACCATACCCTAACTCATCCTCCACCTTCCCAAAATGAAGTTCTCCCTTGTAACAAAGGAAGCCATAGATGTAGCACATGACTAAGTAGTTCTCCCCTAAAGCATAGATGTGGAAAAGTGGAAAAAAGCAATAATCCTAAATTTCAGTCCAGGTTTGTAATTTAGTAGCTATGTCATATCAGGTTAAGTACTTAACCTCACTGAGCCGCTGTTTCCTCTTCTGCTAAATAGGGATAAATATATTTTTACAGTTTCCTCACAAAATTGTAATAAGATAATGCATGTAAAGTGCTTTGTAAAAGAACTCACAATATAAATGTGATCTACTATTATTGTCATTATTGCTGGAAGCAGAGAGGTAAGGAAACTTTCAGAAAACAAACTCTGAAAGTCATAATACTGGTGCTGCAGCAGTAATTCAACCCCACAAGTTTCTGTCATTTTATAGGATTATAAAAGGAAGGTGTGGCTCATTCTTTTTCTGGTCCCCTGCTTTGTGTAAGTTCAAGGTATGAATAATGTGACTCATGCTACATCCAGGACAGATGCTCCTTAGAGATCAGCCAAAGCAGCAGGAATCCAAAAAGAAAATACAATAACAAGACAAGGTAGAACCTCTGCAATGAAATCTTTATTAATTCTTCATAAATAAATGAAAAACAATATACATACATTCGTACAGATACATACACATATATACACAAAGATATCTGCCTCTTGGAAACTGAAGTTAAGGGAGAGTTGCTTTATGTAGCTGTTTGAACAGCTTTCCAAGTAACTCCTTTTATCTAATTTGAAGGAAAATCTATGAATATTAAATCAATAGCAAGCAAATGGCAAATTTTTAGATAAATATAAGGGTTTAGAGATGGTATCTTCTAAAACTCTAAGAGGAGAGCCTTTAAAAAAAGCAGTGCTGAAGTAAGACTTTGGGGGAATTTGGTTTTGGGTTTAACAACTGGCTTCATCCTATTAGGACAGAGAGGATATGGGGGATATAGTGATGGTCACAGAGTCAAGAAACATGAATTCCAAGAAAGGTTTGCTATTTGACCTTAGGCAAATTACTTAACCTCTCTCTTTTCAGCATGGCTTTATCTAATGTGCTAAATCTGCAGTCAGACAACCTGAGTTTAAGCCCCAGCTTTGCCACTAACTACCTTCATGACCTTGGACAAGTCACTTAACCTTTGTGAGCCTCAATTTTGTCTTGTGTAAAATGAGAGGATTGGATCAGATAACTTCTAAGGTCAAGTTGTTTCCAGCTCTAAATCTGTGATCTTTGCCTCCTAACCCATGATTCCACAGTCTTGAAGGAAAGCTTCTTGGAATTACAACTGAAACAGTTCTCTTGGTAGCCTTCTTTCCTTCTCAGCTCTAATCAAAGGGCTCTGCCTCCATTGCACTCATGACAGCTAACTTCACTTGCACAAAGATCAATCACAACTCCCCCTCCACATGTGTCCATCACAGCTAATTCCATAGGTGTCAATCACAGCTAACTCCAGTTCCACAGTTTCCTATCATGACTAGCTCTACCCTCACAGCTCCACCTTTAGCTCATACTTCATCTTTCCTTTACTTCTAAGTGCAATTATGAGATCTCTTAGATTTTGACATCCTAGTCTGGGGTCCTAAGTAACCATTGGTAAGGATCTTTAGAATGATTTCTTTCTGAGTTAGTCCTCTTCTCAGATTGTTCTTTTACAGATCTCACCACATGGCAGCTAGGTTCTGGGACTGAAGTCAGGAAGATGTGAATTCAGATCCAGCCTATTAGGCTTACTAGTGGTGGTTTAGTCAGTTACCTATTGGGCTAGTCAGTTAACCTCAGTTTCCTCAATTGTAAAATGAGAATAATAACAGCACCTACCTCAAAGGGTTGTTGTGAGGATCAAATGAGGTAAATATTTGCAATGCAAACAATATAAATGTTTATTGCCTTTTTCCCTCCAAAAGGAGGGGAAGCAATAAGACTGCTCTTCTGTCTCTCATCCCTTTCTAATTGTCTACTCGTGGTTTTTTTTCCTGTTATCTTCTTTGTATCCTAACTTGAGGCACCTTCACTTCCACCTCCCTCAACCCTCCAGTCTATCTGGTTAGAGCAAGTATGTTTTGTCCTTTCCTAACAACCCCATATTATAGGAAGTATTCTCCCATCCACACTCCTTACAGAACTTGTACTTCCTACTTCTTCTCTCTGGATTTGAGGACAAATCCATTCAATTATCTTGATGTACCCCATTTCCTTCAGCACTTTCCTGGCTGAATGTGTATATGCAGAGAAAGGGGAAACAAACTATCTGTACTTGCTGGCATTGCCACTGAGCACAATTGATCCTAACTGCACAGATGGGGCCATATTTTGAGAGTTAGAAGGAACTATAGACATTTGAGTTATGGATGGAGTTATGAAACTATGAATCAGGAGGACCTGAGTTCAAGTCACTTAGTTTCATAATTTGTAAAATGGGAGATAAAAGTAGACCTTTGCTTACAGGGATGTTATGAAGAAATATAAAATTTTGAACTATAAGAATGCTTGCAATTTTTATTTTTTATTATTGTTTAATCCACCCTGATCATTTTACAGATTAGGAAACCAAGACCCACATAAATTAAGTAACTTGCTCAGGGCCACTAAGGCAATAAGTAGTAAAGATAGAAATTGAATCTTAGTTCCTTAATTATAAATCAAGATCCTTTCCTCTAAAATGTCCTACACAGTGTTTACTCAAGAACTCTGCTATCAACATAGAATATCATATTTTCATGCAATACTTATTCCAGCTAAAATCTCTCAATTTACACATAATTTAAACTGATATTAAGAGTCTTTGACATTTTCTGTTGCATTTGGAAGATGCCTGGCTCATTTCTCTCTTTTTTTTTAAAGGCAATGGAGTTAAGTAACTTGCCCAAGGTCACACAGTTAGGCAATTAATAAGTGTCTGAGGCCGTATTTGAACTCAGGTCCTCTTGATTCCTGCCTGGGCTGGTGCTCTATCCACTTCACCACCTAGCTGCCCCATTCCTGGCTCATTTCAAAGAAAACTATGGTCAGAAGTAAAACAAGAACTGTCAGAATTCAAATCACAGATTCCCAGACCTATGCTTTTTCTGCCATATTATACTCCCTTAAATTGGTAGAGAAGTAGAGACTAGATTCTATTTTGGACAATGATACTAACTCATCATTTATCTTTGGGGAAGTCACTTAACCTCCTAAGAACTCATTTTATTTTGTCTGTAAAGTGAAGCTAAAACCTAATAACTTATGGTGCATATTATCTACATGGGGAAAATAGATCTGTCCTTTTATTTTCTTTCTTCTTGGATTTAAACCTGCCTATGTAGGACTGAGTTGCAGCGGGGCTAGTGCTTGGTTATTTTTGTAGTTTAAGATCAAGGAAAGGGCCTCCTTCTAAAGGGTCTACACAAATTCTAGCTAGAATCATAGATGGCAAAGACAATGTAGATCATGAAAACAGAAAACTAGAAGCTGTAGGAGACCACAAAGGAATTATGAGAAGCTATCCTTGAGCTGTTGTAAAAAGGGAAAAGGGCAAGGAAGGAGACTATCTGGATAAGAGGGCCAAACCTGCCCAGTCATGAAGATTTGTGCCAGGATATAGCAGACACTGATTACTGAAAAAAAAAAAGAAAAGAAAAAGCCAGGCAACCCCAAATCCAGAAACTCTTGTCAGAAAAGACTTTTTTTTCCTAGAGTGTAATGTTTGTCTCTCTTCATTTTGTTTACCTTCATATTATGTACTTAAACTTCACCTAGGGGATAGGGACTGGGACCTGATTTCAATGGTATCAAGTGTGGTCCAAGAGTTTTTCAGTGAGTCAGCAAAGTCAAAACTATTTTAATCACTAACACTAAAACATTTTAATTTCTAATATGGTAAATATAATTAAGTATAACTCATGAACAAAAAGTTATTGTGAGGGAAGGCCCTCAGTATTTCTTGAGGGTAAAAGGGTCCTGAGACCATAAGACACTCTCAGGTGTGGTTCTATTTCTACTCTCCCTCTACCAGAGGAATTCAGTGCTTTGTCTTGCATGCATAGTTTTAAAGAGTTGTCAGAGATTAAATCACTTGCCCAAGGGTCACTCTGCTATGTTTTGGAGGCTAGGTCTTGAACCCAGACCTTTGTGGTTCAGATGTCAAATCTCTCAGTTGGTCATCCCTTCCCACAGTCAGCTCCTCCAGAGACCACACAATCTGCTTAAAGACAACTCCTACTCCCATTTCTCAGTTTCCAGTGATAAAGTTAACATATGAGAGCAGACAAAGTGAGTTAGCCCCTTATCTATTCTGTGAAGAGCACTTCCCACCAAGATCTCTTCATCTGAACCAGTGAGCCCCTGTTAACAGGTTAGGAAATGGAGTTAATTAGTAGTTTAATCAATCTTTTCACCTGCCCCCCCCCTTTTCTCTTCTTGCTAATGTTACCACTAAATCAACTAGAGCCTCTTGAGAAGTTAAGTGGCTGCTAATTAGGACTGAGTGAGTGGCCCTGGAGTGGGGCAAGAGGAGTTACCTGAATAGCTGTGCATGGTCACCTGCAGCAGCAGTCTGTCAGGAGCAGAATGGGCAGCCCCTTGTTCAGCTGCTTGGAGACTCACGGGAGCATATCGGATGCAAGGCTGGCAATGAGTTCTGTCAATCACAGCCAGAGGCCCAGCAGCTGCATGCATTCAGACTGGGGGCCTCTGCAGAAATGCCAAGCGTGTCTCCTCTTTCTAAAGAGAAACTCCTAGGAGGACTGAGATAAAAATCATGGAAACCCAATACAGTCCCAAGCTCCAGCGATTAACAGATGTGACTTTTAAGCATCATAAGATAAGGTTGTATACATGGTCCTGCACCTGCTGGGGGCACTGGCCACCAGGTCTATAACTGGGAACCCCCAGAGGTGGTGACTCTGGGAAGCCTTTATTACTATTGATTTTTTTAGGCTTTGATTTCTGACAGGGTCAAACCTTGGAAAATAAGGATGAGTTCACTGTTGAATCGTTATGAAGCCCCTAATCAGAAATAACACAGTAGTCATTTATGTTCCTTTGGAGTATATTCAGATTTTAAAATACTTGGATAAATAGGGTTGTGGTACAACCGTATAGCATTTTATACCTAAAGGAACAGCTTGCTATTACTTTTAGTACTATCAGCAGAGGTAGACCAGTAGTGGAAGAAGCCAGAGTAACCAATCCTAACCAAGAGCCTTGTGGAGTTTTTTCCCCACTATTTCATTTGGGGAAATCCCTTTTTAGCCTCTCACAATTCTTAGCTTCCTTTAAGCCAAAATGGCATCTCCCACACAAACCTTTTCCTGTTTTTCCCCAGTTCTTTGTTTTCTTTTCCCTCCTGAATTTATTTTTGCATTGATTTCATATTTATTTATCCATAAACATGTTATCCTCTCCCCTTCCCAAAGGAATGTAAACTCTTTGAAAGCAGGAACTATTTTATTTTTGCTTAAATATTTCTAGTACAAGTACTTAATAAATATTTAAATTAATGAGCGTGAGCTTCATCAAGCAATGCAAATGGTAGATACAGTAAAACACATTTATTGAACATTTATCATGTACAGAGCATTACACCAGCACCACAGCAGGGAGATTCAAAGCTCAAATCCAGTGGTATGGTCATTAAGTCATAGTGATAAGAAGTCAGATTCATATTGTTATCAAACGAAATAACATCTGTAAAGTATTTTGCAAGCTATAAACTGTTCTATAAATACTAGCTCTTATTATTTTGAGGTTACAAACCACCTTATTCAGATATCATTTAAGGTTAACAGCCCTATGAAGTAAGAAATTACTATTATTTAGCCAGCAGTTAGATAGTACAGTGGATAAAGTGCTGAACCTAGAGTCAAGAAAATTGATCTGCCTGAGTCTGAATCTGTCTTCAGATACTAATTGCCTATATGGTCCTGGGCAAGTCACCTAACCCTATTTGTCTTAGTTCCGAATCTGTTAAATGTGTTTCCTCATCTGTAAAATGAACTGGAGAAGGCAATGGCACACCACTCCAATATCTTCAGCAAGACAATCTCAAATGGGGTCACACAGAGTCAGATGTGACTGAACCACACCACCATCATCCTCATCATCACTTTACTGATAGGGAAACCAAGTCCTCAAGAAGTTGCATGATTTCCCCAAAGACACAAAATGGGCTAGTGACAGAGCCTGGAATAGTACATGGATCACTTGACTTCTAGATTACTGCCTTTTCCACTTGTGAAAATAAGACTGAAAATGCCCAGGTTTGAAATCAGAAGAAACTGTACTTGAATCCTACCCTGTCCTTTAGTACGTGTGATATTAGGCAAGTCATCTCTGTTTTGTCATCTATCAAATGAGGGGGCTAAACTCCAAGGCCCTTTCTAATTCTAAATTCTATGCTCTTATGATATTATGTCTTATACATACAGTTCTCAAAAAGCCTCAATAATAATATTTAATACAAATATTGTTTACATCATGATGTCTATTCATTATCCACAAATGGTTTTGACATATATCTCTGTAAAATCTTTGATAGTCTTTTAACCCTATGTGAAGGAGGGGAAAAGAAGTTTAAGATATAATATGAATAAGTAAAGTTTCATCTTTCAAGAATAATACATGATCATAACCTGGGGCAAGAATAGTAAGTATAATGGTTACCTTTGTTAGTCCAGTTCACCAACAAATAGTCAATACATAGTAATAGTTCATATTTCTAAAACAATTTGCATTCCCTTATGTCCATTATTTATTTGGAGACTAACCAGACTGCATCAGACTTTGCTACTTGAAGTTCCTTTCTTTTGGGGAAAAGGGGCATGTTCAAGTCATTGTGTCCCCATACTCCAGTCCCATTTGGGTACCCCCCTTTTGAAGAACAGGTGATTCTGGGTTCTTGAAGGCTGTGCCAGCAAAGCAAAAAAAAAAAAAAAAACCTGACAAGCCCCCATCAAATTTCAAATACAGGCCCAGTAATGAACTGAGGACCCAAGGATGAAAAAATTCATCACAACAACTATGGAAGAAGATCTATTAAGTCATACAGATGATTGTAATCTGTTAGTAAAGGAAATAGTGATCCTTGCTCTTTAGAAAGTCTGAGTCAGCTCTAAATTCATATAGTGATGAGACAAGTTAATTGGGGGAAAAAGTAGAATTATCTTATGAGTATCTATGAATCTTAGCAAAAGAATCAGCAACTCTTTGTAGAGATAATAAAGGAAGATCAGCATTGTAAACTCCACTTAAAATTTTTTTAAAACCTAAAACTAAAGTTTTATCTATCTATCTATCTATCTATCTATCTATCTATAATATATATATATATATATATATATATATATATATATATATTTCCTAATGGTACTTATCTAACCAGTCTGCCCTGAATCTAATTCAATAAGTTTCTATGGTGTGGATGACATTGCTAGGCAATGGGGACACAATGAAGAAAACAAGATGTCTTCAAGAAGTTTATGCTTTGTCTTTATTCTCAGTTTCACATATTCATTCAATTAACAAATTTTATTGGTTCTAATCTCATAGGATCTCTTATATCCATCCTTTTTCCATCATTCACACAGACACCATCTCAATACAGGATTCATCCCCTGTCTGATGGCAATCCATTCTCTGCACAGTTGCCAAAATGATTGTCCTTAAACATAGATCTAACCATTTCACTCTCCTGATCAAGAAATCTTTACTGCATTCCCGTATGAAATAGATATGCCTCTTTTAAGCATTCAAAGTCTTTTTCAGACTGGCTCTAACTTACTTTTTTCAGATATGTTCAACATGACTCCTTTTTATGTCTGTTCCCTACACTTCCTTAACAATTTCTGTGTTCTCTCCCTCCTTACCTGCTCCTCTTAGAATCTGTAATTTCTTTCAAGGTTTCATTCAGATACTACCTTCTACAGGAAGAAAGCTTTATGTGCAGGGAAAGAAGTCTCATATCACCTAGTTCCTTCTTCCTAAAACCATTTTGTATTATTTTGAATACACTTCTGTAAGTACCTGCTGCTCCTCACCACCCCCATCCACTCAAGCTAGATTATAAGTTCCTTGGAACTGTTTTTGTCTTTGTATATCCAATGTCTAACAGAATCTGCCACATAGAAGATGCATAATAAATGCTGATGAAATGATAGGGTATAGTGGATAAAGAACTGACCTCATCAGGAATATCTAACACAATTGTCATCTCTGACACACAGACTATAGGAACCTGGGAACATTTTTCAATTTTTCTCTACCCCAAGCAATTCTCCTGAGTCTAAAGTTGAAGAATTGCTGCCCATCCACTTTGCTAGATAGAATTTTCTCCCTGGGAATTTCTTATACCAATGAAATCTCAGGTCTGGACCAAAAAAAAATGAGACGAGTATAATATAAGGTTAGAATGCAACAGGGGCAAAGTGGTGCTCCAGATCTTCTCATTTCAATTCCACTGTTCATTACCAGAGTACTTTTCTGCCCTATTGCTAGTCTTATCTAGCTAACTGAAGACAGGCAATGCAACTATACCTGATCCCCATAATACTTAGCACAGACTTTTGCATATATTAAGTTCTTAAAAATCCCATGGAGAGAATAGAAATTAACAATTCCAAAAATCTTTCAGGAAATGATCCCAAAGCTGGTAGGGAGAGATATTGTGTTGTCAAATATCTCCATATTTGATGATTAAAGGAGTAAGTTAACTGACTAGGAAATCATTAGTCAATTAGTTATCTCCTGTGCTCCTTTGAGAGAGGCAGCTAAGTGTACAGAGAAATGCAAGTAGAGTTAGGAAGTTTGTTTCTTGTTGGTTCTGTTGCTTTTCAGTCATGTCTAACTCTTTGTGACATCATTTCAGGCTTTCTTGGTAAAAGATACTGGGGGCAGGGATTTCCCTTCTGGCCAATTTTACAAATAAGAAATTGAGGCAAATGGGGTCACCTTCCTGACTCCAGGTCCAGCATCCAACTGTCCGAGAGTCAGAAAGATAAAAGTTCAAATCGGGCCTCGACAGTTAGTAGTAGCTGGTTGATTCTGTATAAACCATTTAACCTGTTTGCTTCCATTTCCTATACTATGAAATGGAGATAAAAATACCAGCTATCTCCCAGGATTGTGGTGAAGATGAAATGAGATAATAATTGTATAGTACTTAATATAGTGCCTGGTGATTAGCAAATGCTTCCTTCCTAAGAAAAGAGAAAAAAACTCATTTCCTTAATGAGGCAGTCAATTTCACTTTGGGGCATTAAAATTATTAAGTTTTTCCTGGCATCAAACTTAAATTCACATCTCTGCAACTTCTGTCCATTAAATCTAGTTCTGCTCTCTGGTGCCAAAGAGAATAGTTCTAATCCTTCTACATTATACAACTTGATCTGTTGGATAACAGCTATCTTACTCCATCCCCACTCCCAGCACTTTTGTTATGTCTTATTCAGATTTTTTTTCTCCGATGTTGCCCTGAATCAGGCCCCTACATCCATCTAATGTGTCCAAACCATGTCATAATTTGGACTGATCTCCAGTTTATAGTCTTCCCTCATTAGAATATAAATTCCTTGAGAGTAGTATCTGTCTTACTTGGATGAATTTCTATACACAGTACTCAGCATTGATCCTAACACATTCTAAGCATTTAATAAATTTATTAAATCTATCCACTGAACATTCCCAGTTCCTTAATTGATCCTTGTACAACCTCTCACTACCTTGATCAACTCTCTCCTGGGTGTCTCCAGTTCATTTGTCTTTCCTAAAATGTGTCCTCCAGAACTGAATATAGTTTCCCAGGTGTTATCTGACCATCCTCATCTTGTACTCTTTGTTTTCTTGATGAACCCCAAAAGATCATTGTTTCTTTTTTTGTTTTTCATAGTCTTATCCCCCTATTCATTCATATTGAGGTTGCAGAACACTAAAACCCCTCATTCCATTTCACAGGTTGCTCTACCTGTATCTATGTGGTAGATTTTTAAAAATTCAAGTAGGGAGACTTTAGATTTATCCCTATTATATTTCATATGATTAAATTCCAACCCTTGTTCTATCTTCTTGAAATCTTTTTAGATATTGAAATGTCATTTAAACTTTTTCCTATCCCTTCCAGCTTCATTCTTTAAAACTTTAAATGAATGAAGATGTAAGTATTCCCTCTATTAGAGTATCTGAATTGCCTTTTCATTTTGTAAGAAGCTTGTCTATTATATATATACATATATATGCATACATACATATATCTTTTCTATTATATATCTTTGTAGAGACTTTATTCTAGATCTCTTTATATAAACTTAGGTTCCTGTGTGGCATTTGGGTTGTCCATCTATTATCCTTGATTCTTACCACATGTCAAGCTCAGGATCTTTGTTTCTTCAATAGTCATCAATGACATCCCCTCAATCACTTCTTGCACACAGATTTTACTGGAAATACACTGTAACCTACTTTGCCTATTTTCTTTCTCCAAATTTGAATCATTCATAACTTGTATTGTTTGGAGACTGTGGTCTTCTAAGTTTGGCAACTATATATCATCACCCAAAGATTATGTAGGAACTTTGTGCCTATGAACACTGAAAACATTATATAATTTCCCAAATCTAGTTCCCTCTAGTCCTGCATCCAACTGCAGTAATTATTTCAGAGATAAATACTGATGCACTAATTCAATGAATTTACCATTCAAATGTATGCCAGTTTGGACACTGGACTTTTTTTTATTCTTTTAGCTTTTCCTATCTGAAAAGTTAGGTTAATAGGTAATCAGAGCTCTCACTGAGGAAGCCCTGTAATATCCTGAGACTTAATCAATAGAAGAGCATCTGCCAACATGGATGTCATCAAGTATAGAAAATACCTCTTCCATTTGTAACCTGTGAGGGAGTCCTTCATGAAAATGGTGAACACATTTGGCAAGTATAGAATCTAATCTTTTATTCTTTCTTTTGATATTTTTGGAAAAAGAAAAAGAGGAAGAAAAAAATCAAAATTTTGTTAACTCAGTTTTCTCTTTTTAATTAAATTTCATCTTTTCATTCTTTTTTTTTTTTTAGTTTTGTTTTGTTTTTTGCAAGGCAATGGGGTTAAGTGGCTTGCCCAAGGCCACACGGCTAGGTAATTATTAAGTATCTGAGACTGGATTTGAACCCAGGTACTCCTGACTCCAGGCCCGTGCTTTATCCACTGTGCCACCTAGCTGCCCTCATCTTTTCATTATTAAACAATTATTTTTCCCCTTCTATTTTCCAATTCCCACTTAAAAAGTAAAACTTTTTGAACAATAATGGAGGATCCTTGAATAATTATCTCTGTTCATACAATGATCAAATAATCTTATCTGATATTGGTCTGCACAAATGTATGAAACTCCTTGTTGAAGAAGAGCTTACTAGGAAAACAAATACTGTCATCAGCAAACAATAAAGATAATGGAATCTAGTATTCCCTGTATGGTTTGTTCAATTGTGAGAAAATAATTTATAAAAACTTGTCTGTCCCGTTTTCATGTTTTTATCAAAGATACTTGCAATTAAATGCAAATTATTTTCATAAAGCTTTTATAAGATGAAAAAAATAGATAAGTGAGTCAATATGAAATGCTAATCCTTTGATAACCTTTTGGAGGGTATTTGTGACTCTCCTCATCTTTTTAGGGTTTTTTTCCTCATACTTCAAAAATTGTGTAAAATTGTTCTTTGATGCCTTCTAGATTAGGTTAGTTCCAGTATGACTATAATCAGTGCTTACTTAGTGTGGTCCAAGCACTTTTTCTGATTTTATTTTTTTAAGTGTCATTTCAACTTTCTCAAATAATAGTATGAGACAACTGTTAGGATTGAAATGAGGTTATAATATCATTATGATAGTGAGGATCACAATAGATTTTATTGGAATGCTTGAGAATATTGTTTCTTTTATGTTTGTTTTTATCTTCTTTCTAGTTTCATTTTTGAATACTCTTGTAATGATATGGTTCAATGGGTTTCACACCATGCTTTCTGTACATTCATTTTTATTTCCACTGTTTTTCTCTATTTTATAGTGTCCATAATTTTCTACCATTCTCTACCAGATATGTTTTAGAATTCAAAACTATTATTTTCCTTGATGACTATTCTCCAGTTTCATGTCATCTACAGATTTGACAGATGAGACTTCTGTGACTTCATTCAGGTCATTGATAAAAGTGTTCCATTTAACCACCTTACTTCTAGATGCATAAAAGAACCAGAAAGGAAATGGAGAGTGGTTGACCTGGGCCTTCCCAAATGGAACTTCACCAGTGAGGAAAAGGGGAACTGAAATTAAGACAAGATTTCAATGTATGGCAAGTCAGAAGTGGGTGAAAAAGAATTGTACTGAATTCTAAATTCCCAAGCCATGGGGCAAAACCATAATCACTGCCAGATTTCTGGTACATTCAGGACTGAGTATCCTTGGTGTCTTCTTTACTGAGCAGAATTTGATACATCTATAATGTCCCTACAAAACTACATCGGGGATATTACCACCCTTTGTCTTTTCCCCAAAGAATGGAGCAAAAAAAAAATCCTATTCAACTTCTTTTGAAGAAGATTTTTAGCTGATATTTTGACTTCAAATAATCAGATTTACAAGTGAAGAAATGCCTGACTTTGAATCATGTCTTAGACATGCTTGACCCTGGATAAATCACTTAACCTCCCTAGATTAAGTTTCATCATCTGTAAAATGAGGTTATACTAGTCTAAAGTCTCTTCCAATTCTAAATCTATGTTTGCTAAGTAAAGAAAGAAAAATAGGGCATCACTCCCTCTGTAGTTGGGCAGAGTAAATCCTATCTGTAAATCACTTCCCTAAGCCCTCATTAGTTCCTTCATATCAGATCATAGGCTTGAATCTACAGGCCTAGGAATGTCAAAATATTTCTTGAAGGGGCCAGGTGATCCAGAGCCAAACCTCATCAAACTTCTCCAGCAATATTTTCCAAACTAATCAATCAGCAAGCATTTTTCTGGGGATACCAAGACATACAAAATAACCCATGTCAAGACATACAAAATAACCCATGTCCTCAAGAAACAAATCTTATTTAGGAGATATATGTATGAATTGATTATAATCGTTTTTCTTGGAGGGGTCACTAGCAATAGAGGGAAGGGTTGAAAATAGAATTCACTAGGTCTTGCTGGGAAAAAGATTCCACATGATACAGGGATAGAGAAAAGGCTGAAGAAAAGCATCTCCCTGCCAGACTGGTGAATCAGAGAAGACAGAATTGGAAACTGATCTGTTCAAAAAAAGGGGGATCCCTAAAGTCCCCTCCAACTCTTAAACCTACGATAGGAATTATCATTTTCTTTGCATTGTCAGTTCCAGAGTACCCTACATAAGCCCTCTTTCTGTGGTCTGAAGAAATGGTGGCGTTTTCTTTCCTTCCGTTTGTTTCTAAAAGCTGAATTGTGCCTTTGAGGCTGACCCTATTTTCCTCCAAAGTTACCATGAAGAAAAAAAGTATAAATCTCACTTTTACTGGGGCCTGGCACTCCGGGCCGGCGGCCCAGGCAAGCACGCTCACTCAACACACACACACACACACACACACACACACACACACACACACACAAACACACACACAAAGACCAGAGGCGACCATGCCATAATGTAAAATAGTTAAAAGCTTATTAGAGCCCTCCAGAGCAGGACGATTTCCACTTTGTTTCAGAACACCCCGAGCCCGGCCTTTCAAGCTATTGTGCTGGCTGCAATTCAAATCTCCCTTTGTCAGTGTGAATGGGCCCTCTGAGAGCTCCTTTATGCAGGCATATTCCCCACAGGCATATATCCCTTAGCTCCATTACTGATCCACCCAAGTATTCAGCCCGCACCTTCTGCCTTCCCCTTTCACTCCCCAAAGTTCCGAGTGACGTGAACGACTCTCTCTGTGCTCCCTGAAAAGTGCACCCCTGCCACTGGGGGGGGGGGGGGGCAAAAGGAAAGGGGGGAAGGGAAGGGAAGAGGCGGGGTCAGGCCCAGTTTGCTATTGCTGCTGCCCTGGTGCTGGACAGGAGGGGAGGTGTGACTGCAAAGGACTGATTTTTCTTCTCTCACTCTTTCCTGGATTGGGACTCATTATGTGGGCATGTGGCCGAGCAAGTGACAAGGTTCACATCTCCCCCCCCCCCCCATCTCATTCCTTTCACCCTCCCTACCCCCACCCTTCACTTTTCTTAAACCAAGAGAAAAAGGTCCCAGAGTACCTATTTCCTCTCCTTACTTAATGAGAGCACTTGAAAAAACAAAAACCAAAAAACTTTGAGAGAACGCGAAAGGCTTCGGTCTCTCTTCCCCCATTAGCTGTATGGCGTAGTTGCTCGTCGGAAAACAACAGTAAAGTCTTTCAAGGGAAGCAAGGCAATGCTTCGATCCTTGTTACCTTTTCGGACACATCCTTCACCAGGCCCACTCCCAACCCCCTCACCTTACATATAAACATTATGTGACTGTCCCTGAGCTGAGGTACGAGTCACAGATCCAAAGGTGTCCTTTCCAATCTAAATTTAAACAATTGCTGTTAACAATACAATTTTAGGCAGAAAATCTTCTAACTAGATTAAATCCAGAGGCCACTGAAACAGGAAAAAAAAAACCCACACACACACCCATGCAGCATTGAAAGTAAACGTGAGGCCTCCTAACAGGATAGAGAGTGTGAAATCCATGCAGAGGAGAGAGAATAGCCCGTGCCGTCGCCCATTCTTTCCTTCCCACACGGCCTTGACCGTTTGACTCCGAGACCATTGAGCTGATCAGCTGGAGTCTTTTGGGCTGTGAATGGGAACCCAGTGGAAAGACACAAGTCTAAGAGCTAACGCTTCCATATTAAGCAGCCTGAGTTGGGGCTTTAATGCCAGTATACATACCGTAATCAGGGTTCACTCCTTCGAAAAGCAATCCCATATCTTCTCTTACAAAGTCTCCTCCAAAGAAAATGAAGCTAGGGGAAGCCACCAGCAGACCCAAAAGAGTTGTTTTGTTTGTTTGTTTAAGGGAGAAAATTCAAACAAAGGTTTTAGCATACTTCGATAGGGACTTTGGAAAAACCCTCCAAACTAAGTACCTTTGAAAATGACGGTACTACACTCAACCCCCCACCCTCATTTTTAAATCACAATCCCAGGACCAAAAGAGGGGAAAAAGATATTAAAAGGGATTTTTCAACTGAAGCTTTTGGGAAGTTGGAGGAGGGGAAAGAAGGGGGAATGGCTTAGGTTCCCTGTGGAATAGAGAAGAGCAGAGTTTTCCACACTCCAATCAACCTGCCTTGCAAGTAGTAGGTCTTAATAAATCTTTGAATTGAATTGAATTGAATTGAATATGTTGAATTCCAACCTTATCCACAGAAGCTGACAACAGATTTCTTCTGGAACTGGATCCTTATGGGATTTTTCATTCTTAACAAGTTGACCTTACAGGTAGCTTCCAGAGGAAAGCTTGATTAGGACTGTGATTTTGAGATGCACTGTCTTTAACAAGACTTTAATAAGAAAATACAAACTCCACTGCCCAAAGAGTACAGTTATCCCAATAGATATAGTTTCTATGCTCTTGTTCAGTCTGGATTATTTTCTGGGGTGGTGCCTTATAAAATCATTAGAGGATTTGGAGTTAGAAAAACTAGTCTTACCTCACTTTATTTTTAAAAGCTTTTTTTAATATAAATAGCTACAAACATAACATCTCTATATTCAAAGTGAAACATAAAGAGGGATTTTATACAAAACTGAACTTTATGTAGAATTGCTTTTTTAAAAATTCCATTATATACAACTTGATTTTTTCCTTTAATAATTCAACTGCATGATTGTAGTACTGTATTTCCCTGTTTGCCTTTTAATTTTTTTTTTTTAGGTTTTTGCAAGGCAAATGGGGTTAAGTGGCTTGCCCAAGGCCACACAGCTAGGTAATTATTAAGTGTCTGAGACCGGATTTGAACCCAGGTACTCCTGACTCCAAGGCCAGTGCTTTATCCACTATGCCACCTAGCCGCCCCCTTTTAATTTTTTTTAATAATTCATTGGTCCCCTTTTGTTTCCCCCATGTTAATATCACTGTATATTCCCTTATCCTGTCCTGCCCCATAAAATTAAAAATAAAAGGTCACTCTTGTAATAAATAACAAAAAATTATGTTAATATTTTCTGGAAATGTTCACTACTTTCTGAACCTAAATTTACTACCACTTTTCTAAGAGACAGGAGACACAGACTTCTAAGGAATCACATTGGTTCTTTATTCCTATTTTTTATGTTCATATTATTTTTTAATAAAATTTGGTTGTATGATTGGATGAGTATTTCTTGCAGCCATGATATGGTGAATTGTTTTCTAAAAGTGCACTGTGCATTACAGTAAGCTATCTCCTTTGGAATATTGTATTCCAAGCATTCTACTCCTTCAAAGTAGTGACTGTCAAATCATGTGTGATCCTTCAACAGTTGAATAATTCCTTTCTGGCTGCTTGCAGAATTTTTTCTTTGAGCTGGAACCTTGGGATGGTAGCTATATTCCTGATAATTTTAGTTGTGCATTTTTTCAAGAGATACCAGTAAATTCTTTCTATTTCCAATTTACTCTTTAGTTCAAGAAATTTTGGCAGGTTTCTTTAACATTTCTTGCAACAGGATACCTGTTCTTTTATTCTTTGCTACAACTTTTAGGTAGTCCATTGATTTTTAAATAACCTCTCTGATTTGTTTTCAACATCAATTTTTTTTTTGCTTTGAGACACATTGTATTTTGTCCTTTTTTTTTTTAGTCATTTGACTTTAATATATATCATATATATTCCTGGTGGTCTTAAAGAGTCATTATCTTCAATTTGGTCCATTCCATTTCTGAAAGAATCTGTTACTTAGGTAAGGTTTTATATTTCTTGTACCAAGTTGTTAATTCCCTCTCTGCTTCTATTTTTTCTATAGCTCTCATTTTTTCCTCTAGTGCTCTCATTTCAATTATAAAAATATTTTAAAGCTCTTGCTTTATCTCTTCCAGGAATTCTAGTTGCTGTGTTTAGTCTTTTGTTTATGTTCAAAGCTTTGCTTATAGATGTTTTGCTTTTATTCTTCAGGGTTTGTATTTTGAGTTTCCCTGTCACAATAATGTTTTATGGTAGGACTCTTTTTTTGTTTGTTTGCTTATTCTTTCAACCTACTTCCTATCTTTGGGTTTTATATTAGAGTTGGGTCCTGTGGATTTCTAGAAGGAATATTTGTGATGCGTTTCTGTCCTGTATGGTCTTGCTACTGTTTTCTTGAGTTCCTGAGAGTTTTATTATTCCAGAATCTTAGGGACAATTTAGGGTGGGAACCTGCAAGCTTTCAGTGCTTCCAAAATGGTATGTTCCAGGGAAAAGTCTCAACATTGCTCTCTCAACCCCTCTGTGCAAGTTCCTTACCTGGATTTGGGTCTTGGAACACACCTATGGGTTTGCTGTTGTTTAAAATTGCAGTAGATTAAGATGGTGACAAGAGAGGATCCTCTCTTAGGCGCTCTCTCATAAAACTTATAAACTAAGGACTCTAACTAAATTTTCAAGAGACAGAACCCACAGAGGGACCCAGTGAGGCAGTTCTACTACTCAAAATAACCAGGAAAAGAGCAGAAAAGCTCTGCTCCCAGGTGTTGGAGGGGCGGACCGCCAGAGGGGTGGACTGCCAGAGGGGTGGCCGGCCAGAGCAAAAGAACTTCAGCCTCCCGGAGGTAACGCCAGGGCGCTGGGCTGCTCACAGCAGTGGAGGAGATTCCTGACCTACACACCGGGAACAACTTAGGGGAACTGGGGGGTGGGGGGTGGACCAAGAACCTGAAGCCCAGCCCTCAGGGCACACAACAAGCAGCATGGCCAAGGCAGTCAAGATCCAGGAAACAGAAGCATGCAGAGTCTGTAAGCAGGAGCCCCCAGGGCATGAGCCCATTGAACCTAAGGAGGGGAGTGAAAATAGACTACCCAGCTCTGTCCTCTGCCCCCGAAAAGGACTCTGGGGTGCTTACCACATTCAGATCCTGATCACAGTCTAGGCCCCCCCATAGAACAGCAGCCCCCCCCCACCTCAGCCCCGTGGCAGAGGGGGGTGCATATAGTCATTCACAGACCAAGAGGGAGGACAGAGCCTCACATACTGAGACCCTTGTGGGAGTGTCCCAAAAGCTCAGGAAGCACCCCAAAAACAGGCTTAGACTGGGAAAATGAGCAAGCAGAGAAAAAAGAGGAACACCATTGAGAAATATTTTGCTTGTGAGATCAAGAAGGATCAAAACACTCAGTCTGAAGATGAGGAAGCACAAGCTGCTGCATCTAAAGTTTCCAATAAAAACAGAAATTGGGCTCAGGCTATGACAGAGCTCAAAAAAGACTCTGAAAATCAAATGAGGGAGTTAGAAGAAAAACTGGGAAAAGAAATGAGAGAGATGCAGGAAAAACATGAAAATGAAGTCAGCAGCTTAGTCAAGGAAATCCAAAAAAATGCTGAAGAAAATAGCATGCTAAAAATCAGCTTAGGTCAAATGGATAAAACAGTTCAAAAAGTTATTGAGGAGAAGAATGCTTTTAAAAGCAGAATTGGCCACATGGAAAAAGAGATAAGAAAGCTCTCTAAGAAAAACAAATCCTTCAGACAAAGAACAGAACTCAGGGAGATTGCTGAATTTACGAGAAATCAGGACTCAATACATCAAAACCAAAAGAATGAAAAATTAGAAGAAAATGCGAAACATCTCATTGAAAAAAACCACTGATATAGAAAACAGATTTAGGAAAGATAATTTAAAATTATTGGAATACCTAAAAGTCATGATCAGGAAAAGAGACTTGACATCATTTTCAAAGAATTACTACAGGAAAATTGCCCTGATATCCTAGAAGCAGAGGGCAAAATAGAAATAGAGAGAATCCACAGATGCCCCAGAGAAAGAGATCCCAAAAAATGAACCCCAAGGAATATTATAGCCAAGTTCCAGAACTCCCAAGTCAAAGAGTAAATATTACAAGCAGCCAGAAGGATACAATTCAAATATCATGGAGCTGCAGTCAGGATCACACAGGACTTGGCAGCAAGTAGGGCTTGGAATATAATATATCGGAAGGCAAAAGAGCTTAGAATGCAACCCGAGAATCAACTACCCAGCAAAACTGAATGTCCTCTTTCAGGGAAAAAGGTGGACTTTCAATGAACCAGGGGAATTTCAAATGTTCCTGTTGGAATGGCCAGAGCTGAATAGAAGGTTTGATCTTCATATACAGGACTCAGGTGAAACATAGAGATTGAAAGAGAAGTGGAAAATATGAAGGACTTAGTGGTGATGAACTGCATGTATTCCTGTATAGAAAAATGACACTGATAATACTCATATGAACCTTCTCAATTAACAGAGCAAGTAGAAGAAGTTTTTATAGATGAAGCACAGGAGAAAGCTGAATTTGAAGATAAAATATGGTGTAAAAATAATTGAAAAAAGGGAATAGAAAAAAGAATAGAAATAGAAAAAAGGGAAATGTAATAGGAGAAAGAAAAAGGAGAGGGGGAATAGGCCAATTTATTTCATATAATAAGATTTTTATTTATTACAATGAGCTATTGCAATGATTTGGAAGGGGGAAGGCAAGGGGGAACAAGGGAATCTTTGCTTTCATCAGAGGTGGCTAAGAGAGGAGACAGCATATATACTCAGTGGGGTATAGACTTCTGGATTATGAAGGAGAGGGAGGGGAACAGGGGGAAGGGGTGGGGATGTGAATGAAGGAGGAGAGGATGGACCATGGGGAGGAGAATGGTCAGACATGACACATTTTCTTTTTTTACTTCTTGCAAGGGGCTGGGATTGGATGGCCTGTCCGGATCATAGGGCCAGGTGGATGCTGGGCCTCAGGGGTGGTATAGGGGCTCAGGGCCTCTTGGCCCCAGGGCCAGGGATCTGTCTGTTGCTCCACTCAGCTACCCTACAGTGGCACTCAGCTACCCTACAGCAGAGTCAGAGTGAAAGGAGAGAGAAAATACAGTACATGGTAGTGGAGAAATATGAAAGGAGGGAGTTGTGATCAGCAATGGCAATGGTGGAAAAATATGGAAGTAACTTTTGTGATGGACTTATCATCAAGAATGTGATCCACCTGTGACAGAGTTGGTGGTGTTGGAACACAGACTGAAGCACATTTTTTATTATTATTATTTGGAGGGGGTGCAGGACAAATGGGGCTGCGTGGCCTGCCTGGGCCCACATAGCAGGGTGATCATTGGCTGTCTGAGGCCGGATTTGGACCCATGTGCTCCTGGCTCAAGGGCCAGTGCTCTGTCTGCCACCCAGTCGCCCATACTATTATTACTATTTTATTTTATTTTAGGTCTTTTTTTCTTTTTTTGGTTTTTTCAGGGCAGTGGGGTTGGGGTGGCTTGCATGTCACACAGCTGGGTGATTGTTGGGTGTATGGGGCCAGGTATGGGCTCCAGGGCTAGTGCTCCATCCACTGCACCACCCAGCCATACCTACAATTATTGCTATTATTTTTTCTTATTTTAATTTTAGTTTTTTCTCTCCCCTTTATCGCTCAAGCGAGTCTATATTTTTTGGGGGGAGGGGGTATTTTGTTTACTCTTAAAACAAGAACATTTTATTAATGTATAAAAACATTATTTCTACAAAGTGAGAATAAATATTAAACATAAAAAATTAAAAATAAAATTACAGTAAATTGTTGATGGACTCATCTATCATCTACCAGCTAGAAAGCTCTGCAGGTTTAGACTGACAGAACTTTAGGCTTCCCTTTGGTCTGGGGCATTTGTCCTGGTTATTCCACTACAGATTTCATACTAGGTTAGAGACAGAAGTTGATATTCTCCATCTTCTCTCACTTTTCTCTTCCACCTCCTCCTACACCTAAGGTCAGAGTCATATAGCTTCTGTTTACTTCTAAACTTGTTCCTGGTCTTGTCTTAGTACATAGCTTAGATTCTAAAATCACTCCCCATCCTAGAATACTATTCCTGGGTACTCAGTCTACTCTGGATCTGTGACCTAGAACTAGGTAGGGAGCAACAGAGCTAACTTTTGACTGTTGTTGATGTTGTTCATCCTTTATTTTCAAACAGGACCAATCATATCACAGGGTAATGCCTTGACTTGCACATGAATTGGAAAGATAACCTTACTATCTCTTCCAGAGTCATCAAAGTCCAGTGTCAAGACAAAAATCCAGATAACTAGCAGTAGTCTGAGATACAATGGGTGATGTCGGTATCTTTAATGTCTGACCAAGCTTTTAGTGCTCCACAGCACCTATTTAAGTTACTTTCATGGTCATTGGAAGAAATTGTTTTCATTTGGCCATTCTACCAGGTTAGGTCTTCATGTGCTTGTGGTAGACATCCACCAAATTCACCAGCAGGTTTGAGGATTGTCGGTTACCTGTGCAGGGCACTATCATCCTCCCATTTATCTGTGTTCACAATTTAGGGGTCATCTTCAATTTTTATCTCTCTTATTCATTCTTCCAAGACACCCTGGTTTGGGTCATCTGCCAAAATGGTTTACTAGAATTTATCCACTGCACATGCTACAGTTTCTTGGAGATTTGGGTGAGAATTGGTAACAGAGAAACATCAAAGATTCAGGGAGAACTGGTATGAGAAGTTACCCAACTTTTTGGGGCTGCCAGTCCTTCCTGAAACTTTGGTATCCACCTGTCATCCAACTCTCACCTATGGTTTCAAAAAGTTGTACCAATCAATAAGCCCTTATTTAAGCCCCATTCTCTCTCTCTCTTTCTCTCTCTCTCTCTCTCTCTCTCTCTCTCTCTCTCTCTCTCTCTCTCGACTTGCCCAAGGTCACACAGCTAAGTAAGATTTTTCCAGTGTCTGAGGCCAAATTTGAACTCAGGTCCTCCTGATTCCACAGTAAATGTTCTATCCACTGCACTGTCCCTGCTCTCTAAGACTCTTAAAGTTTCAGGGAAGGTGTCCACTTGAATTTGGTAGAGAATGTTTCTTCATACAAGGGTTTCTTATACCAATAAAATCTAATCTCTATCTGGGTATCACAGTCCCAAGTACTGTGGATGCAAAGATGAAAATGAAACTCTCCTTGTCCTCAAGGTGCTTGCATTCTAGGAGGTTGGAGGGATTATATAAATTTTGCTCAATATCAACCAATTCATTTGGGTCACTTATTTCTGTCAACTTAAGTGCCACATGAAGACTTTCTCAAACATCTACCTCCAGCATGGGTTCACATCAAGAAAACCATGGTAGATCCAGTAATGTGGGAATAACAATGAAGATAATAACAGATTCTAATAGTTACAAACCTTTCTTGGAATGTCAAATAACAAATTGCATGTAAGCACTAGGAATATTACTTTTCAAATTTTATAGATGAATTAGGGAAAAGGAACTTATAGTAAGAAAGGAATAAGGCCAAAAAAGAAGAGGTGTTGCCAGGAGACAACAACAAAAGCCTTATGAAAGATGGTAAGGAAAAAAGATCTTGATCCCCCATTCCTATCACCCCACCTCTATAGAAAAGCAAACTCTCAACCAAATGCCCCCTGACTTTCCAGTTTTCATTGATGGCACAAACATTCTCCTACTCACTCAGGCTCATTTTTAACTCTCTCCATGGTTACTCAGTCTATAACACTGGCCTCCTCTGGCCTCTATTGCTTCCCTTTAGAATCTTGGTTGGATGGTTCTTATCCTTCATTATCAAAGAAGATCAAAATGACATCACTAGGTTTGAGACAAATTACAGTGCAATATGAGTTCAGAATGCTCTACCATAGGTTGGGCACAAATAATCTATGTGAACATCTAGGGTGTGTTCTCTAAACTTATGGATGTCATGTTTCCTTTGAGCTGTTTCAGTTCTGCCCTTCTCATAAAGTGTAGCACACTTAACTGATGAGGACACGTGGTCCTGTGCCAGTGTCTCCCATACTGTACAATCAGTTCTAAAGTTCTTCAATGAGATCTTCAGGGTGTCTCAGTATCACTCCTTCTGACCCCTTTGTGAGCTCTTACCCTGTGTGAGTTCTCCATAAAATACTTTTTTTGGCAAGCATCTATCTAGTATTCTAACAATGTATCCAGTTCATCATGGCTGTGCTCTCTGGACTGTTAGGCAGTTTTGCTCAAGATAGGACCTCACTGGGGCAGCTAGGTGGCACAGTGGATAGAGCACCAGCCCTGGAGTCAGGAGTACCTGAGTTCAAATCTGGCCTCAGACACTTAATAATTACCTACCTGTGTTGTCTTGGGCAAGCCACTTAACCCCATTTGCCTTGCAAAAATCTAAAAAAAAAAAAAAAAAAAAAAAGGACCTCAACCTGGGATCTTCTCCTGCCAGGTAATCTTCAGAATCCTCCTAAAACAATTTAAATGGAAGTGATTCAGTTTTCCAATATGGTGCTGGTAAACCATCCAGATTTCACAGGAATATAGCAATGAGGTCAGCACAATGATTCTGTAGACCTTCAGTTTGTTAGTTAGTCTAATACCTCTTCTCTCCCATACTTTCTTTCAGAGCCTCCCAAATACTGGGTTAGCTCCGGCAATGTATGTGTCAACCTCATTGTCAATGTGTACCTCCTTGGAAAGGACATTGCCAAAGTAAGTAAACTTGTCTACTATACTCAAAACTCCTCCATTTGTTGTAATCGATGGCTCCACATATGGATTGTGTGGTGCTGGCTGATGGAGCACCTGTGTTTTCTTGGTGTTAATTGTTAGACCAAAATTAGCACAAGCAGCAGAGAATTGATCCATACTTTGCTGCATCTCTGCTTCAGAGGCTGAATTGAGTGTATAATCATCTGCAAACAAAAGATCATGCACCAACACTCCCTCCACTTTGGTTCAAGTTGAAGAATTTGCCATCAGTGCAGTAGTTGACCTTGAGACCATGTTCATCCTCAGTGAATGCATTTGATAACATGGCTGAAAACATCATGCTAAAAAGTATGGGAGCAAGGACACAACCTTGTTTTACTCCATTGGTGACTGGGAAATCTCAAGAGCATCATCCCCTATTCAGAACCCAGGCAAGAAATTGACTACATTACAATACTGATGAACTTCTCTGGGCAACCAAATTTTGACATAATTTTTCATAAACCATCATGACTGATGGTATCAGATCTACAAATGTTGTATACAGACCTCTGTTCTGTTGCTGGCATTTTTCCTGGAGTTGTCAGGCAGCAAACACCATATCTACCCTTTCTGAAGCCACACTGGCTCTCAGGTAAGTGACCATTTTCCAGGTGAAGGATCAGTCTACCGAGAAGGACTCTGGCAAGAATCTTACCAGCAATGACTAAAGAGAAATATCCCTGTGATGGTCACAGGACAATCTTTATCTTTACAGATATGGACAATGGAGGAATCCTTGAATTCTTGGAGGATAACTTCTTTAATGCCATATAATCTTGAAAATTTCAGTCAGTTTTTGGATGAACAAAGGAACCCCCACCTTGTAAATTTCAGCTGGAATAGAATTAGCACCAGTTGTTTTGCCACTTGAAAGGTGCCTAATAGCATTCAAAAGCTTTCCTTCAGCTGGAACTTCAGCTAGGGATTGATCAATGGCTTCTACATTTATTGATGATAGTCTGTTAAGAACACTATGGAAGTGTTTAGCCTATCTTTCTAGGATCCTGTCCCTATCATTAATCAATGTGGATCCATCAGCATTAAGTAGCTGAGATTCACCATATGACTTTGGCCCATAAAAATCCTTCACAGCCTCATAAAAGCATTTTGATTTGTTATTATCTGCATAAAATTGAATTTCAACTGCCTTCTTACTAAGTCAAGAGTCCTGCATCTCTCTAAGTTTCACTTGTACTTTACTTTTGATAGAATTAAATGCTGCCTTCTTAGAAATGGATGAACTATCCTGCTGATAAACCCTGTGGAGTTCTTGTATTTCATTTAGCAACTTCTGTATTTCCCCATCATTTTCATCAAACCAGTCTTGGTGTTTGCTACTGTTCTGACCCAGATGAGCAAATGCAGTGCTGTACACCAAATCTCTGAAACCTTCCCACTCTTTTTCTGCTCCACTGTTACCAACTGTATGTTTGCTCAGTTTTCCCTCCAAGTTAGAAACAAACTGTTCCAGTTCAGAAAGACATTTTTATCTCTTGACATTAATTCTTCTAGTAGTCATTTTCCCTTGGGGCTGCTGCTTTGGTTGAATGTGAATATTTAGCTTAGAAAGGATAAGTCTGTGATCAGTACAGCACACTGCACCACACATTGCCTTTGTCACTCTCACATCTTGCTGTCTCTTTTCCTTATGATCACATAGTCTAATAGATGCCAATGTTGCCTGCTTTACTACTGGGGTGTATCCAAGAACCAGTCCATCTTAAAACTTTGTCCTGTGCTTTGAAGGACTTTGTATTTTCTGTGAACGGATCTGCTGGAATTCATACGACTCCAGACTGATGAGTTCAAGGATTCTATAGGAATCTCTGGTTCTGCCAGAATGCCAAATTGGTCTTCTAATGGTAGTGAGCCCAGCACACCGATAAACAAATATTTTAATGACTGAGAAACTTAGTGCCATAGACCAACCATTGTCACCAAGGGGACATTATTTTTACCTGGTAGCCACCATGACAACACCATTGTCATGCTCATGCCACTAAATGCTTCCTCCATGGAGACCTGTGTGCCACCAAGTGTCACCTGTATGGTCACCTTAAATTATCTCCTTGATGAAAAATTATTCTAATAAAAATTATTCTGAACAATGAAAAAAGTTAGATTCATCTTTACTGGATCTGGGACTTCTTGCCCTTTCCCTGTTCTGGAAAAATAGCTTTTATTTTTTGCTTGTATGTATGTTTATTTGTTTTTTGCATTTCCTGGTCTGATGAGTTTTCTAGTGTGCCAAGGAGTTGTAGAGTAGAATTCAATTGTACTTCTAGCTATTCTACCATTTTGCTTTCATGAGCTTTTTTTTAAAGTTTTTATTATTATCTTTTTTTTTATAACATCATGTTTTCCCCAGTAGGCATTCCTGCTACATCCCATATAACACATAATTATATATGGAATTGAGAACCATTCCATATAAACAAATAGCTTTTTTTAGGTTTTTTTTTTTACAAGGCAAATGGGGTTAAGTGGCTTAGCCAAGGCCATATGGCTAGGTAATCATTAAGTGTCTAAGGTTGGATTTGAACCCAGGTACTCCTGACTCCAAGGCTGGTGCTCTATCCATTGTGCCGCCTAGCCACCCTCAACAAATAGTATTTTTAAAAGGGAAAAAAGACAAGAAGAAAAATCACAATTAATCAGTACACCGAAAAAATCTGAAAGCATATGAAATGTGCAATATCTGTTGACTTCTTAGGAGTGAGTTGGGAATGTCCTCATATCTCTTCCAAGTTGTGCTTGATCTATTTAATTCTACAACACTTACTTTTTTATGAATAGTTTCTTGTTCCATTTACATTATTGCAGTCCTTGTGGATACTGTATTCTTGACTCTGTTTACTTCACTCTGTATCAATTCTTTCAGACTATATGGCACAATTTTCCTTTATCATCTTTACTAATCTGATAAATATGAAGTAGGGCCTGAGAATTGTTCCAATTTTAATTTTATTATTAGTCAGAGAATTTTTTTATTTGATTGTTCCCCATATAGAATCACAAAAAGTCAGGAAAGATTGAACAACAACTGTGCTAAGTGCTGAGAATACAAACAAAAGAAAAAACCAGACTCAGCCCTCATGAAGTTTTCACCATAAAGAAGGAGAAAGCATGCAAAAACTATGCACAGACAAAAATATATGCAAAAAAAATTTGAAATAATCACGGAGGGATCAGGAAAGGTTCTCAAAGAAGGTAGAATTTTAGCTGAGACTTAAAAAATTGTCAACAAAATTAAGTTGATAAGGACCAGAAGTAAATGTATACAATCACCTAGTGGTTGATAAAGCCAAGGACTTCAAATACTGCGGGACACATTATTCAACAAAATCCACTGGTAAAGATGAAAAACCAGGAAGCTTTTACTTCTCTGGAAAAAAAAAAACCAGGAAAAGTAAGAGAGGGAATTGAGGAGGGAGAGAATTCTTTGAATAAAAATGCTCACAGACAGGAGACAGAGTATCTTATATAAGGAGGAGCAATAGTGGGCAGCGAGGTGGTGCAGTAGATAGAGTACCACCAGCTCTGGTTTCTGGAGAACCTGAATTCAAATTTGGTCTCAGGCAATTGACACTATCTGTGTGACCTTGGGCAAGTCACTTAACCCTGGTTGCCTTACATCCAAGGCCATCTCCATTTGTCCTGATCCTTATCTGGTTTAGTATAGCACCCCTTCACTCAAATCCATATGATGTACATGTCATGGCAGCACTTTGCTGATGTCAGGGTTTTCTTCGAGAATGAAGGACAAACAACAGAAAAGTTCCCTGGATCCCAGATTATATGGTAGGAAGATTTATTTGACAATTGAATGAAGGATGGACTAGAGAGGGAATGACTTATGCTCCACTGAGCAACCAATAAACTACAGCAATTCTAGGGGTAAGTTGTTGAGGTCCTGCATTGAACCCAGATGGTGGCAATGCCAAAGGAAAGAGGGAGAATAGACCAAAAATGTTGTGAAGGTAGATTGGACTGGATTAGACAAGTGATTTTATTTAGGGAGAGATGAAAGTTGAGAAAATGATGAATTAAGGGTGATATTTAGATTTTGAACATAGAATGAAAGATGAGTCCAGTTGTGGACATGTTTATAATTCCTACGATGTCTGTGGAATGCCAAACATTTTTAAGGGACATTCAGTTCAAGATGTTCAGATGTGAGACTGGAGGTCAGGGCTGGATAAGTAGATCTGAGCATCACCAACATAAAGATCATAACTGAGTCCATAGGAGCTGATGAAATCATCAAGTGAAATAATATAAAAGGAGAAGGAGAGGGAAGCTAGGATATAACCTTGTTGACATTATATTTGTATCACTTTTTTAGATAACTAGACCTTTATACACATAAACACATATAGTTATATTTGTGTATATATAGACATATATGATATCAGAACTTCATCAGAAAAATAAACTACAAAGATTTTTTTCCAATTAGTTGTTTTGATATTTTTTTTCAAATTAATACTTTTTAAACATCCATCATTTGAAAAACACGAGGTGCTGGTTCCTAGATTCAAAGGACAAAATTAAATAATTTCTGTCATCAAGGATTTTACATTTTAATTTGGGTCAGTCCTCCATTACTGTAGATGAAAAGTCAATTATATTTCTCCTCCTCTGACTATTGCCTGTAGTCAATTCTTCTATAAAGGGGATTAACTAGTATTTAGACTTTAATATTTCTAAAAATATTTGCTTAATTTCTTTTATAGATTTGTGAGTTAGAAAGTACTTACAAATTTTGTATTATAAAACTATCATTATTATCATAATCACCATCCATAAACCTATAAACATTTGTAATTTGTCTCATATGTAGCAATATGGCATAATGTATAGCATTAGTCTCAGTTCCCAAAATTCTGATTTTATGTGTGACTATGGCTTGATGACCAGGGAAAGTCATTTAATCCCTCAGTGCTCTAGACCAGTATTATAAAGTACTAATGGAAACAGGCAGCCTAGTTATATATGCACAGCAGGCATTATTGATTTAGAAAATAATTTTAATTAATATAACTATGTGTATGTATATATTTTCTGTTAAATAATCTTCAATTACATTTTTATGTGGTTCAGTTAGCCCCCAGAAGTGTTAAAAGTGTACTTTTATTCCAATCTACTCATTAAGTCTATACATAGTCAAGAATGTGCCTACCTGTTTTGGTGGATGGGGTTTCCATTCTAGGAGATCCATATTTAATTAGAACCAAGATTGCAAGCTCTATTTATAGCTAAAAATTTAAAGTGAATCAGTTTCTGATAACTAGGATCTTACAATCTAACAGCAACCATTATTTTCATCATTACTATTATCATCACTGTCTCTATCATTTTTATTACTAAGATCAGAGTTACCCATGTCATTTCCCCCCCCCTCCTTTAAGTCCTGCTGTTTCCTATTATGTTTTGCACAGAATATCTTGATATTGTTTTTAAATAACTTTTCAATTCAACCACAGTTCAGACATTCATTGCCTCTATCACATAAATTAGTGTAATGGCTTCCTAAACTGATCCCTCTGCTTTAAGTCTCTCTCCACTTTAAACTATCCTCCAAACTATTGTCAAAGTAACTTTCTTTAAGTACAGATCTAATCAAGTCACTTTAATAAATTCCAGGGGCTCCCTATGGCCTGTAGGATCAAATATAAGCTCTTATGACTTACTTTTAAAGCCCTTCACAATCCTGTCCCAACCTGTCTTTCTAGCTTTATTGTACATTATCACTCTTCCTGCAATCTTTGATCCTACTGAATTGATCCACTCTCTGTTCCTCATCCATGATACTTCATTGCTTATTTCTGTGTTTTTGTATATACTCCATGCACTACCACCTTCCTTCATAGTATCCTCTTTTCCTTCAAAGCATAGCTCCAGAACTACTTCATTTATGAAGCTTTTCCTGGCACCCCCAAAATGCTAGTGTTCTAAAATTTGTCTGTTTTTCTTCTTTTTATATTCTGTATATACTTACATATGTGCTTGTTGTCTCTCAAACATTAAGTGCCTTGTGAATAGGAATTGCTTTATTCATTATATTTGTATCCCTGGTAACTAATACAGAGCTTGGTACCTGCTAGGAGTTTAATAAATACTTGATGGATTCACTGAAGGCAGAGTTCAATGGATAGCATCCCAGAATTTTTAAACCTTGCCTCCAGTACAAAGCCCCCTCTCAGCTCTGTATTTGTTATTGTACTAAAGACAAACCTTTCTTCCAACCTACAGTCTAGTAGGAAAGGGAAAAAGAAGATGCAGTGAACCTTTCAGAACAGAGAAAACAAAGTCATACAGATGGCTGGAGAAAGGGAGGGATGCATCTCAGCTCAAGAGATTGAATGGAGGTCCAACAAACTGACAGAATACACAGTAATTTTTCATCAGGACATTTAAAGCTATCTCAGAGATGAGTCTGTTATGAAATCAAAACCTTGCCTGTTTGTTGCTAAACTTATACTTAAATTAAAAAAAAATTAGATCTGGGCTAGAAGGAATGATATTTCTTTACACCATTCCTGTATATATTATTGGCACTTTAAAATCATTAAAGGTACAATCTAAAAGCCCAGATTCCAGAATTTAAAGTTGCCACAATATTGTAGAGGACATAAATGGCATTTAAATTTTTCTCATAATTTCATATTCTATTTCATATTCATATTTTTATAGTACATTCATTTCTAAATATATCATGATACCACCTGTAACCCCCAACTCAAACAGCTTCTCCATTGTAACATAAATTTAAAAACAGGGAAAGAAAAACATTTAGTCACAGAGCCATAGTGGAAATAGCATTCCAGATTTCAAATTTTAAGGACTTGGGTTCAAATTCTGTCTCTGGTACTGGGTAAATCAATTCATTTATCTGAGTTTCAGTTTCCTGATGTATAAAATGAGAGGGTTGGGTCAAATGACCTCTAAGGTCTCTTCTAGTCCTGAATCTATGAACCTGTGAACATCAATCTATTCCACACCATAACCTCTGCAATGAAAAGAGGGAGGTACATTTTTCTCAACTCTTCTCTGGGGGCCATGCTTGGTCATGATAATGACTGTGTTCACTTTTGTTTTGTTATTGTTCTTTCCCTTTACATTGTTGTGGCCATTGTGAATACTGTTTTCCTGGTTCTGCTCACTTCACTGTGCATTAGTTCATATGTTCAACAGCTTTTCTAAATTCTTTATACCCATCATTGCTCAGGACTCAGTAACATTCCATTACATTCATGTATCACAATTTGTTTAGTCATTTCTTGAGAGATAGTGAACCACTTTGTTTTCAGGTTAAAGTTCCATTTTTGAATTTCTTTATTATGAACTTAATAATTATTAAATGCAAATATTAAAATGAACACAAAGAGGAAGCACATAAAACTATGAAATTCTTTTATGTAGTTTTCTTTTTAAAGTATAATGAACAAAACTACTCTGTTTTGAGTACCTACTTAAATTTTTCTCTTCTGGGTATTTTTAATTTTTGATGCTTTTTTGTTTCTTTTTAAATAAATGCTATCTTTATCCATCCCCCAGACCTCTCTTATACCCTATATAGTCAAGTAAATAAATTCACAGACATTTATTTCTGTTTATCTTCAGAATGAGTGCCCTGTTGCCTTTCCTGCTGCCACCAAGCCTCCCTCCCCCACCCTTTTGGAGAAAGGTTTGGATTTTTTCTCTCCTTGGCTCTTTCCATTCTGTGTTCTTTGAGAACCCCCTCATGTTTGTGTTCCTCTTTCTTTCCAATACAATGGTGCTCTCCATTTCCTAGGACTCCAGTCAGACAACCCTTAGATCTTTACTGAATGAAGTTGCCGTGGCCTAAGGTCAGCTGGGGGCGCAGGGAACAGAGGCATTCCCTTCAGCTGCTAATCTAAGCCATGGTAAGAGAGTTCTGAAAGCCCATCCACTTGAGACTCTCCGCCTAACACTCACACCTCTTGGAGGGCTCACAATGTTGACTCGCCTGTCACTTGATCCAGCCTCCTTCTCTAAGCCCCCAAGGTATGGGAAGCTTAGAGACATTCATTCAGAGAAATCAATCCCCTCTCTCCCATTCTCTCAGTGAAGGCAAATACCTCTCCTTTCCTCCCCACCAACCCCCCAAACATAGAAAAGCAAAATGCCTCCTAGACTCTACGACTGAAAATAGTTTCATTCCTTAAAGAACTCAAGATTTATGGAGCATCTTGCTAGGCAAGAGAGCTTGGACAATTAGTCTCATCAAACAAACATCTTCTACCCTGACAGCCATCTAAGAGGAAGCCTCAGGGCAGCCTGAGGAGTTCTGATTTTCCAAAAGCTTTTAAGTGGCTCTCCTAATTTCCTGTCTTCCCCCTCCCCTCCATAGCTAAAACTGACTTCATCCACTCCTCATTCTTCCTCAAGGATGACTATGGCAGATGTTGTAAATCTCCAAAGCCTGTGCTCTGGTGTGTGGTGGGTGCATTGTGTGTGTGTGTGTGTGTGTGTGTGTGTGTGTGTGTGTGTGTGTGTGTGTGTGTGTGTGTGTGTACGTGAGCTCTTCCAATTTTCAAAGAGCAAAATGGCCAAAATCCCTTATTCTGTGTATTTACTACCACCTGGGGCAAGAAACAGGGAAATCATTAAGAATAGAATAGCCATGACAGCTTCTGCACATTTTATCATATCTATTTTTTTAGTGCCCTCCTGGATAATGGAAGCTTTAGATCAACAGTGCCAATCAAAGCCTCTCCATTTCAATGGGGTTTTGTGTAATGTCCTTATCAGAGCTTCATAATACACAATGTGGACCATTCTTAAATATGCCTTTACATTGCACACTGTAGTAGTTCCTTTCAGCTCGAAAGGGTTAGCAAATATTGAGATGACTCAAACCCGCCTCATGTTCACTTGGCACAGGCTCCCAGACAGGGTCAGTGAGAATTAAGAATAATGTACCAACCCCACCAAACAGTACTAAGCTTTCCCTAGATTATAGGCAAGCTAGGCAGTAGAAACTTTGTTCCAGAGCAATTGAAGGGCCCCCAAATGCCCCAGGCATCACTTAAGATCTAGTGGCTTTGGGTTCAAACTGTGCCCCTTTCTGGAGCTGTGCCATTAAAGGACAATAGTTTATATTGGGAAGGCTGGGAACCATAGCAGATCAGAGGTGATGGGGGCTTAGAGTACTCTGGGAGGTCAGCTGCCTGTTCTATCAAATCCTTCAAATAAGCACCTGTTCTGTTCACAAATATCTTTAAAGGAGGGAAAAAAGATTCCATAGCTTCTATCCTAGCAACATACATATATGAAATATATAATATGTACAAACATAGGTATATATATATATATATATATATATATATATATATATATATATATAGAGAGAGAGAGAGAGAGAGAGAGGAGAGAGAGAGAGAGAGAGAGAGAGAGAGAGAGTTCCTGGTTCTGAGCAATCTGGTTCATCTGTATAAAGTTTGGACCTTCTCTGGGCTTCAAATGACTCATTCTTAAAATGAAATACTGGACTAGGTCATTAAGGTTCCTCCCAGCTTCAAAATTCAACCTACTTCTCTTTCCAGTTTTATTTCATTTTCTTCTCTTTCATAGTGTCTAAGTTTCAGACAAACTGTTCCTGGAACTCAGTTCTCCATTCCCTGCTTCCATTCATTTGAAAAAGCTGTCCCCTAAGCATAGGAAGCTTTCTAGAATACTTTCTCCTATCCCACCTGGAAGTCTTTTTCCTGTTTTAAGATTGAACTCAGGTGCTGTTTTCTCCAATTCCTCTCATTTCTTTTTTATTTATTTATTCCTTTATTCTACTCCCCTTATCTCAGATTGTTTTCTTGACATCCAATTGATTGAAAGCTCCTTGAGGGCAGGGACAGTTTCTTTTTTTTTTTTTTTGTACTCCCAGCACCAAATATCATACCTTCAATTGTAACACTTAAAGTTATCTTAATTAAATTCAATTTAGTGATCTAGGATAGCCCATTCATCTCAAGATACTTTTTTTTTTAGGTTTTTGCAAGGCAAATGGAGTTGTGTCTTGCCCAAGGCCACACAGCTAGGTAAATTATTAAGTGTCTGAGGCAGATTTGAACTCAGGTACTCCTGACTCCAGAGCCAGTGCTTGATCCACTGCGCCACCTAGCAACCCCTATCTCAAGATACTTCTGGGCAGAGTTTGTAAATAATTAAGAACATCAGGATTAAAAAAAAAAACTTGGACTGTTAGGGCTGGATGGGATCTTAACTGGACTTCTAATCTAAAACCCCCTAATTTCACAGGGCAGAAAAACAGATCCAAAGAAGGAAAAACAAATACATAAAGTCATACATATGGCAGAACCAAGTTTAGAATAGGACTCAGACTTTATCACTTCCACTTCACTAGTTAGTTATTGAAAGTCTATGGGACATCCAAAATCATTCCAGGATTCTCTAAAAGTGAGGGTGTTACACCTAATATGGGGCACTGACGATGTTTCTTTGGGATTGAGGGCTTAACCTCTCTTAACCTTGCAATCTCTAGCCTCCCTCATGCCCCACCATGGTTCTCTGAGGACGTCAATGAAGTGAGCACAAACTCTGACTGCAAGAAACAGGCCACCTAGGAGAAGCAAAGAAAGCAGCTCCAGATTTAGTCAGGGGAAAATGATACCCTTTCTAAATAGAGCCAAGACTCTCCCTCTAGAGAATCAGGAGGAGAGATGGATTGGGAGCACAACCAGAGGAATATTTCTATAGTAAAAGAGTTAATTTGTTTCCAGAAGATGATACTTAGTCATACCTCTACCAATGAAAAGAAGACTACTGAACTTGAGAACACAATACAACTCATCCAGACTCCTCTAAACCTAGAAATATTTTGATCAGAGCAGAACTGAGCAGAACTGGTTTTGGATACAGGATATAAAGGCAACTAAGTGGTGCAGTGGAAAGAGCACTGCTCTTGGAGTTAGGAGGATGGGAGTTTGATTCAGCACTTGACCTTCAGTAGCTGTTTGATCATGGAATGGTCACTTAACCCTAAATACCTTGCATTTAGGGCTATCTCCAGTCATCTTGATTCATATCTAGTCATGGACCCAAATGGCTCTGGAGGAGAAAGTGAATCCTTTAACTTAGCACAGCATCCCTCTCATGGCTTGTCATGGCATCACTTCCCTGATGTTATGGTCTTCTTCAAAAATGAAGGACAAGGGGCGGCTAGGTGGCGCAGTGGATAAAGCACTGGCCCTGGAGTCAGGAGTACCTAGGTTCAGATCTGGTCTCAGACACTTAATAATTACCTATCTATGTGGCCTTGGGCAAGCCACTTAACCCCATTTGCCTTGCAAAAACCAAAAAAAACCAAACAAACCCCCAAAACCAAAACAAACCCCAAAAAACAAAAATGAAGGACAAAATAAAGCTTAATGATACTGGCACAAAAATAGGCTCCCAGGATCTGTCCAGGTAAGAGTAGAGAGGTCTTTGGAATTTGATCAATTACAGAAACATAAAACTTTGCACTAAATCACATGTGGGTTTAGATTATCAGCATAAGGGGTGTCCATACCACTGAAGTCATGCAGCCTTATAATATTGATATTATGTCCTAAAACATACTTTTTAGTAATCAACTTGACCACCCAATTGCAGTAGTGACTAATACTTCACTTAATTTAGCTATCTCACCTATCCAGAATGAAGTTGAGAAATCTGAAGGTAGTAAAAAAAGGTGTTTGAGTATCTAAAAAAGCACCTGGAAGAAGTCCTAAGTTTATTCATTTAGAATCATCTATTAACATCTAGCATTCATAAATTACAGAGTGACTCAGCTAGCCAAGTCTCTGAAGCTGAATTTGAACCCAGGTTTTTCCTGACTGGGTTCAGCACTCTATCCACTGTGGCACAATAGCTATCCAATTTCTTTGGTGAAACTAGGACAAAAGAGGTTAACTTGTCAAAACATATTGAAGTCCATCTCTTTTGATTTCAAGTTCAGAACTTTTCTTTCTAAAATATTTACTTACAGTACAGATTTCAGGCAGAACCTAATTAATCCTCTTTTAGGTTACATATTTTGATATTTTTATTATTATACCTAGCAATGACATACAAAATCAAATAAACATACAAAAACAAGGTATGAAACATGTAAAATATGACATAAAACCTTAACAAGGGGCATCTCCTTTGGGATTATCCCATTCACATCACTTTACTCATTGAATTCGTTCTTTGTTTTTCTTGAAATAACCTTCTAGAACACTTATATTTTGAAGGTGTTTAGCAAACAAAAAGTTTTCCCTTATGAAATATGAAATTCCATGACCTTATATATAGTCTCTCTTAGCCATGACAATTGACAATTGAAAAGAAATCATAGCACACTGGAAGAAACACTGAATCAATGAATTCAAAGATCTATGTTCAGATCTCACTTCTGCCATTTAACATATATGTGACCTTCAACCTAAGTCATGTATCCTTATTTTCTCATCTGTAAAATGAATAAGCTTCCTCCCAACACTAAATCTATGAGTTCTTCAGTTAAATAGTTTCTCCATAGGATTGTGTTCATTTTCTATGGGAAAGGCAATTAAAATTATATATATATATATATATATATATATATATATATATATATATATACACAAATATACACAATGAATAATTGTAGTTTCAGTGTATAGTCTTTTGGTTCTATTGATCTCATTTTGCATTGTTGCATGAGCTTTTTCTCTTTTATGTGTTTCATTTTTATTTTTTATGGCTTTATATTATGTTACAATTATATGTTCTGATATATGAATTCTATGACTGATAGTTGGGCATATAGCTTGTATTCAGTTTTTAATTTATTACCAATAAAGGAAACATAAATATTTCTGTAATATTTCTGTTTTCCTTTTTATTAATATTAGCATAAGAGACCTCACAATTAAATTGTTAGGTCAAAAGGTTTGAGCAGTTTTGTGACTCATTCCGTAAATGCCATATGCTACTTCAAACAAGAAACTCCAATCTCCCAATTCCAGATATTTTCACATACCTGGAATTCTTCCCTTTCTCATCACTATCTCTTGGTTTTCTTGGTTTCCTTCAAGTTCCATCTAAAATCACACCTTCTACAAGACATCTGTCCTCAGATTCCATAATTCTAATGTCCTTCTGTTGGTTATCTCCCATTTATAGTTCATTTTCACATAATTCCATGCATGTTGGATTAGACTATGAGCTTCCTGAGAGAACAGGGACTATATTTTGTCTTTTTTGTATCATCACTATTTACCATTCTCCCTAGCCATTATTGTTGTATTGTTGTTATTTAGTCATATTTGATTTCCTTGTGACCCCATTTGGGGTTTTCTTGGTAAAGATACTGGTGGGCTTGTATTTTGACTTTCTTGTATCCACAATTCTTTTTTTGTTTGTTTGTTTTTGAACACTTTATTCTTCAGCATATCTTTTTTCCTTTTTTAACTTTAGAAAGGTTTTATTTATTTTGAGTTTTACAATCCCCCCCCAATCTTGCTTCTCTCTTCCCACCCCCCCCACAGAAGATAGTTTGTTAGTCTTTACATCATTCCCATAGTATGCATTGGCCTAAGTTGAATGTGATGAGAGAGAAATCATATCCTTAAGGAAGAAACAAATAGCATGTGATATAACAGAATTACATAATAAGATAACATTTTTTAAAAATTAAAAGTAATAGTCTTTGGTCTTTGTTCAAACTCCACAATTCTTTCTCTGGATAAAAATGACATTGTCCATTGCAGATATCCCCAAATTGGACCTGATTGTTGCCCTGTTGGTATGAGCAAGTCCATTAAGGTTGATCATTACTCCCATATTGCTGTTAGGGTTTATAATGTTCTGGTTCTTCTCATCTTGCTCAGCATCACTTCATGCAGATCCTTCCAGGTTTCCCTGAATTCCCATCCCTCCTGGTTTCTAATAGAACAATAGTGTTCCATCACATACATATACCACAGGTTGTTAAACCATTCCTCAATTGATGGACATTCCCTCAGTTTCCATTTCCATTCCATTCCAACAAACAAAGTTGCTATGAATATTTTTGTACAGGTGATGTTTTTACCCTTTTTCATCATCTCTTCAGGGTATAGACCCAGTAGTGGTATTGCTGGATCAAAGGGTATGCACATTTTATATTGCCTTTTGGGCATAATTCCAAATTTCTCTCCAGAAAGGCTGGATGAGTTCACAGCTCCACAAACAATGTATTAGTGTCCCAGATTTCCCACATCCCTTACAACACTGATCATTGGCCTTTCTGGTTATATTGGCCAGTCTGAGAGGTGTGAGGTGGTACCTCAGAGATGTTCTAATTTGTATTTCTCTAATAATGAGTGATTTAGAGCAATTTTTCATATGATTATGGATTTCTTTGATTACCTCATCTGTAAATTGCCTTTGCATATCCTTTGACCATTTGTCAATTGGGGAATGGCTTGTCTTATTTTAAAAAATTTGACTCAGTTCTCTATAAATCTTAGAGATGAGTCCTTTATCAGAAACACTAGTCATAAAAATTGTTTCTCAATTTACTACATTTCTTTTGATCTTGGTTACAGTAGTTTTGTCTGTGCAAAAGCTTTTTTTTAATTTAATGTAATCAAAATTATCTAGTTTATTTTTAATGGTCTCTGCATCTCTTCCTTGGTCACAAATTGCTTCCCTTTCCAGAGTTCTGACAGATAAACTATTCCTTGTTCTCCTAGTTTGCTTATAATATTGTTTTCCATGTCTAGATCCTGTATACAGTTTTGATCTTATCTTGGTATAGGGCATGAGGTGTTGGTCTAATCCAAGTTTCTTCCATACTAACTTCCAATTTTCCCAACAGTATTTATCAAAGAGAGAGTTTTTATCCCAATAGCTGGACTCTTTGGGTTTATCAAACAGCAAATTACTATATTCATTTCCTGCTATTGCACCTAGTCTATTCCACTGATCCACCACTATTTCTTAGCCAATACCAGACAGTTTTGATGACTGGTGCTTTATAATATAATTTTAGATCTGGTAGGGCTAAGCCACCTTCCTTTGAACTTTTTTAATTAAATCCCTGGAGTTTCTTGACTTTTTTATTTCTCCATATGAATTTACTTACAATTTTTTCTAACTCATTAAAGTAATTTTTTTGAATTTGGTTTAGTAGGGCATTAAATAAGTAGTTTAGTTTTGGTAGAATTGCCATTTTCTTTGTATCCACAGTTCTTAACAAAAGTACTGGAGTGGTTTGCCATTTCTTCTTGAGCTCATTTTACAGATGAGAAGCTGAAGCAAAAAAAAAGGTTTAGTGACATCCCAAAACTAATAAATGTCTGAGATCAAATTTTAGCTTGTGAAGATGAATCATTTCTGACTCTAGGCCAGTGCTCTATCCACTGTGCTACCTAGATGACCTAGCAGGTACTAAAAATATTTGTTAATATATTATTAAAATCAAAGTGTCCCTGCCCACCTGAGCACCATTACTCCCTTATGTTTGTTATTTGTCTCATTGATAAGTAAGCTCCTTCTCTCCCTTTTCTGTCTTCTTTAGCAGAAAAGGGAATTAGGCCAAGCTTCAAGTTGAAACTTGAAGGAAGCCAAGAGTTGAAGATAAGGAGGGAGAAAATTCCATATGTGGGAAATTAGTGAAAATGCTGAGAGACAGAAGATGGAGGGGTCTTGTTTAAAGAAGATTGAAGAGGCCTATGTAACCAGATAATAAAGTGGAGAGGAATAAGATATAAATCTATAAAGGTTAAGAATACTCATCTTAGCATCTATGCACAAAAAAGGCACAAAATGGAAGAGGTGGAGACAGACTAGCCTAGACCAGTACATTTCCTTGAGGTTTCATAGAGGAACAATTACCATTTCTATCAAAGTGGAGGAAAGTTGCTAGGGCCTGACCTGAGGCCCACCCCACAAAGGACCCTCAACCACTCCTCATAGGAAGTTCCAATGAAAGAGAGTTCATAGTTCTGGAGTGAGAGGGGAAGCTGTTTCTTCTTTTAAAATCATTCAACCCAGGGGCAGTTAGGAGACACAGTGACTAGAACACCAGCCCTGGAGTCAGGAGGGTCCGAGTTCAAATTTGGCCTTAGATACTTAATAATTGCCTAGCTGTATGACCTTGGGCAAATCACTTAACTCCATTGCCTTAAATAAATAAAAAAATAAAATCATTCAACCCTCCTCATTTTCAGGAAGTAAACATATTTAATACATTTATCCATAACACTAATTCTAGAAATATAATTGGACTCCTAGGGAAATTCAAATACTGTTCTTTCAAATGCGCTTCCCAATACCTTGAATCTCAAGAAAAATCTTTGTGGCAGAATTCCTAAAAGTCTTCTAAATTTCATATGAAAAGCATAGTGTTAGGAACTTTTGTGTGAGGAAGCATTGTAAACTATCATAACATGGTGTCCTTGAGCACAAGAGTCTTATTTTACTAAGTGCCATGGGAGTGGGAGTGGATTACCGGACTGGCAAGGGTATTTAAGTACTGGTATTTGGTTCAATAAATGGAGACCTTGGTGTATAGGGAGAAACTTGTCTTCCTTGTCTTCCTTGTCTCCTGCCACTCCAATGTTTGCCTAGGAAAGATTGAGGGAGTCCAGAAAAGGGACTCAAAATAATGGCACCTGAACAGGGACAAGAAGGTGGAATTATCTGAATGAAGTCCTGAATAAGGACACAGCAGATACAAGTAAGAGAACCAGGCAACATCCCAGAGCAGAGGACTCTGGAGAAAGCAAGAGGTTGATTTGTTACTGGGGGGCTGATTTTAACCAAAGATGTATAAAGTGAAAAGTGAGAAGACAAATAAGCATTCAGAATTAAGGAACCAGTGAAAATGAGAAAACAATTATGAGTCAGGGGGAAGTGGAGTCTCTGAGACAGTGCTGCAGGGGACAAAACTTGTGCAGTGTAAAGTGAAAGTGAGAAGATGAATAGTATTCAGCATTGAGGAGTAAGTGGGAAGTACAGCCTCCCAGGCAGACAGGGGACTGAGTTTCTTCCTCAGCAGGAGTCTCCAGCACCATGAACTGGATGCAGAGAACCTGCTTGCTGTTCTTTCTGGCCCTGGCTGCCTGCCTGACCACTCTGTGCGTTCTGGGCATGACCCAGGCCCATGGACTGTCCACCAGCTGCAGAGACCTTTCGTCACTGACGAGGACCCTGATGCAGACACTGACACAGACCTTGGTGCCAACAATGAATTTCACTCTCTGTGATAGTGTTGGCTGCAGTTCACGAGATGCAACAACTCTAGATTGTACTGTCAACATCTTAAATAATTTCAAATGCTTTCTCTCATTCTCTGCCATTGCCACCCTCTGCAGAGGGAAGAGGGAAGGGAATGCTTTTTTTTTTTTTTTGGAAGTTTGAAACTAAAACCCATATCTCAAAAAACTTATTTTAGAAATCAAGGGGCCCCCATGCCTTCTTCCTGGTTTTGGGAGGAGAGGGGGTTGGGAAATGACTATGTTTTTCAATAGGCTATTGATTGGGAAGCTTCCTGTGTGGTTAATTAGTTAAGAAAAAAGGGGGAAATTTTTTTTTTCTGGGACTGGGAAATATAGAATGAAGCCTGTGCTTATGGCTAATATTTTGATGTGTGTGTGTGTATATGTGTGCATTTAATCATTAATAGGACACTTTTATATCTCTCCACTGGCCTGGAGAAGTGGGAAAATGTTTCTCTATTTTGAGGTTTGGGTGCCAGCCAGGGTGTCCAACAATCTCTATTTTTTTTCTATTTTTTGATTTTGTTTGACAGGCTCTTGCTGTCTCATGAAGTCATTAGTTTCTGCAGACTCCATTCTTTTTATTTTTAGGGAGGACTTTTCTTCATTAACCTTTTGCATCTCCTTTCCCAATTGGTTAATTCTACTTTTGAAAGAACTATCCATTTGCCCAATTGAGGATCTAAAAGATTTATTCTCATTTTGTATATGTCCAATTGTATTTTCTAAGGATTTGTTTTTCTTGTTGCAAGGTATTAATTGTCTCTCCCAAATTTTCCAGTTGATTTTTAAACTCCTTCCTTATTTCTTCAAGGAAGTCTTTCTGTGTTGGAGACCAGATCATATTCTCCTCAGAGGTGGTTCTAGGTATATTTGAGTTAGGGTCTTTTCCTTCCAAGAATTTTTCTATGGATCCACCTTTCTGCTGACCCTTCTTCATTTTGCTAAGACCTTGAGTTGGGAGGGGTTGATTCACAGGGGTTTGGGATCCCTAGAGGCTTTACTCACTGAGTGCAGTTTCTCTAACTGGCCAGTAGGAGGTGCTGGCTGCTTTCTCTGGAGTGTCTGACCTTGATTGAGGCCTTCTCCCTTAGCTTGAAGGGAGGGGTTGGAGCTATTGAATCCTTTTGCCTTCAATCAATGGAGGGCTTTACCCTGGGGTGAGGTCATCTCTCTCTCTATTGTCCCCTGGGCTGGTTCTTCTGCTCACACACCTGCACCTGAGGCAGAAGTAGTCTGTAATTGTTTGTTCTGGGAAGAGGCCTCAGCTGTAATGGAGGCGTGGACTCAGAGTTCCTCAGACCAGAGAAGCCCAGGGATGGTGTTCACAGCTCTCCTGCACCGGAACACTCCCCCCCCACATCGGTAAGCTCCAGAGGGTCAGTGCCAACACCAGTGCCTCTGTTCCCTAGTTGACTCAAGCCCCCACAGTCTAGCCCCACTGCAGATAGCAGGTCTGTCTCTCAGGCCCTCAGGCTCCCTGGCTCCAATTCAGCAGCTAATCTGGCTGATCAGGGACTGATCCACCCTCTGTGCCAGGACTCACCCAGCCAGGAATCGCCCAAGACAAACCCTGAGGTAGATGTTCTTTCTCCTGGCTTTTCTTTCTCGGTTTTGTGGGTCAGATTTATGTTAAGAGGTTTGTTTCATATGATAGATGGGGAAAGATCAGGAGACTTTAGAACTGTGCCTGTCTTCTCTCTGCCATCTTGGCTGGAAGTCTCCAACAATCTCACTTCGATAAGTTTGAAATGCAAAAGAATTGTTTTCTGTGTTTGTGTTAGTATCTAAACTCTGAAATAGGTCAAGTTAAAAGTTATTCCTTTTAGTTTGGGTTTTGAATTTGATTGCTTTGAAAGGCTTTTTTGTTGGAAAAAGAAAAAACTTTGTAATCTTTGTTTATAAGTTGGGGATAAGTATTTCAAGGAATTTGGGAATATTGGTTTTTTTACTATTGTTTAATTGACATTTGTTTATATTTTTTTGAACTTTTGTTGCAATTTATGTGGCATTTATTATGTAATAATTTTGTTGTAAAAAAAGACAAGAAGGGGGATATATTAGGAACTGTTGTGTGAGGGAGCACTGTAAACTATCATCACCTGGTGTCCTTGAGCACAAGAGTCTTATTTTACTAAGTGCCACAGGAGTGGGAGTGGATTAAGGGACTGGGAAGGATATTTAAGCACTGGTATTTGGTTCAATAAACTGAGACTTTGGAGACCTTGGTGTATAGGGAGAAACTTGTCTTTCTTGTCTCCTGCCCTTCCAATATTTGCCTGGGAAAGATTGAGAGAGTCTAGAAAAGCAACTCAAAAGCATAGTTCTTAGACAATCCCCAATTAATTATCTTTAGGAAGAGTATAAACCAATCATAGCAAATAGGCTTGGAGATCACAATTGTATCAAATACTAAATTATAAAAATTCAAAACACAACATTTTATTATCTTAAGGCACAATCTATTTTTTTAGTTTTGTAAGGCAATGGGGTTAAGTGGTTTGCCCAAGGCCACACAGCTAGGTACTTATTAAGTATCTGAGGCCCGATTTGAACTCAGGTACTCCTGACTCCATGGCTGGTGTTCTATCCATTGTACCACCTAGCTGCCCCCAAAGCACAATCCTTAAAAGTTCAGAGTGCATTCTAGGAAATCTCAATACATTTTATATGTTTTTCAGTTACTTAGTCAATTTAAGTGATATTTTTTACCATATTATTTTTCACTGCAGTGAGTTTGACATTGGAAGTTTCTACTGATTTGTAAATTTTTTTTTATTATCTTTTCCACGT